>NC_084637.1:23536572-23636572 GCF_033978795.1 Nerophis ophidion
TTTGAAAAATTAAATTTAGGACCTTATAAAATGCTGTTGTACGGAATGGTACACGGATATAGGGAGAAGTACAGAGCGCCAATAAACCTTAAAGGCACTGCCTTTGCGTGCCGGCCAATTCACAATATCCACGGCTTTTCACACACACACAAGTGAATGCCACACATACTTGGTCAACAGCCATACAGGTCACGCTGAGGGTGGCCGTATAAACCACTTTAACACTGTTACAAATATGCGCCACACTGTGAACCCACACCAAACAAGAATGACAAACACATTTTTGGGAGAACATCCGCACCGTAACACAACATAACGGACAGCGTGGCGCAGTGGAAGAGTGGCCGTGCGCAACCCGAGGGTCCCTGGTTCAAGCCGCAACCCGAGGGTCCCTGGTTCAAGCCCCACTTAGTACCAACCTCGTCACGTCCGTTGTGTCCTGAGCAAGACACTTCATCCTTGCTCCTGCTGGGAGCTGGTTAGCGCCTTGCATGGCAGCTCCCTCCATCAGTGTGTGAATGGGTAAATGTGGAAGTAGTGTCAAAGCGCTTTGAGTACCTTGAAGGTAGAAAAGCGCTATACAAGTACAACCCATTTATATTTATAAACACAACAGAACAATTACCAAGAACCCCTTGCAGCACTAATTCTTCCGGGACGCTACAATATACACCACCCCGCTACATCCTCAACCTCCTCATGCTCTCTCAGGGAGAGCAATGTCCCAAATTCCAAGCTGCTGTTTTGAGGCATGTTTACAAAAAATAATGCACTTTTTGACTTCAATAATAAATATGGCAGTGCCATGTTGGCATTTTTTTTTCAATAACTTGAGTTGATTTATTTTGGAAAACTTTGTTACATTGTTTAATGCATCCAGCGGGGCATCACAACAAAATTAGGCATAATAATGTGTTAATTCCACGACTGTATATATCAGTATCGGTTGATATCGGAATCGTTAATTAAGAGTTGGACAATATCGGAATATCGGCAAAAAAGACATTATCAGACATCTCTACTTTTGTTTACGATAACGGGAGAGGTAGGCGTCCATTCGACACAGAAAATGCATTGTTTTGTTAAAAACTTAAGTTCAC
Organism: Nerophis ophidion; assembly: GCF_033978795.1. NCBI lineage: Eukaryota > Metazoa > Chordata > Actinopteri > Syngnathiformes > Syngnathidae > Nerophis > Nerophis ophidion. The sequence goes on from NC_084637.1 coordinate 23,537,673, forward strand.
TTTCTTGTTCATTATTATATTTGTGTAGTGACTCGACGATGGCAGAAAGTTATTGACAACAATTGTATTCTGTGTATCAGCAGGTATGTTTTTATTTCACTGTTGTGCGTAACTCGCCCTTTTGTTTACAATAACGAGAGAGTAAAGTACAGCTGAGCAACCCATGGTGTCGGTCGTGTTCCATAAAATCCACACAGCGCAGAGGAAAAGACCACCGGTTACATAAACAAACCCCATTTCCATATTAATTGGAAATTGTGTTAGATGTAAATATAAACGGAATACAATGATTTGCAAATCATTTTCAACCCATATTCAATTAAATGCACTACAAAGACAACATATTTGATGTTCAAACTCATAAATGTTATTGTTTTTTTGCAAATAATAATTAACTTAGAATTTCATGGCTGCAACACGTGCCAAAGTAGTTGGGAAAGGGCATGTTCACCACTGTGTTACATCACATTTTCTTTTAACAACACTCAATAAATGTTTGGGAACTGAGGAAACTAATTGTTGAAGCTTTGAAAGTGGAATTCTTTCCCATTCTTGTTTTATGTAGAGCTTCAGTCGTTCAACAGTCCGGGGTCTCCGCTGTCGTATTTTACGCTTCATAATGCGCCACACATTTTCGATGGGAGACAGGTCTGGACTGCAGGCGGGCCAGGAAAGTACCCGCACTCTTTTTTTACGAAGCCACGCTGTTGTAACACGTGCTGAATGTGGCTTGGCTTTGTCTAGCTGAAATAAGCAGGGGCGTCCATGAAAAAAATGGCACGTAGATGGCAGCATATGTTGTTCCAAAACCCGTACGTACCTTTCAGCATTAATGGTGCCTTCACAGATGTGTAAGTTACCCATGCTTTGGGCACTAATGCACCCCCATACCATCACAGATGCTGGCTTTTCAACTTTGCGAGGATAACAGTCTGGATGGTTCGCTTCCCCTTTGGTCTGGATGACACAATGTCGAATATTTTCAAAAACAATTTGAAATGTGGACTCGTCAGACCACGGAACACTTTTCCACTTTGCATCAGTCCATCATAGATTATCTCGGGCCCAGAGAAGCCGGCGGCGTTTCTGGATGTTGTTGATAAATGGCTTTCGCTTTGCATAGTAAAGCTTTAACTTGCACTTACAGATGTCGCGACGAAATGTATTTAGTGACAGTGGTTTTCTGAAGTGTTCCTGAGCCCATGTGGTGATATCGGTTTTTGATACGGTGTTGTCTGAGGGATCGAAGGTCACGGTCATTCAATGTTGGTTTCCCGCCATGCCGCTTTCGCGGAGTGATTTCTCCAGATTCTCTGAGCCTTTTGATGATATTATGGACCGTAGATGTTGAAATCCCTAAATTTCTTGCAATTGCACTTTGAGAAACGTTGTTCTTAAACTGTTTGACTATTTGCTCACGCAGTTGTGGACAAAGGGGTGTACCTCGCCCCATCCTTTCTTGTGAAAGACTGAGCATTTTTTGGGAAGCTGTTTTTATACCCAATCATGGCACCCACCTGTTCCCAATTAGCCTGCACACCTGTGTGATGTTCCATATAAGTGTTTGATGAGCATTCCTCAACTTTATCAGTATTTGTTGCCACCTTTCCCAACTTCTTTGTCACGTGTTGCTGGCATCAAATTCTAAAGTTAATGATTATTTGCAAAAAAAAAAAAAAAAGTTTAGGAGTTTGAACATCAAATATGTTGTCTTTGTAGCATATTCAACTGAATATGGGTTGAAAATGATTTGCAAATCATTGTATTCTGTTTACATTTACATCTAACACAATTTCCCAACTCATATGGAAACAGGGTTTGTAGAATGATTTGGCGTGCCAGAAGTGGCCCCCGGGCCTTGAGTTTGACACCTGTGCACCATCTTATAGGGAAAGTGAAGAAGTACCGACATTGTCCTTTAACTGTTCCAGGGCGACTCCGGAGGGCCGCTGTCTGTCATCAGCCAAAGTGGGCGTGTCTTCCAGGCCGGCGTGGTGAGCTGGGGGGACGGCTGCGCTCGCAGGAACAAGCCCGGCGTCTACACGCGGATCACCAAATACCGCCGCTGGATCAAGGAGCACAGCGGCGTGTAAGCGGGAGGCTAAGAGTCCGAGGACACACGCCTGCCTTCGGAGACGGCGAATAACCGCCGGATGCGCGTTACCTTGGCAACACTGTCAATTCAGTACTGAGGACACGACGCTCAAGTGTGGTATCCTGATTTTAAATTCATTTAAAATTTTCTAAAATCAATTTGTTTTTATAAATACAATGTTTATTTTGTAATTTTGAAAGTTTTTGTAAAAAAAAATATATGTACTTTTTATAAGAACCAGTTTTGTTTTAGGCCATCTCCATGCAACCAAGAGTAAACTGTTTTGAAAAAGTGTTATTATAACTGTGACCGCGCCTTCCGCCCGACTTTCTACCACTTGCCCCCCAAAAGGGGACAAGTGGTAGAAAAATGGATGGACGTTCTACTGAATGCAGTGGAACCTCCATTTACAAACTCCTCTAGATGCAAACTTTTCCATTTGCGAGCTTTCCCATCATTTAATCAATCAATCAGTTTATTTATATAGCCCTAAATCACAAGTGTCTCAAAGGGCTGCACAAGTCACAACGACAACCTGAGCTCGGATCCCACAATCTTTTTTTGTTTATGCAGTAAATGTATTAAATCATTGTGAGTAGAGATGTCCGATAATGGCTTTTTTGCCGATATTTGATATTGTCCAACTCTTAATTACCGATTTCGATATCAACCAATACCGAAATATACAGTCGTGGAATTAACACATTATTATGCCTAATTTTGTTGTGATGCCCCGCTGGATGCATTAAACAATGTAACAAGGTTTTCAAAATTGAATGAACTCAAGTTATGGAAAAAAATGCCAACATGGCACTGCCGTATTTATTACTGAAGTCACAAAGTGCATTATTTTTTTTAACGTGCCTCAAAACAGCAGCTTGGGTATTGGGTAGAGGGTAGCGGGGGGTGTATATTGTAGCGTCCCGGAAGAGTTAGTGCTGCAAGGGGTTCTGGGTATTTGTTCTGTTGTGGATGTTCTCCCGAAATGTGTTTGTCATTTTTGTTTGGTGTGGGTTCACAGTGTGGCGCATATTAGTAACAGTGTTGAAGTTGTTTATACGGCCACCCTCACTGTGACCTGTATGGCTGTTGACCAAGTATGATTTGCATTCACTTGTGTGTGTGAAAAGCCGTAGATATGTGATTGGGCCGGCACGCAAAGGCATTGCCTTTAAGGTTTATTGGCACTCTGTACTTCTCCCTACGTCCGTGTACCACTCCGTATAGCGGCGTTTTAAAAAGTCACACATTTTCCTTTTTGAAACAGATACCGATAATTTCAGATATTACATTTTAAAGCATTTATCGGCCGATATTATCGGACATTTCTAATTATAACCGTTGCCCCACCTTCCGCCCGAATGCAGCCAAGGTTTTCCAAAATAAATCAACTCAAGTTATGGAACTACATGCCAACATGGCACTGCCATATTTATTATTGAAGTCAAAAAGTGAATCATTGTTTTTAACGTGCCTCAAAACAGCAGCTTGGGAATTGGGTAGAGGGTAGCGGGGGGTGTATATTGTAGCATCCCAGAAGAGTTAGTGCTGCAAAGGGTTCTGGGTATTTGTTCTGTTGTGGATGTTCTCCCGAAATGTGTTTGTCATTCTTGTTTGGTGTGGGTTCACAGTGTGGCGCATATTAGTAACAGTGTTGAAGTTGTTTATACAGCCACCCTCAGTTTGACCTGTATGGCTGTTGACCAAGTATGCATGCATTCACTTGTGTGTGTGAAAAGCCGTAGATATTATGTGATTGGGCCGGCACGCAAAGGCATTGCCTTTAAGGTTTATTGGCACTCTGTACTTCTCCCTACGTCCGTGTACCACTCCGTACAGGGGCGTTTTAAAAAGTCATTAATTTTACTTTTTAGATACCGATAATTTCGGATATTACATTTTAAAGCATTTATCGGCCGATATTATTGGACATCTCTAATTGTAACTGTTACCCCGCCTTCCGCCCGAATGCACCCCAAAGGAGACAAGCGGTAGAAAATGGATGGATGGATGTTCTACCAAATAATTTACAAACCCCTCTAGATGCTAACTTTTACATTTGCAAGCTTTCCCATGGATCAAAGTTTATTTATATAGCCCTAAATCACGAGCGTCTCACAAGCCACAACGACATCAGATCCCACAATCTTTGTTTTGTTCATGCAGTAAATGTATTAAATCTTTGTGAGCCAAGTATTTAGCTATTTTTCTGCAACATTTAGTGTAAATATGTTTATATTTGCCGCATGTCAGCTGTCTAATGTAAAGAAACGTCAACATGTGACTCTCAGCCACCAACTCCTCTGAACTTGAGCAACTTCAACATACTTTTCAAGCCGACCATGTCTCTGCGGACGCACGCTGGTGTGACGGCGTGGCGAAACTTTGTTGGGGAGGCGGAGCCCTGTTGTGCGGGAGAAGTCACGTCTCAGCACTCCAGCATGTGTGCCTTTTGACAAGCTAACTCAACAGGTCTTAAAAACGTCAATAGACCAGGGTGGAAAGAAGAAGGAATTTTAAAAAAAACTACCGTATTTCCTTGAATTACTGCCGGGTCGCACTAGCTTCCCAAAATTATTAGCGCATGCTTTCTATTACCGCCGGGTCAAATTCGTGACGTCTCGAGTGACGCTTCCCCTGTCGTAGTTTTCAAAATGGCAGTGGAGTTTTTTTTTTTTGCTTGTACTATGTGTAAACCAGGGGTCTTGTTCAACAGCCATACACATCACACTGAAGGTTGTGACATAAAACAACTTTTACACTCTTACTAATATGCGCCACACTCTGTGAACCCACACCAAACAAGAATGACAAACACATTTCGGGAGAACATCGGCTCTGTAACACATTACAAAAGCAACATAACAATTACCCAGAATGCCATGCATCCATGACTATTGGCTATATTATACACCCCGCTAGCACCAAACCCCCCCCCCAAGTGCATCGGTTGAGGTGGGCGGGGTTGGGGGGGCGCGTGTATATTATAGACAAGACTCATGGATGCATGGCATTCTGGGTAATTATTATGTTGCGTTTATAATGTGTTACAGAGCCGATGTTCTCCAGAAATGTGTTTGGTGTGGGTTCACAGAGTGTGGCACACATTAGTAAGAGTGTTAAAGTTGTTTATTTTACAACCATCAGTGTAAAAGGTATGGCTGTTGACCAAGTATGCCTTGCAATCTCGTATGAGAAGCAGCGAAATGCATTCGTCCGGCCGGCATGCAGATAGCGTTGTATAAAGGCGGTCGCGATGACATGTTGTAGAGCAACACATTACAAAAGCAACATAACAAATTATAAAATTATTCTGCGCTGCGGCCGCAGAATAATTTTTTATTTATTTTTTATCACACTCAATTTTTTACTGCATGCCATTGGTAAGCGCGGGGGTGAGAAGAGGTTTTAAAATTATTAGCGCCTGCTTATTCTTGTTTGGTTAGGGTTCCTGGAGTGTGGCACATATTAGTAAGAGTGTTAAAGTTGTTTATATCACAACCTTCAGTGCAACCGGTATGGCTGATGACCAAGTATGCCTTGCAATCTCGTACGAGAAGCAGCGTAATGCATGCGTCCGGCCGTCACGCTGATAGCATGATGTAAAGGCGGGTGCGATGACATGTTGTAGAGCAGTGGTCCCCAACCTGCCGAATAATTTTTTATTAATTTTATTTTTAAAAAACATTTTTTATTGCATGCCATTGGTAAGCACAGGGGTGAGAAGAGGTTTTAAAATTATTAGCGCCTGCTTACTTTTACCGCATGCCTTGAATAAGCGCAGGAGTGAGAATAGGTTTGAAATTAATTAGCGCCCCGGCGGCTATTCAAGGAAATGCGGTATTTGCGAGGAGTGTGTGAAGTTGGGTCTTTTCTGGGAAAGGATGCCAGAACAGAATGATATCACAGCAGAGAACACAGTATCTCTTCTCGACCAGAGCATAAACAGGCACGCACGGCTCCCCTCTCCCCCTTTTCACTCGTCACTCCCCTGCCGTTGTTAATGTGTGCGTTTTACTTCTTTGAAATGTGTATGCTTGTAGCAATATGGTTGTTGAAGGTAAGGATATGTGTGATTGAGTTCTGTGTGCCTACAGCAGCTTGTTGTACTTGTTTTGACTTTTTTTATGACTTATAAAGTTGATCCATCACCGCCTTGTTATGTTTATTTCATATCCAGTAATGTATAGTACAGGCCAAAAGTTTGGACACACCTTCTCATTCAATGCGTTTTCTTTATTTTCATGACTATTAAAGGCCTACTGAAACCCACTACTCCCAACCACGCAGTCTGATAGTTTATATATCAATGATGAAATATTAACATTGCAACACATGACAATACGGCCGGTTTAGTTTACTAAATTGCAATTTAAAATTTCCCGCCAGGTATCCTGTTGAAAATCTCGCGGAACGATGACGCTTATGTTGACGCGTGCCAAAAGGAGTTTGTTTTCATCGCATAATTACACAGTATTTTGGACATCTGTGTTGCTGAATCTTTTGCAGTTTGTTCAATTAATAATGGAGACGTCAAAGAAGAATGCTGTTGGTGGAAAGCGGTGGATTGCAGCTGTCTTTAGCAACCGAAACACAGCCGGTGTTTCTTTGTTTGTTGTGAAGTTTTAGCGGACATGTTTCTCTACCACGTGCCAACCAGCAAGATTTTGGATGAGAAAATTGTGATATTAAGTCGCCTCTTACCGGAGACTTGAGCGGAGTTAGCTTCCTCCTGCAGCAGCTGTCAAAAAGGCAGCTGTGATCTTGGCTTCTCCATTGGCTTCTCTCAGAGACACTGGCGGTCACCACGGCACTCCGACTTTCAGGTATGACTTTATAATCTCACTAGAAAACTATTAACACAATAAGCAGAAAAGGGATTTTCCGGAATTATCCTAGTAAATGTGTCAATCAATCAATCAATGTTTACTTATATAGCCCTAAATCACTAGTGTCTCAAAGGGCTGCACAAACCACTACGACATCCTCGGTAGGCCCACATAAGGGCAAGGAAAACTCACACCCAGTGGGACGTCGGTGACAATGATGACTATGAGAACCTTGGAGAGGAGGAAAGCAATGGATGTCTAGCGGGTCTAACATAATACTGTGAAAGTTCAATCCATAATGGATCCAACACAGTCGCAAGAGTCCAGTCCAAAGCGGATCCAACACAGCAGCGAGAGTCCCGTTCACAGCGGAGCCAGCAGGAAACCATCCCAAGCGGAGGCGGATCAGCAGCGCAGAGATGTCCCCAGCCGATACACAGGGGAGCAGTACATGGCCACCGGATCGGACCGGGCCCGCTCCACAAGGGAGAGTGGGACATAGGAGAAAAAGAAAAGAAACGGAAGATCAACTGGTCTAAAAAGGGAGTCTATTTAAAGGCTAGAGTATACAAATTAGTTTTAAGGTGAGACTTAAATGCTTCTACTGAGTGGCAACTCGAACTTTTATCGGAGAGGTCATTCCAGAGTACTGGAGCCCGAAATGAAAACGCTCTATAGCCCACAGACTTTTTTGGGGCTTTGGGAATCACTAATAAGCTTTGAACGCAGATTTCTTGCCGGGACATATGGTACAATACAATCGGCAAGATAGGATGGAGCTAGACCGTGTAGTATTTTATACGTAAGTAGTAAAACCTTAAAGTCACATCTTAAGTGCACAGGAAGTCAGTGCAGGTGAGCCAGTACAGGCGTAATGTGATCAAACTTTCTTGTTCTTGTCAAAAGTCTAGCAGCCGCATTTTGTACCAACTGTAATCTTTTAATGCTAGACATGGGGAGACCCGAAAATAATACGTTACAGTAGTCGAGGCGAGACGTAACAACGCATGGATAATGATCTCAGCGTCTTTAGTGGACAGAATGGAGCGAATTTTAGCGATATTACGGAGATGAAAGAAGGCCGTTTTAGTAACGCTTTTAATGTGTGGCTCAAAGGAGAGAGTTGGGTCAAAGATGATACCCAGATTCTTTACCGTGTCGCCTTGTTTAATTGCTTGGTTGTCAAATGTTAGAGTTGTATTATTAAATAGAGTTCGGTGTCTAGCAGGACCGATAATCAGCATTTCCGTTTTTTTGGCGTTGAGTTGCAAAAAGTTAGCGGACATCCATTGTTTAATTTCATTAAGACACGCCTCCAGCTGACTACAATCCGGCGTGTTGGTCAGCTTTAGGGGCATGTAGAGTTGGGTGTCATCAGCATAACAGTGAAAGCTAACACCGTATTTGCGTATGATGTCACCTAGCGGCAGCATGTAGATGCTGAAGAGTGCAGGGCCAAGGACCGAACCCTGGGGAACTCCACACGTTACCTTAACGTAGTCCGATGTCACATTGTTATGGGAGACGCACTGCATCCTATCAGTAAGATAAGAGTTAAACCAAGACAGGGCTAAGTCTGACATACCAATTCGTGTTTTGATACGTTCTAATAAAATATTATGATCGACGGTATCGAAAGCAGCGCTAAGATCGAGGAGCAGCAACATAGATGACGCATCAGAATCCATCGTTAGCAATAGATCACTAGTCATTTTTGCGAGGGCTGTCTCCGTCGAGTGATTTGCCCTGAAACCGGATTGAAAGGTTTCACATAGATTGTTAGACGCTAAGTGTTCATTTAACTGCTCCGCAACAATTTTTTCGAGGATTTTTTAACTAAAGGGAAGGTGAGACACCGGTTGGTAGTTTACCATAAGGTCAGGATCGAGGTTAGGTCTTTTAAGAAGAGGATGAATAACGGCTTTTTTGAATGCTAGGGGAACAGTGCCCGAGGAAAGTGATAAGTTTATAATATTTAGCACTGATGGACCTAATAATACAAAGAGCTCCTTGATCAGTTTCCCAGGAAGTGGTTCAAGTAAACATGTTGTTTGTTTTATTCCATTTACACGTTGTAACAATTCCTCTAATGTTATTTCCTCAAAACAAGAGAAACTATTTTGGAGGGCAGTATCCGCCGTATATACAATCGTGTCAGTGTTAATAGAACCCCGTTGTAGCTGGGACGCATTGTCTTTAATCTCCTTTCTAATGACTTCAATTTTCTTACTAAAGAATTGCATAAAGTCATCAGCTGAGTGGGTTGAGCTACTGGAAGGAGTCCCTTGTTGGGTTAGCGATGCTACCGTACTAAACAAAAATTTAGTATTGTTTTTATTACGGTGGATGAGATTTGAGTAATATTTAGCTTTAGCTAAGGGAAGCATGCGTTTATAAGTTATTAAACTATCACTCCATGCTTAATGGTGCACCTCAAGTTTAGTCGTGCGCCATTTGCGTTCCAGCTTTCTACATAATTTCTGAGCTCTAGTTTCTTCTGTAAACCACGGGGTACGCTTTTTTGGAGCCTTTTTTAACTTTAGCGGTGTTATGTTATCAATGGTTTCGCGCAGGGCGTCGTTAAAGTTGTTTGTGAGGTTATCAATAGAGCCCACATACTTTGGGAATGGTGCCATTACCGAGGGCAGTAGGTCAGCAAGAGTTGTTGTTGTGGCCGTATTAATGTTGCGGCTGCTATAGCAGTTATTATTATTATTAGTTTGCCGAACATGCGTCTGAACCTCGAATTTTATAAGGTAATGATCGGACAATACTTTAGTACACGGGAGTATCGTAACTTTGGAGACGGTGATACCCCTGACAAGCACTAGGTCTATCGTATTACCGTTGCGATGCGTGGGTTCATTTATTATTTGTGTGAGACCACAGCTATCAATTATAGTCTGGAGCGCTACGCACGGTGGGTCCGATGGGGTTTTCATATGGATATTATAGTCCCCCATTATGATTATATTATCTGCGTGTGTCACTAGATCAGCAACGAACTCTGAGAATTCATTGATAAAGTCCGAATAGGGCCCTGGGGGGCGGTAGATAACAGCCAGGTGTAGAGGCAGTGGTGTGACAGACCTCATAGTAAGCACCTCAAACGATTTATATTTATTATTTATGTTAGGACTAAGGTTAAAGTTTTCGTTGTATATTAGTGCAACCCCCCCACCCCTTTTAAAAGGACGGGCAATACGCGCATGTGTAAAGTTAGGAGGACATGCCTCATTTAGCGCAAAAAAGTCATTTGGTTTAAGCCAGGTTTCACTGAGACCGATGACGTTAAGATTGTTGTCTCTGATGATATCATTAACTAACAACGTTTTGGGAGACAATGATCTTATGTTTAAAAAACCTATATTATAGGTAGTGGGCTGTTTTGGGGAATTTTTTATCAAATTATCCGTAGTAGCAATATTAATAATGTTGTGTTTATTATGCCCAGTGCATTTAGTATAATTACGACCATATCTAGGAATTGACACGACGGGAATTTTCCGATTGTTTGTTTGTTGCTTTGATAAACTGCACGCATCATAGTTAGCCACCTCAGTAAAACACACGTCCAACTCTGAAACACTCAAAGCAGAAAAAACTTGTTCTAATTTAACTGACTCCTTACCAAGACCAGTAGTCTCGCATCTTCCATTTAAATCCGGCTTCAGGATGGAGGGAAGTGGTGTTCTGTGGGGATTAGCCTTCTGCTTTGTTTTTAGCCCCGCTCGACATCCGCGTTTCCGATCACACCGCTGGCGTCTGCTCCGTAGACGGCCCCCGCTGCTACTAGACTCCCCTGCTTCACAGGCCGCTGGATGTAGCCGGCGAAGTATTCCCGTGCTAGTTAGCAGGTTTAGCAAGCACGCGTCTATCAGTCCAAAACGGCCCGATATGTCCACATCCAGAAGTGTCTGGCGGTCGTACGTGATCACGGAGTGACCACGATATGAGCCAGCCATAAAGTTTGTAGAACTGTCCGGTATTTCTGCCAAATGTTCCATCTTTAGCAAGAGCTCCTTGAGGTCACAGCCCTTCCGGGCGCCGCCATCTTGGATCTTCTCTAATAACATCTGAATCGCTCCCACTGCCGTCACCTTTTTTTTCCCCTAGTGCTCCACTCTAACTTTCCGCATCCACGAATCTTTTATCCTCGCTCAAATTAATGGGGGAATCGTCGCTTTCTCAGTCCGAATCTCGCTTGCTGCTGGTGGCTATGATTATAAACAATGTGAGGAGTCCTACAACCCATGACGTCACACTCACTTCGTCTGCTACTTCCGGTACAGGCAAGGCTTTTTTACTAGTGACCAAAAGTTGTGAACTTTATCGTCGATGTTCTCTAGTAAATCCTTTCAGCAAAAATATGGCAATATCGCGAAATGATCAAGTATGACACATAGAATGGACCTGCTATCCCCGTTTAAATAAGAAAATCTCATTTCAGTAGGCCTTTAACATTATTGATTGACATTGAAAACATCAAAACTATGAATGAACACGTGGAGTTATGTACTTAACAAAAAAAAAGGTGAAATAACTGAAAACATGTTTTATATTGTAGTTTCTTCAAAATAGCCACCCTTTGCTCTGATTACTGCTTTGCACACTCTTGGAATTCTCTACATGGGCTTCAAGAGGTATCCATCCATTTTCTATCCCTTGTTCCTTTTGGGGTCGTGGGGGGTGCTGGAGCCTATCTCAGCTGTATTCGGGCGGAAGGCGGTGTACATCCTGGACAAGTCGCCACCTCTTCGCAGGGCCAACACAGATAGACAGACAACATTCACACACTAGGGCCAATTTAGTGTTGCCAAGCAACCTATCCCTAGGTGCATGTCTTTGGAAGTGGGAGGAAGCCGGAGTACCTGGAGGGAACCCACTCGGTCACGGGGAGACCATGCATACTCCACACAGAAAGATCCCGAGCCCGGGATTTAACTAGGGACTACTCAGGACTTTCGTATTGTGAAGCACATGCACACCGTTACACCGTGCTGCCCAACTTCAAGAGGTAGCCCCCTGAACTGGTTTCACTTCACAGGTGTGCTTGAAGCTTATGGAGAGAATGCCAAGAGTGTACAAAACAGTAATTGGAACAGAGGGTGGATATCTTGAAGAAACTAAAATATAAAACATGATTTCATTTATTTCACCTTTTATTGTTAAGTACATAACGCTACATGTGTTCATCTATAGTTTTGATGCCTTCAGTGACAATCTACAATGTAAATAGTCATGAAAATCAAGAAAACGCATTGAATGAGAAGATGTGTCCTAAATGTATTGTATATGTGTGTATACAGTGTATGTGTATATATACAGTACAGGCCAAAATTTTGGACACCTCATTTCAATGTGTTTTCTTAATTTTCATGACTATTTACATTGTAAATTGTCCCTGAAGGGATCAAAACTATAACACCTGTGAAGTGAAAATCCTTTCAGGTGACTACCTCTTTAAGCTCATGGAGAGAAAGCCACGAGAGTGTAAAACAGTAATCAGAGAACATGTGTATACAGTTTGTGTGTGTGTGTGTATATATATATATATATATATATATTATATATATATATATATATACATACAGTACAGGCCAAAATTTGGACACATCTCTGCGCTGCTGACCCGTCTCCGCTTGGGATGGTCTCCTGCTGGCCCCACTATGGACTGGACTCTCACTATTATGTTAGATCCACTATGGACTGGACTCTCACTATTATGTTAGATGCAATATGGACTGGACTCTCACTAAAATGTTAGATCCACTATGGACTGGACTCTCACTATTATGTTAGATGCACTATGGACTGGACTCTCACTAAAATGTTAGATCCACTATGGACTGGACTCTCACTATTATGTTAGATGCACTATGGACTGGACTCTCACTAAAATGTTAGATCCACTATGGACTGGACTCTCACTAAAATGTTAGATCCACTATGGACTGGACTCTCACTAAAATGTTAGATCCAGTATGGACTGGACTCTCACTACAATGTTAGATCCACTATGGACTGGACTTTCACAATATTATGTTAGACCCACTCGACGTTCATTGCTTTCGGTCCCCCCTAGAGGGGAGACTAAAAGGATATGCGGTCCTGTCCAAGGTTTCTCATAGTCATTCACATCGACGTCCCACTGGGGTGAGTTTTTCCTTGCCCTTATGTGGGCTCTGTACCGCGGATGTCCTTGTGGCTTGTGCAGCCCTTTGAGACACTTGTGATTTAGGGCTATATAAATAAACATTGATTGATTGAGTGTGCAAAACAGTAATCAGAGCAAAGGGTGGCTATTTTGAAGAAAGTAGAATACAAAACATGTTTTCAGTTATTTCACCTTTTTTTGTTAAGTACATAAATCAACATGTTCATTCATAGTTTTGATGCCTTCAGTGACAATCTACAATGTAAATAGTCATGAAAACAAAGATAACGCATTGAATGAGAAGGTGTGTCCAAACTTTTGGCCTCTACCGAATGTGTGTATACAGTATTAGTGTACATATACAGTACAGGCCGAAATTTGGACACCTCATTTCAATGTGTTCTTTTTATTTTTATGACTATTTACATTGTAGATGGTCACTGAAGGCATCAAAACTATGACACCTGTGAAGTGAAAACCCTTTCAGGTGACTACCTCTTTAAGCTCATGGAGAGAATGCCAATAGTGTGCAAAACAGTAATCAGAGCAAAGGGTGGCTATTTTGAAGAAACTAGAATACAAAACATGTTTTCAGTGATTTCAACTTTTTTTGTAAAGTACATAACTCCACGTGTTCATTCATAGTTTTTGTGTGACAATCAGGCTGATTACAAAAATAAGTACCAACAAAATTCACTGCAAAAGAAGGGACACAAAATAATTATGCAACATACAATTACATAAAATTACACAGTACTAACTTAAATTAAATTCTAACTAAATTGATAGTAAAAAATGTTCCTAACTAAACTGTCAAAAAATTAAATTGCAAATGAAAATACAGCTCCATCAATTTAGTCATAATTTTTGCGCTTAGGAAACTTCTCTATGACTTTGATAACTCCAGACTTCTTCTGTTTTTCTGATAATATTATTACTGCCACAAGTGGTGGAAAAGTGTATTACAACTAAGGACCACACCTGAGAAACACATTTTTTCGCGGCTCTCTAGTTAAGAAACATTGCTCTAAATAACCCTCTAAAAGGTGTGTCTAAACTTTTGGCCTGTACTGTACATCACTTTGTAGTGTGTTCAAAGTGTACAACCCTTCACTAAAACATGAACATTTGTTGAGGCTGGAACCCAAAATTCATATTTACCGTATTTCCTTGAATTGCCGCAAGGCATATAGTATGCGTCTGCCTTGAATTACTGCCGGGTCAAACTCGCTTCGCAAAATAATTTGCGCATGCTTAGTATTACCGCCTGGTCAAACTCGTGACGTCACGAGTGACACTTCCCCTGTCATCATTTTCAAAATGGAGGAGGCTGATTTCAATACCGGTAATTTGAAATCGCATAAAGGGAAGAAGATTTAGAGCTATTCATTAGGATTTAACGTCCAAGCTTACATCACACTCAAATGTTTACTGCATGCCTTTGGTAAGTGCCGGAGTGAGAAGAGGTTTTAAAATAATTAGCGCATGCTTACTTTTACCGCATGCCTTTGGTAAGTGCAGGAGTGAGGAGAGGTTTTAAATTAATTAGCGCCCCGGCGGCAATTCAAGGAAATACCGTATACTGTTTCTTCTGGGAAATTCTGCTTCGTTATAGACACAAACAATGCTTGACAACCAATTAAGTTTGTAAATTGAGTTTGTAAAACACTGAGAGAATCGGTTTGAATAAAGAATTGTGTTGAACAGAAAATCGACTCTGAAATGAATCGTTCGGTGGCAAAGATTCACAGTCCTATATGAGACTGTCACGCCCCCTCGCTGAATGTGCAGCAAGTTTTATTGCATGTCTTTTTAAATACTTTGTACATGTGTCGAGGTCACCTGACCAAACATGACAATCTGAAGCAGCGTTGAGAATAAATACAAACTTTTTAATATTTGGTGGTGTAAATATATTGCGAATACTACACGAGAAGACGCAGGAAGAATAACGAAGAATCTCATCATGCATTGCGCTATATTGCAGAGAACTTTGGTGTCATTTACAGAAGCAGCAGAGAAAACAGAATTGAGGAACAACACGCGGCGTCACGTTCCACATATTTCAAAATAAAACCTTTCCCTTCTTGTGAGGATGAAGGAAAAGCAAAACGGTCGCCAGGCACAAATTCTGTTTTCTCCGCTTTTCTCCACAGCAAATAAAAAATGTAAACTCAGCCAATGTCACTACATTCAACAGTCACATGATGAAAAGTTGGCTCCGCCCACGTTACGTCACTAACAATAAAATCGACTACTTTCCTTCGTAGCTTGAAATGACTTCAGCACCGATTGGACGTGAGTGACTTCCTGAAGCTTCAAAGTCATATAAATAATCACGTAAAAGTACAAACAATGAACACCAGCATCTGGCGCGGGAGTGTCGGGACATTCTGCAAGCTGATTGGACCGTTTCGGAAACGCAGATGACTTGTGCAATCGCTCACTATATTTCTTTCAGACGGTTTATTAGGGACACCTTCAGGAAGGCTGGTGGCCGACCCCCGTAGGTTGCCGTGACGACACAAAGGCGTCCCTAATAAACTGCGCACGTGCATCATGTGATTATTTACAGTCATAAACATAAACGTTGCTCTACAGTCACGTGCACAAACATTGGCTTCCTGGAGAATTCTTCACATTTGGGCGCGATCGTTCCCTTTGACGTGATGTCATTGATGACAAGAACACTAAACTGACCTCGGAGCAGATGCGATGTTCATAAAAATGGAAGACCTGTTGCCACGGAAACAATGTCCTGTCCTCTTATTGGTCATAAGTCGACTATTGCGTCTGCATGCAAACATCTGCCACTTGGACACTTGACGGCGATGACTTCAGAAGAGAAGACTCCGCCTCCTGCTCAGACTGTTGACTGATGAAAAAAAAAAAAGTTGTTAAGTTTCCTTAATAATGTGCCTTTTTTTTTTCTTTTTTTTTTTTTTTAAGAAATGCAAAACTTCAACTTGTTCTACAAAGACTGGAAAAAGGTTTACTTGTAGAGTGGAACCTGTTTGAGTTGACATCCCTTAAAACCTCTAAAGGCCTTAGTGGCCACATGCGTGGACAGCACCTTTTAGCGCTTATTTCCAAAATTGTGTACACTTCTGAATTTGGGTCTTATGCTGACATATGGATACTTATACTGCCATCTGGTGGTGTCAGAAAAGTATAACATACAATGGAATTTGTAAAAAAAAAAAAAAGAAAATTTAAAAATGTGCATGTCACTACACATGAAGTACACGTTTGTGTACTTATGGACTAAGTACATCATATCAAAAGATGATTTTTAGTTTATATTCAATTTAGGGTCCAATAAGCCCAAATAGCAAAGAGAAATAAAAATACCATGTAAACAAACAGTTTGGGCCTTAAGAGGTTAGCGGAAACAAAAGTAGCCAAGAGCTTGCACTAAGGGTGCACACACAAAAAAATCGATTCACATCCGAATCACCATTACCGATTCTAAATATATTCAGAATTACCAAAAATTGGGTTGAAAAAAAGATTTTTTATTTTTTTTTAATAAGAAATACATACACATTAGAGATGCGCGGATAGGCAATTATATCATCCGCATCACCAAAATCGTCATCCACCCGCCGTCCACCCGAACCAACTTTTTATCGGGACCGTACCCGCCCGCCAACCTCCCGCTAAATTACATCAGAGGTTGGCCACCTTTATCACTCACAGAGATATTTATAACTGTTTCACAGAGTAATGTAGTCAATTGGAGCCGCTAACGTTCTCGCGACTATCCAATAGCATTCATCCTGATGACAAGAGTGTGGGCGTGCTGTGAAGCCATTGCCTTTGACACCTTCAACAACATGTACGAACCGATTGTTAGTCCAGCAACATGTTGTGTGCAGCTTCTGCAATCACACGTATGAGATTGAAAGGCATACTGGGTGACACAGAGTACACTGATGGTTGTGATATAAACAAGTTTAACACTTACTAATATGCGCCACTCTATGAAGCCACACAATACAATATAAACACATTTCGGGAGAACATCCTCACAGTAACACAACATAAACCCAACACAACTAATACCCATAATCCTTTGTATTCATGACACATCCTGAATATATTTTACACCCCCGCGCCCCCGCCCACCTTACCGACGCACGGGCAGGGCGGGGGGTGTAAAATATATTCAGGCTGTGTCATGAATACAAAGGACTATGGGTATTTGTTGTGTTGCGTTTATGTTGTGTTACTGTGAGGATGTTCTTCCGAAATGTGTTTGTCGTTCTTAATTGGTGTGGCGCATATTACAATGGCTTCATAGCACGCACTAATATTTAATACCTGGGTGACTGCCGGCAGTCATTCAAGAGAATAATAGCGTCTCCTATTGACTTCTTCGCTTTATGACACGGGTCTTAAATGGCTCTTTGAATGGCAAAGGATACCGATCCCAGAACCATGTATATCAAATGTCTCCGGATGGTTCAACCGCCACCCGCCCGAATCTAATTCAAATCAATTTTTTCGTCATGTCAACCGCCCGACCCGTGGTTTACCCGCGGACTCCGCTGATGAGACCGCAAACCGCGCATCTCTAATACACATGCACATGTATATATACATATATATACATATTCATATATATACATACACTTAATTATGACAACAGTTTTAGATTTTAAGAATGCAATACAGTTCATTGCATTCTTTGCATCCAAAATAGTAATCAATGTTCATTTTGCGGTCAAAACATGTTTGAGATGAAAACACATATATATAAAATTTGTTTAAAATGAATGTTCCCTGAGAAAGTTAAAATAAAACTATATTCTTAGTAACAAAATTTAAACTTTACGAACAGTTTTAATTATATTAAACATAAAAAGTGGATTAGGTAGTGCCTTAAATACTGCATTTGAAATGTGGAATCAGTGATGAGTCACTACCAAGCAAAAACCGCGCATGCTCAGAAAAGTAGCGGCTGATTTACCGCCCGTCCGAGCACCCACTTGGCGCCTATGCTATAGAGCAGTGGTTTTTAACCTGGGTTCGATCAAACCCTAGGGCAGGGGTAGGGAACCTATGGCTCTAGAGCCAGATGTGGCTCTTTTGACGTCTGCATCTGGCTCTCAAGATAATATATTACCCGACATTGCGTAACACGATAAGTAATGAATAATTCCGCTGGTAATCACAGTGTTAAAAATAACGTTCAGAATATAAAACATTCTCATGCATCTTAATCCATCAATCCGTTTTCTTCCGCACCTGTTCATTAATGGTAAGAATTATTTTATGTATTATTAGTTAACTTCAGAATAACAATGTTATTAATAATAAAAAGAGACTTATTATACTCTAAAAATGTTGGTCTTACTTAAAAATGCACACATATAGTTGTATTCTGTGTTAGAAAAAAATTGTACGGCTCTCATGGAAATACATTTTAAAATATTTGGCTCTTATGGCTCTCTCAGCCAAAAAGGTTCCCGACCCCTGCCCTAGAGGTTTGGTGAGTCGGCCTCAGGGGTTCGACAAAACCTCTGCCGCGGAGGTCAAGACTCACCCAACTCATCATAAAAATAAAAACTTCTCCCTATCAGCATATTATGGATACCCCCAAACAATGTTCCCTCTAATTTCCATCTGATTTACAGGGGTGTAATTTGTTGTGAGTTCATGCACTGTGTTGGTTTTGTTCTTTGAACTATGTGATACTCATGCATGGTTCATTTTTGTGCACCAGTAAAAAAAAACATATACCTTTGTCTTGAATTTTAAAAAAAAAGTCATTTTATTTTTCACTAAAGAAGGGTTCGGTGAATGCGCATATGAAACTGGTGGGGTTCGGTCCCTCCAACAAGGTTAAGAACCACTGCTATAGAGACTATGGTGGGTGCAAGTCTCCCGTCCAAAGGCAAAACCCAGTAACTATATTTTGGTCAAAACTGAGCTGATAATAATTTTACGCGCATGGCAGGACCTAGCAACTACCACATAACCGCGTAGATACAACAGAAAAACCTAGTATCTCAAGGGACCAATCGGAGCTTCTTTGTCAGTCGCCTTATTGTCTTTAATGAGACATTTGCACGAATGGGGGCCGACGGTCAACCTGATTATGTGATATTATGGCACGAGGGGATATTTGGAAGGTTGGCCCAGGACGTTGCAAGCACCTTCATTAAATGTATTGTTCTGGATTCTTCCCCTTGCATACTCTTTTGGGCAGATATCTGTGGAAGTCAAAATAAAAACTGGACGCTGTACACGGCTCTTGGCCAATGTGCAAACGCAGAATGGGGCCCACCCGAGATTGTGATAAAATATCTGGAGATAGGGCACACGTTCATGAGAGCAGATTCCATCCATGGCTCAATCGGCAAGAAAATGAAAGCTCAAGAAAACATCTATACGTTTGATGACTTTGTAGATCTTTGTAAGACAGCATCAAGATAGATTGGTTTTCCTTTGTTTTCTCAAAATCAGCTAGAAGTGAGTTACAAGGTTTTGCCTTTGGACGGGAGAAGTGTAAGCTATCCAAGTAGCATGTGGTTGCATAACCTGAATAACTTTGCACGGCTACTTTCGCGTGGTTACTAATGAAAGGCTAATTGAAGGCAACAGCTTGGACAGCGTTGATAGTTTTCAACACATTTTGGCGGCATTTGATGACATTGCGGGAGTGAAAGATTTATCATAACGAATAACGTTTATTTTACTAACAGAACTTTTGCGTTTGCATTTAATAAAAGATGACTTACCTTGCCTCTGAACGTCCCTCAATCGGATGCTTTCTCGACAGGTGCAGCAGCATGAAACTTGTGCTATTGTGGTATGCCAGCTCCACTTTGCAATGTTTGCATACGACTGCGTTTTCCTTACATTTTAGTGTGAAGTGTTCCCACACCTTAGACAACTTTTGTCGCTTCTTAATACCCTTGTTTTGCTACGGCTCTTGTCCACTGCTTTCTGCGGCGTCTGCCATTGCCAGTTACGTCGGCGAAAAAGTTTACTAAACTCAAGCGAATTTAAAAGAACGGTGTTGTGCAGTGCAGGTGGCGTATGATCTGTGACGTAAACACGCTGTGCAATAGCTAAACAGTCCTTGCGAAATGTGAGCTTTGACTACGGTTTACTAAATGAAGCAAAATGCCGTAAAAAAACTTGACGCCTCGAGGCAGCAAAAATTCCTCAAATATGTTTTGTAATTGAATTACTCAAGGAATTGTTTCAGCCCAAATACACACATACATACACATACTGATAAATACATACATATATACAGTATGTATGTATGTATATATACAGTATGTATGTATGTATATATACAGTATGTATATATACATACATACTGTATATATATATATATATATATATATATATATATATATATATATATATATATATGTATACATATCCACACATATATTCAGTATATATACACATACTGATAAAAACATACATATACATATATACACACACACACACACATATATATATACATACATATAAGTATACATATACACTAGGGGTGTAACGGTACGTGTATTTGTATTGAACCGATTCGGTACGGGGGTTTCGGTTCGGATCGGAGGTGTAGCGAACGACACGGACATATCAAGTAGCGCAAGTTTTGTAAACAATGCACACCCAGGCACTAGTGGTGCAACGGATCAACATTGATCAGTGATCCGTTCGGATCAATATCTTCGGTTCGGCACACACGTGATCCGCGGTATGATTTATGAAAAAAAATAAATAAATAAATTTAAAAAAAGTTGTTCACACAGCGTGGTAATGGCGAGCGGAGTAACGGAGGAACTTGAACGCTCCGTGCCATTTAATCGGTGTGTTTATAGGTGCAGACTCCATTGTGCAAAACGAGGGTTTTAAACACATGCTGAAAGTGCTTCAGCCACATTACGACATCCCGTTGCGCACCAACATCAACGATAAGATTGTTTCAGATTTTTATGAGCAAGAGAAGAAAAAAGTTGTGGACAAACTATCCCGAGCGTCATCTGTTGCGCTCACAACAGAAGGGTGGAGGTCCAGGGGAACTATGTGATGATAAGGGAACTATGTGACGATAAGCGCTCATTTCATCACAGCAGAGTGGGAGATGAGAAGACACGCCCCCTCTACGAGAGTCACCTTGTGTAGGTACTGACACAAGCAGTGGAGGAAAGGAGAAATCCCTTTTTATGTGGCACTGTTTTTCATTAAATATGTTAAAAAGAAGATATTATGCCTTGTGCACTAGAACTAGATTTTATATATTTTAATTTTATAATTTAAAAGTGTTACAAAACAAAACGGCAAAACTTCTGTTTATTTGTCTTGTCTTTTTTTTTTTTTTTTTTTTTTGCTGATCCAAAAAAAATGATCCAATCCGTGAGTTTTTTGATCCGTTGCACCCCTACGAGGCACCATGAATTGATTTACGTGGACCCCGACTTAAAACAGGTTGAAATACTTATTGGGGTGTTACCATTCAGTGGTCAATTGTACGGAATATGTACTGTACTGTGCAATCTACTAATAAAAGTTTCAATCAATCAAAAAAACAACAACACACGGCATGCTAGCAACGACTGGGCTATGATAGACTGACCATACCTCTTTTCACCAGACATGTCCTCTTTTGAGGGGCTGTCCGGGTGGAGTTTCTTAAATGCCTCAAATGTCCGGCATTTGAAGTTAGGGTTGCGTGTATTTTCAATGTACATTCAAAGTTAAGAAAAGGTTCAAAACAAGACAATTTGTGCACACAGCAGCATTCGTGAGGGAGGGACAGAGACAGACAGAGCGAAAGAGTTATGATAAACATGCAAGTGTCGCCAGGCTCTGATTTAATTTTTTAATATCTATAGCAGGGGTGTCAAAAGTGTGCCCCGGAGGCCATTTGCGGCACACACCTAATGTTTTAAAGGCCCATGGCCCATTCTAAAAATACTATTAAAATAAACAAAAGTTGAATAAAACAGCTTAAAGGCTAAATGTAATTTACAAAAAGTTGCAACGTTGTCTAATTAAATAAAGCTGTTTTTTTCTTTCAAACTGTCATTGCTCAAAACATAATATTGAACCAAAATCAATGTTATTATGAATTATTGACCTATACAAGTTTCCGATTACTTCACATCAAAATATTTTTGGTGGAAGATTTAGCAAATTTGTTAAATAAATAATCCAAAAATGTATATTTTGTTTTTTTCTTACTGTACCGAAAATGAACCGAACCGTGACCACTGAACCGAGGTACGTACCGAACCGAAATTTTTGTGTACCGTTACACCCCTAATATATACACATATATTCAGTATATATGTACTGTATATATATATAAATATATACACACACACACACACACTCACACTCACACTCACACTCACACTCACACTCACACTCACACTCACACTCACACTCACACTCACACTCACACTCAGAGTCAAAATGGTTGCCCAGGTCTGTCTAAATCGATTCATAATTTTTTTTAAATCGATTAAACAGAACAAAACAAAGCATTTTTTCCTTTATTTTTCGTTTTGAAAATTTTGAGAGAAAAAAAAAAAAAAAGATTATATATATATATATATATATATATATATATATATATATATATAAAGTTTTTAGAAGAATCGATTTTTAAAAATAGATTTTTAGGTCGCCTCTATGCAACCAGAAAGAGTTTGTCTCACCTGAAACCTGTTTTGATAAAGTTTCATTATAATTATTACACCAAATAAAACATTGCGAAAATCAGTTTGAATCGAGAACTGATTCTTAATCGAATGGTCACCCTAGGATTCGGATTTCCTTAGCAGTAATTTCCTTTAGTGTTTTTGTGATTTAATTTGTGACGTCATTTCCTCTTCAAGCATGTCTTCACCATAGCTCCTGTGTGATCGATTATGCCTGCCAGCCTTGTGTGTGTTTAGGACATAATACACACACACATGAATATGATTTAAGGATGTTCTGTCCTTCGTGCCCCGACTCCTAATAAACGCCAATGCCTTATTTACATTTACGATATCACAACACATGTCGACAAAAAAGTAATCCTTTTGGCTCTCAAATTTTACGCCAACAAACGCATAAACATGTATGTCGGCATAGATCTAAAGTGGGCACGTCGTAGTCGACATAAACAAGGCTGACTTAAACAGATTCCACTGTACAAAGTAGATTGACAAAAACTGTGGTACCTGGATCGGCTGCTTTCAGCTTTTCTGGTTCCAGTTGAATTTCGGGCAGAGTGAAGATTGACGTGGCTGAAACACACATCAGAGTGAGACATCCTCTCTAAGTGAGTGTCCCAAAGTGTGCACTTACTGTCGGAAAGTGTGCGCACTCTCTTTCCAAGGTTGTTGAAGTAACAATGGCTCATGGCCTCGTCGGCTGAAGTCCTCCTCTTTCCTACAAACTACACACCGTATGGCAGAAATTAGAAATGTGCTAACTAGGGCTCAGCAATTAATCACATTTTAATCTTGATTTCGAACGATCATAAAAATACTATTTATTGGAGAAGAAAACAAACACAACGTGCATTCAAATTCCTGAGCTTGTAACGGTGAAACGGATGAGTGAAAAAACAACTTTCACATCTACTAGAAGTTTGGGATCTCAATAATTAATAATCACTGCACCTAACAAAAAAGTAAAGTCATATGATTTTATCCAACAAAACATAATCCGCTGTCAAAGGCAGAATATAAGGGAAATTGAGTGAAATGTTGACACTGTTGGGAGAAGAAACATTTGTGTAAAGTACTGCTTATTCAGCGCCATCCTCAACTAAAAAAAGTGGAAACGGCCACTTGAAACTAGGAAGCTAAAGCTAGCAAGAACAATCGTACACCCATAACACATCCCATCTGTTGTGTTGTTGTGAACGACATAATGGATGTAACACAGGCATGTGATTTGACCACAATGGAAAAAGACTGAAAACATTTCCGGGGCCCGGGGGACGAAATTTTTTTGTGCCCTGGTGGGGGGATAAGGGGGGCAACGGCCCCCGAAGCTCATGGTTTTTCACCAATTTAACATGCTAAAATTAACAAAGACAGCACCATTTGAAGAAAATATTTTAGTGTTTAAAGACATGAAAACATTATTAATAGAACATACATACCCCAATCATCCTAATGAATCAATGTATATGGTTCAGTCCAAACAGTAATTAGTCACTAATATTTACATCTTTTGTTCATTTCACATCCGCAGGTGTCACATTGATCAGTGTTATTATCAACAGTTTATTTACAATATTATCACATTACTTCAGTTCACTTCACACATTTACTTGCTCGTACAGCCCTAACATGAGCTTTCCTTGTAAATTTCTGAGCAGCCTGCATTTTCCTATTGGTCTCTGCTTTTGTAGCTTCTTTTTTGGATTTCACTGCCAACTTCTGCCTCCAGAATTATATGCAGATGTATTTCAAATAAATTGTTGACTGGAATCAATAATGCGACTCTTTGAATTTCTCTAATTTCATAATATATTTTCACGTGGCTTTTTATTTTTAGAAAAACCCATGTATATTTTGCAAAGCAATAATTGGTTAATATTTAAAACAAACATGCGTATTTTGCAAGCAAATATTTTTTAGCTTACCTCATTATTAACTACCCTGTCTGCAAATGAAGTGGGTGGATCTTTCCTCTCGATGTCTACGGCAATTGTTGATGTAAACAAAGGATGAAATCCGTAAGGTTTGCTAACTTTCGGTTGACAACCAAAAGTACCAGCTAGTGAAAACTTGTTTTCCTTGCTTCAAGTTGTTTCATATATTTTTGGCGTTTCGCATGTACTTCCAAAGCCTTAAAACCTCGTGATCCATAGTCAATATTACCATGACACCACATGCACTAAACTTTTCCGGGACGATCGATTTTCCGAATAAAATCGCCGAACAAAGTCTTATCTTCCTTCTTCCTTCTTGGAAAATGGCGGTAATAACGTCGTCATTCACAACAAATGTCCTGATTGGTCACAAGGAACATATCGACCAATCAACTTCCGCGTAATGTTATATTACGCCGTAGTTGATTGGTCGACACTTTTTTTCCCCCACGAGAATAAAAAAGACGGAATTCTGACTTTAGACGGAAAAATCACATGCCTGGTAACATCAATGTACAAACTATCATAAAACAAACTATCATACACCCACAACACATCTCATCTGTTGTGCTGTGTTGTTGTGAATGACATCATGGATGTAACATCAATGTACAATCGTACAATCATACGCATTCCTTGGCTCTCTCTTTGCGTTTCTGCCCCTTGTTGATATCTTCATCACTTGCAATTCTGATTTTTTTTCCCTCGCCCCGCCGTATCCCTCTGTTTCCTCAACTCGTGCTGCGTGTCTAGTTTCCCTGGACTACCCCTGGATCTCTTGCTGCTTCCCCTGATCTCGACCTCTCGCCTGCCCACGGACCCTGACACCTCTCTCCTGTCTTCAACCTCTCTCCTGCCCACGGACTTCCAAGCCAGCCTCGCCCTCTTTGGACTACCGCACTCTTCTCCACACGAACCTTCAACACTTGCCGGTAACACTCTCCAGTTAAATACATCACATAGTCTTACACCATATCTTTTGTCTAGTTACACACTTCATTATAATAAACCCGCCTAAGGCTATATCGTTCACCTGTGCCGTCTCCTTCCCCCTGGTACCGTTAACACAACACATCTTATCTGTTGTGTTGTTGTGAACGACATCATAGATGTAACATCAATGTACAAACAATCATACACACACAACACATCTCATCTGTTGTGTTGTTGTGAACGACATAATGGATGTAAGATCAATGTACAAACAATCATAAACACACATCTCATCTGTTGTTGTGAACGACATTGTGGATGTAAGATCAATGTACAAACAATCACACACACACAACACATCTCATCTGTTGTGTTGTTGTGAACGACATCATGGATGTAACATCAATGAACAAACAGGACCACAGTCGAAACTTGAGAGGCTTTTTACAACCCCAAGTTGTCTTCAAATTCACCAAGCTCAGAACAGCAGCACACAACATCCGGTCTGACTGCGCTAAAAAAAATATCGTACACAAGCATAATGTAATTAAAACAGTTATTGGCCCCGTTTACACTGCACAACAAATGGTTTTGCCCTTAAGTGACACAGATTTGATTTTTTTTTGCCAGTGTTAAAGTGCTTCAAATCTGATTTTTTGGCATCGGATTCAGGCAACATCAGGAGGTAGTCCTGAATCCCATTGGAATCTGATCTTTTCAAATGTGACTTCAGTCTAAACACAATGTGACCTGTATATGATTTTTTTCCTCATTTCTTGGCGAGCCACGTCACTCATGTGCGCCGGAAAGACGCAGTCACCAGTGCAAGTGGATATTTCATCACAACATTCGGTTTCTATTTAAGATGACCAAATTTTGGGTGCATCACTTGTAAACAGTGCACAAATAATAGTTCATATGTAGTGTATGGATATATATTTTAATTCTGAAGAAATAGCGATTTTTGAAAGACAGGAATTGACGCTGTGGAGTATTTGTTTACATGTGAGTAGAAAAATAAAGTTAACGTAGATTCACGCTGATGGCCGTGTCTCCACTACTTAAAAGCTATAAAAAGATAACAACCCTCCTAAATATATTACACTATATACGTCCATTCATACTTTATATTACTTTACTTTCACCTAAAAAAAACACACATTTTTAAGGTGCTGCGACTTTTATTTTATTTTGTAGTAGTAGCGACTTCCTCCCGGTCAACTTCCTTTGTTTTCACTTTATTTAACTGTGCATGCCAGTGACGTCGAGGCCACATTGAGGCCATATTGGGGCAACATTGAGACCACACTTTACACTGAAGTCTAAAAAAACCACATTTTACTTGCAGTGTCAAGTCAGATTGGAAAGAAATCTGATCTAAAAAAAAAAATCCGGTTTGGGCCACTGTGGCCTGTAGTGTCAACGTAGTCTTGCGACTGTGTTGGATCCATTGTGGATTGAACTTTCACAGTATCATGCTAGACCCGCTCGACATCCATTGCTTTCCTCCTCTCTAAGGTTCTTATAGTCATTATTGTCACCGACGTCCCACTGGGTCATTATTGTCACCGATGTCCCACTGGGTGTGAGTTTTCCTTGCCCTTATATGGGCCTACCGAGGATGTCGTGGTGGTTTGTGCAGCCCTTTGAGACACTAGTGATTTAGGGCTATATAAGTAAACATTGATTGATTGATTGATAAATATTATGCTTTGACTTAAAATACTGGTCCAAATAATTATTGTTTTATTTACGACACAAAAAGTACACACCATGGAGGTAAAAAAAACAAAAAACAGTAAAAGGTAAAATAGGGAATTTAAAAAATGTTTAATTTCAATGTATTCTAATATTGCTGGTGTTATTTGTTATATTTTGTTACTATTACTATCATTTTACTTCTTGTTGTTTATTTAATATTCAATGATGTCATGTTTTAAAATTAATGAATAATTGTGTTATCAACCATGATTTCAATGTGAAATTATTATTTATGCCATGATGGTCCAGCCCTAATGCTAACAGAGTCGTGTTGTCCAGACTTCATATCAAATGACTGCAATAGTGTGTGTTGAGAGGCGTTCACTGACCTGCAGGAACTTCGACAACAGCTGGACGCCGTCACTGTTAAGCCTGAGAGGGCGAGACACGATGTGACAATGTGTTGCTGTGTACTCGCGTATGTGGTTGTCGTGTGATACCTGGGTGTGTGATCGCTCAGGTTCTCGGGGGGATACTGAGGATAATTGGTGGCCACAAATTCTTCATTGGAACTGATTCCAGGCCAGCTCTCTTCAGTTGGCGTCCCTGCACACACGTGAACATGCACTGTAACAACACATTTGTGTGGGGGGGGAAAAATCCCCATGAAAAGAGGTGTTGTTCTGGTTCTGACCCAACAACTTGAAGATGAAGTGCAGCTCCTCCTCCACTGTGGAACCAGGAAACAATGGCCGACCTGTTGTCATCTCGTACAAAATACAACCCACACCCCTACGCGCGCACACACACACGCACACTTACAGGTTAGATGAACACAAATGTGAGTTGCCATGGTAACAAAGCGATGTTGCACTGACCACATGTCGATGTGTGTGGAGTAATCAGTGCTGCCGAGTAGGATGTCTGGTGGGCGGTACCAAAGTGTCACCACCTCGTTAGAGTACGTCTTGGTCGGGATTGACTTGGCCCGGGCCAGACCTGCAACACCAAGCCAACAGCTAGAACCACACCGCTCACATTCAAAACAATACGGTACCAATTCCTAGTACCGGTACTCAACGGTACCGATTTTCAGTAATTCTGTACGTTAATAAATATACCGTATTTCCTTGAATAGCCGCCGGGGCGCTAATGAATTTAAAACCTCTTCTCACTCCTGCGCTTATTCAAGGCATGCGGTAAAAGTAAGCAGGCGCTAATAATTTTAAAACCTCTTCTCACCCCTGCGCTTACCAATGGCATGCAGTAAAAAATTGAGTGTGATAAAAAAATAATAATAATAATAAGAAATTATTCTGCGGCCGCGGCCCGGTGGTTGGGGACCACTGCTCTACAACATGTCATCGCGACCGCCTTTACACAACGCTATCTGCGTGCCGGCCGAACGCATGCATTTCGCTGCTTCTCATACGAGATTGCAATGTATAATTGGTCAACAGCCATACCTTTTACACTGATGGTTGTGATATAAACAACTTTAACACTCTTACTAATATGTGCCACACTCTGTGAACCCACACCAAACACATTTCTGGAGAACAACGGCTCTGTAACACATTATAAACGCACCATAAGAATTACCCACAATGCCATCCATCCATGACTCTTGGCTATATTATACACGCGCCCCCAACCCCACCCACCTCAACCGACGCACGGAGAGGGGGGGGGTTGGTGCTAGCGGGGTGTATAATATAGCCAAGAGTCATGGATGCATGGCATTGTGGGTAATGCTTATGTTGCGTTTATGTGTTACAGAGCCGATGTTCTCCCAAAATGTGTTTGGTGTGGGTTCACAGAGTGTGGCACATATTAATAAGAGTGTTAAAGTTGTTTTATGTCACAACCATCAGTGTGATCTGTATGGCTGTGGAACAATACCCCTGGTTTACACATAGTAAAAGCAAAAAAAAACCTCCTACGCCATTTTGAAAATGACGACAGGTTATGCGTCACTCGTGACGTCACGAATTTGACCCGGCGGTAAAAGTAAGCCTGCGCTAATAAATTTGGGGAGCGAGTTTGACCCGGCAGTAATTCAAGGCAGGCGCATATTACATGCCCGGCTGCTATTCAAAGAAATACGGTAAATTGTTTTGATGATAAAATCTTATTTTCTATCACATCATTTAAAAATGGGACGATTATGACTGCTGTCCAGTTGTTATATATTGTTTTTTGTAATCATCATATTATAATTTGCAAGTATGACATTAAGTAGCAATTACAGTGGCAGTCGTGTATACATTTTTTTTGTTGCGCCCTAAAAAGTGTTACTACTGCATGTATTGTACTTATTATGCACCAGCTGTTTGTTTGTATTGTGCATTTTAGTTGTAGACTTCATTAACACATTTGGAAGTGTTGAAATCGCCATGTAAAATTGCTAATGCTAATCAGTAGCATATCAATAGCAAAGACAATGTATATTAGCATCCAGCTAGTGCATTTTTGGAAAAGTGGAGCCTTACTTTACTTACGTTGGAGCGTTTTTTGAGTCCATTTCTTTGGAATGGAAAATTGCAAGTGCAACCCATTTACAGAAACGTGGCACCATTTGATTTTATGTAAATCGATGCCCGGTAGGACCTGCTGGATTTGGTCTGTGCCAAAAAAGTTCCGGATCTGGTACCTATCCCTAACTGACCCACACCAGAACCACGCGGAAAACTACTCATGCCAAGACGAGGGCTCACCAAAGTCGGCGAGTTTGAGCTCCCCCCGCTCGTTGATGAGCAGGTTTTGGGGCTTGAGGTCTCGATGGAGAACTTTCCTGCGATGGCAGTAGGACAAGCCTCGCAGTAGCTGGAAGAGGAAAAGCTGAGAGCGAGAACAAAGTCCAACATCAGGTCAACAAACGTGCAGGTTCAACAACAAAACGGAGGTAGGAGACGAGTGACGCACTTTGACGTTGTGCACATGGATGACATTGCCACAGTCGTCCAGGTACTGTTTTAAATCTTTGTCCTGAAACACAAAAAAGTTATTTTAATTGTAGTACAATGGAGTCAGTTTATGTCCACACACCTCAGACTGGCTGACTGAAGTCGACATAAGCAGTTGTCGGCATAACAAAAATCGAGCCATTGTTTGCACGTTTACTTGAGACTTTGGCCAGCAAACCCAAAGAGAAGAGATCAGGACAGGTGCGAGATGAGTTTGTGAAGTGTAAAACTGACCTGCGTTTTTACATCAAAGAAACTGCTGTTCTAAATGTGTCCACTGGATGTCGCAATAGTAATTCTATTAGGCAAGCAAATAGCTTATACACCAAACAAGAGTTACACGGTAAAGCGGGACGGTGACTACTCCCCAACGTCTAACAAACTGCAGTAAAATAAACAATTGGTAACCCCACTTCCACTGCTGCATGAGACTCTGCACATTAGTTTACCGTATTTTACGGACTATAAGGCGCACTTAAAATCCTTTTTTTTTTTTGTCCCTTATAACCCAGTGCGCCTAATGTACGGAATAATTCTGGTTTTGCTTACCGACCTCAAAGCAATTTTTAATTGGTACATGGTATAATGATAAGTGTGACCAGTAGATGGCACTCAAACAAATGTGTAGACTCCACTATGGTGGCAATATGACTCAGGTAAAAAAAACAACAAGATTTTATATGTTCCATTGAAAATATAGAACTTTACACATGTCGCTCAAAAATCGATCAAAATGTTTTAGTACAACTTTGATAAGCTATAAAGCCACACCGCTTGATGTGGTTCAACATTCAAGTATTATTATGGTGTGTGTGTATAAGGTAAGACATTATCTCGCATTCTGTTTCCCAATATTATGCAAAACCAACTTTTCTTACCTTCTGGTACCTGCTGCTTTGTATTTGGGATCTGCATAAATCCTGAAATATTGGGCCGACTTTGTAGTTCGTTTCGACACCGTAGCTTCTTATTTTCTTCTTGCTATGGGACATTCATCATCCGCTGTTGCCATTTCTAACATAAAGTAGTGTAAAGTTCTTACTTACATCTGTCAGTAAAATCGCCATGAAAGCGCTAAAACATACCGGTGTAGTGAGTTTACATCATTCAACCAAGGAACTTTAGTTATTAGAGAGTTTTTCCCGGGAAACATTTCCGGTGTTGTTTTCAAATGAGGAGATGCTGCTCCGTTATTGATTTAAGTAAAGTCTGAATGTCATTAAAACAGTTAGCTCCATCTTTTGACACTTCTTCAACTCCCGCCATTGCACGCTACACCGCTACAACAAAGATGACGGGGGTGAGTTACATAAATAAGACCGCCCACAAAACGGTGCATCCGGAAGCGACAGTCAGAAAGCGGTGTGAAGATGTGTAAAACATCATCTATGCAACATTTTGACCAAAGAACCAACATTACATGTTATGTAGACAACAAGGAAGTGTTTTCAAATTCGAAAAAATAATAAATAATATGACTCTTTTAATACACCTTATATTTGAAAAAAGATAAAAAATAGACCATTCATCGGCAGTGGGCCTTATAGTCCGGTGCGCCCTATGGTCCGGAAAATACGGTAGTTCTGTCAAAATTATTATCTTTGTTGCAAATTTAAAGGAAAAGAACAGTGGAAATGACAAATGAGGTATTTGATACATAGAAGCGTTTTCATTGATGCCTTATTTTGTGTTTGTTCAATCCTAGATGGGCTTGAAGTTTAATTACTTAGTAGAACGCTGTAAGTTCATTGTGTTTGTCATGGTGTGTTTAAAACCGCACCGTTTTTCCCCCTCAAATTGTCAACTAACTTGAAGTGTTTTGTCAAGACGATTATTTGTGATATGTACTTTTTCAGAATGTGCTTGTTCTATTGTGGACCGAAGTAAAACAAAGAAAACAATCGGAAGCTGTCATGCCATGATTTTATCCGTCCAGCCCACGTGGGAACAGATTTTCCTCCTTGCGGCCCCTGAACTAAAATTAATTTGACATCCTTGGGATAGATGATGACTCACTATTATTTTAACCAACCATTTTGATTACATTGTTTTCCTCCTCCTTTGTGTATAACTCTAATTAGATTGTTCTGTTTTCAAATAATATCTAAAAGAAGTGGGAATCTTTAAGCACTCGACGATCCGATTCAGATTCAGAATTAATTGTCGATTCAAAACGATCTTTGCAGTATGTTATTTGGTAAATAAATTATAATTAAAATAGGTTACATTTTACAAAAGCTTCTTCGGGCTGCTAACATACGACTTATACACACATAGTTGGTCTTAAAATAAAAAAAAAATTCAATATATTTTTGGGGCAAAAATCACGAAATGTTAATCAATCTAATAAAAGAAAATAGAGCAACCCCAGCTTTACAACATTTAGGATATACATTTACAAAGCAACTGAGAAGACATACAAATACAATACTAAAAGGGAAAACCAAAACATTATAAAGGCAACAGTATCAATAATAATAAACGCTCTCCCAGACCATCTTAGAGCACCACAGTTGGTCGACCGTTTTAAGAAGGGACTTAAAACCTACCTTTTTAGCACAGTTTTTATCTAATTTTTCTGCCTTCTTGTTTTTAAATACACAGCTTGCTTATCTGTTTTATCCAGTGCTTTCATGCTGTTATTTCTATTTTTATGTATGTTTCTGTTTTGTCTAGTGTTTATCTAGTGTTTTCATGATTTCATTTCTATTTTATTTTTTATTATATATTTTAACTTTCTATTTTTTTCATTATTTTTATACTTTGTAGAACTTTGAGATTTTAACTAATGTAAGGTGCGTTACAAATGTAATTATTTTTTATTATTATTAGTAATATCAATAACAGTTCTTGTTTTTGATCCAAAAAAATATATTCCCAAAAGAAAATTGGCAACATTTTAAAAGTTTTCTTTAAATAGATTCTTGAAAATTAGCAATTGATTATAATTACAATACACAATACTAAAAAAAAGAAAACCAAAAATTAATAAAAGCCACACTATCAATAATAATTGTGTATATTCATA
Source organism: Nerophis ophidion (assembly GCF_033978795.1). Lineage (NCBI taxonomy): Eukaryota > Metazoa > Chordata > Actinopteri > Syngnathiformes > Syngnathidae > Nerophis > Nerophis ophidion. Next base: position 23,571,005 of record NC_084637.1, read on the forward strand.
AATTGATTTGGAAAATGTTTTTGACCACACCTAATTTCTAATGTGCATTTTATTAGTTGCTGTGGTAGACTCCAGGTTAATGATTTTATTTTGAAGCCTATTTTTCACTTAACTGGAAGTTATAGTGTGCACATTGTAATGCTGCGTCACTGACAGTAGTTGAGTCGTTGCTGCTGATGAATTTAGCAATACCGTGACCTAAACAAGTGCTTCTTAATTTATGTAACGCCCCCTCTAAAAAGAAGAAAACATCATTAGCCATTCTCACTAGATTGTATTATTTGTGTATACAATTGGTATAAGTACACCTCTGCACAACACTGTATTCCTATTAACAATAAAGACAGATAAAGAATTACAGATCAACTTTCGACCAAGAATAACTTCAAATTGTTTTTAGTCCGTAACAGAAAATATTTTAAGTGCATCAATTTGCCTGACATTTACACGTTTTATCCTTATTTGAACTATTAGCATTTTTTTGGACCAACTTGAACCATTTCACACTGAATAACAAAATCAAACAAGCTCAATAATTATGAATAAATTCATATTGATCAGCAATATTAAGTCAGGAGCACACTATATAAAACATTTTAACCTACACCGCAGAAATGAAAAAAACTATTTGTGCTCATTTTTTGGGGGGACATCTCTGGGCTGCTGACCCGTTTCTGCTCGGGATGGTCTCCTGCTGGCCCCACTATGGACTGGACACTCACTATTATGTAAGATCCACTATGGACTGGACTCACACTATTATGTTAGAGCCACTATGGACTGGACTTTCACAATATTATGTCAGACCCACTCGACGTCCATTGCACCGGTCTCCCCTGGAGGTGGGGGGGTTAACCACATTTGCGGTCCTCTCCAAAGTTTCTCATAGTCATTCTCATCGACGTCCCACTGGGTTGTGAGTTTTTCCTTGCCCTTATGTGGGCGCTGATCCGCGGGTGTTGTTGTGGCTTGTGCAGCCCTTTGAGACACTTGTGATTTAGGTCTATATAAATAAACATTGATTGATTGATTGATTTTTGAGGAAGTCAGGATTAAAGGCTACAATGAGCACATTTTGCAGTGCAGAGCTTCTCAAAGTCGGGTTCGAAAAGTGACACTGCATGATACTGATAAAGCATGTTCCCTCGAAAACGGACATAAATGGACCCATTTTTCAATCGGACTTAAGCAGGCACTTTTACAGTACAAATAAGGACCAAGTGGACCAGGACCACATAGAAGGCTTGTTGACATAAGCAGGTTCCACTGTTTAATAATCATATATGTAAAAACTGTATGGAGAGAAATGCATGCGTCTCACCAGATACTCGAACACCAGTGTGAGGGACTTCTGTGTGTGGATGATGTCATGCAGCGTCACGATGTTGGCATGTTTCAGGTCCTTCAGCAGAGACACTGATGAACACAAACAACACACGTCACTTAACATTGGCATGCACGATTATGTCCAAATCAAAATTACCATTATCCCCATCATTATTGAAATCACGATTATTCATGACGGGTAAGTAAACTACTTGCAGTGGTGAAGGTGACTTCATCAGGTCATTTGTAATGAAATAATCCAAATAATTAATTAATTTATTTATTTACTTACTTACAGACAGACATAATTTTGTATTAAATTATTGTTTTTTTTGTTAATATAAGAGTCTGTTCTGCAAAAAGGTAATCAATCCCAAGAAGTGCACAGTTTATGGATAGGGACCCACAGTTGAAATATAAAGTACAGGTCAAAAGTTTGGACACACCTTCTCATTCAATGCGTTTTCTTTATTTTCATGACTATTTATGTCAGAATAATTGTATATAAGTTATCACACAACTTGTTTGCTATGAGTTCAGGTTGCCCTGCGTGAAGACAAAAGCTGTCTTTGATGTTATCAAACAAAAGGCGGACGGCTTGTAAACCTCCACTGTGTGCGATGGAATGCACCGGGGAGGTGTCGGTTTCTTTTATCAATTTGAATGCCACAGGAAGGACCCGACAACTACAAACGGAGAAGGGTCAAACCTGACACCGCTCAAAGCACCTTTTTGTTTGAACTGTTTATGACCCAGTGCAGCAGCTGTTTATGACCCCTCCCCTTAGAAACAGCTGCAGCTATGTAATCAGGAAATGCCCAAATAAATGAGGAGGCGTGTGGAGTTTGTTCCTCAGAGCGGTGGGGTGACACTGTATGTGGGAGCAGGTCGACGGGCTCTCCACATGCATTGAATCCTGTCTCTGTTTGATTCCTTTCTTCTTGTCTTGATTAATAGATAGTTTGGTGTTTGAACCTGACAATTTATTTGTGGATTGTCACTGAAGGCATCAAAACTATGACACCTGTGAAGTGAAAACCCTTTCAGGTGACTACCTCTTGAATCTCATCAAGAGAATGCCAAGAGCGTGCAAAACAGTAATCAGAGCAAAGGGTGGCTATTTTGAAGAAACTAGAATATAAAACATGTTTTCAGTTATTTCACCGTTTTTTGTTAAGTACATAACTCCACATGTGTTCATTTATAGTTTTGATGTGACAAATACAATGTAAATAGTCATGAAAAATAAAGAAAACGCATTGTATGAGAAGGCGTGTCCAAACTTTTAGCCTGTACTGTACATCCTCATATAATATACAAAATTCAGTCAAATACATCCATTCATTCATCCATCCATTTTCTATCGCTTACTCCCTTTGGGGTCGCTGGAGCCTATGTCAGCTGCATTTTGGCGGAAGGCGGTGTACACCCTGGACAAGTCGCCACCTCATCGCAGGGCCAACACAGATTGACAACATTCACACTCACATTCACACACTAGGGCCAATTTAGTGTTGCCAATCAACCAATCCCCAGGTGCATGTCTTTGGAGGTGGGAGGAAGCTGGAGTACCCGAAGGGAACCCACGCAGTCACGGGCAGAACATGCAATCTCCACACAGCAAGATCCCTAGAGCAGGATCGAACCCAGGACCTTCGTATTGTGAAGCAGATGCACTAACCCCTCTACCACCGTGCTGCCCCAATACAATTCCTTTCCAAATACCCATTTACAATTTTATACCAACCTGCCCACAAGTGGGCATGTATACAAATGGAATCTTTAAATCCACCAAATCAGTCTCAAGATCTTATTATTCAAATTTGATCAAGAGGTTGCATCTTGAAAATCTGCAATAATCTCATCATACATACAGAGGTCAAGACCAAAACGATGTGACTAATGAGAATTCCTCAACCATTAGGGGTGTGCCAAAATATAGTTGTGCTTTTTAAAAATGTTTAAAGATTTTGATTCTTTTGTAAAGCTAACAATCTCATTCCAGATCATCAGGCCTTAAAAAGCCTATAGAAACGTTTTATTTTTGTTTAAATGTTTTTGTTCGTTTTTAGTATTTCCTCTGGGTTCGCTAAAAGTGTTGCCACATGACGTGAAAGCTCCTACAGACTCCAAAGTTTCCCCTAAACTGCCAAGATACCTGTGGCGGTGGGGGCGTGGTTATGGGCGTGGTCACCATGACATCATTGAGCAATTTGCATAATTTGCTATATGATTTTATTTTATTTAAAATGGCTCAAGAAATGTATACAAACTGTACATTTAAAACAAATCTGTGATTATGAATTAGTATTAACATATATATATTTTATCATCTTGCCATTTTTTTCAATTGATGCTGCTTTTTGTACAATGTGCAACAAATCTAGCATCTTCTTCTGGTGTTATTATAGAATATGCTCGTATTTAGAGACTCTTGACTTCTGTCCCTCAACTAAAGAGGCTAGCTGCAGCGATTATGACGTCACACTTGCTCGGTGCTGTTGCTTTAGTTGGACTTTCTCTTTAAAAGCCGCCACAGTCTTCTTATTATTTACACATTTTACAGATGGCTGCAATGTATTGTGCAGGTTTGAAATAAATATTTCAATTCAATTCAATTCATATATATCAAAATCACCTCAACATCACAGACATGCTGACAACGCTCAAAACAGTCACAATGGCGTATGTTTTGTTTACATCCGGTTTTGGTAGTACTTTTTTTCGATGATCAAAGTTTCTTTACATCACTTGTCAATAGTGCACAAATAATAGGCTATGTACACACTGAAAAAACTGAAATGTAAGTAAGATTAAATATCACAAATAAGGGTGATATTTGCTTATTTTCTGTCTGATAAGATAATTCTTCTCACTAAGCAGCTTTTATGTCAGAGTGTTTTACTTGTTTTAAGGGTTTTGGTCCTAAATTATCTCCGTAAGATATTACAGCTTGTTGCTGAGATTTTATGACCAATATTGAGTAAAACATGCAAGGAACTAGAATATCAACAATTGCGAAGCCCTATCGTCAACTACTTTTTAAAAATAATTATTTCTTATTTCAAGCATGAAAAACAAAAATCATGACTTTGACACAATTGTGTCTCATAATTAAAACGGATGACAGCCAAATGGACTTTGCTGTTTTATTTTTAACGAAACAATAGAAAATACGTACTCATGTAGTAGTACAGTTCGCACAGTACAGTAAACTGACAGTTTATATTTAAACATTTAACATGTGACATTTCTAACAGTTTTGAACAGAAATAGTTCATGCACATTCAGATAAAATCTTCAAAATTACAATAAAACATTTTTTGGTAGGGGGCCAGGCTGCATATATGCGCACTAATTAACTGAAAGAGCTCGCACTTGGCGCGATGATGTCATGTTATCGATGGAAAATGCATTTTTAGACCCTATGATTTGCGTCTAGGAGACTCCAAGAGTAACAAGCAATTGCCCTGTTGCCTTTCCAGTAAGAACAAGAAATTTGTTTTTAGAATAAGTTTGCTGGTGTCAAGAAATGTAATGCCGAGTGCATATCATTATGTCAAGATAATGGCACTGGCATCTACTTAATTGAATAATATTTTTCAACATATTGACCAAAAAGGTCTCATATTATTTTTTTCTCCCAAGAAAAGTGCACTTGTTATTAGTGAGAATATTCTTATTTTAAGGTAATTTTGGGTTCATTGAAGTTAGGTAATTTTAATTGTTTTGGAAAGTCTTGACAAGCCAAATTTTCTTTTTGTATTGGCAGATAATTTTGCTTAGTTCAAATAAAATACCCCTCATTTTTGTATTTGTTTTCTTGTTTTTGAACACTGACTTTTTGCAGTGCAGTAAAGGCCAAAAGTTTAGACACACCTCATTCAATGCGTTTCCTCTATTTTCATGACTATTTACATTGTATACTGTCACATCAAAACTATGAATGAACACATGTGGAGTTATGTACTTAACAAAAAAAGGTGAAATAACTAAAAGCATGATTTATTTTTTAAGTTTCTTCAAAATAGCCACCCTTTGCTCTGATTACTGCTTTGCACACTCCTAAAATTCTCTCGATGAGCTTCAAAGGTAGTCACTTGAAAGGGTTTTCACTTCACAGGTGAGGTTTGATACCTTCAGTGACAATCTACAATGTAAATAGTCATGAAAATAAAGAAAACGTATTGAAATGAGAAAGTATGTCCTGTACTGTATATCAATTTGATACTGTAATGACTAACGAATATTTGTGTTTTATGTCCGTGTGGTTTGGTTTTGATGACAGTTTTCTCCATGTTTGCAAACACACCTTGCGTGCCTAAAAGGCGAGTGGCGGACAATGTGGAAGTGTTTTTGTGTGTCCGAGGAATCGCGGACTCACGAGACGAAAGTGTTTGCACGGTTGGTAAAATCGTGGGAATTGTGCCGTTTGTTATAAGATTGGTAATAAAAGTTAAAAATAGCATCGGACTTTTTGATTTCCTCTGGGGGCTACAATACATTTTATTACTTAAATTTGTTTTCAAGTTTAAAAAAAACTATTTTCATGGTATGGCGGTAAGAAAAATGCTGTGGCATCACTCAATTACATTAAGGGGAATCTCTGGAGTCTATTTAGCACGACAACTACAGCTAGTTCAACTATGTTTCTGTCCCTGTAGCTGTTGTCGCCGTGTAAAATAAGAGACGGACGCACTTGAAATGCTTGCTGAAGGAAATTCAACTTAAGACTATGTTTGAGGAAGTAAAGAAAGGAGGTGTAAGCGTGAGAGCTCCGGCTCAGTTTCATCTCCAGGGCTTTATCTCCTGGGCTCTGCTCGGCTGTCATAATCTATAAACAACAGGACTCTGCGAGTTTGTCATTTTAAGACCCTCTACCAACATTTTCTTGTCTCAAGTTGCCACACAATAACATGCAATAATCTACCTTGGGGGGCTATGAAAGTGCTTGATTTGACATGAAGCAAAGTCTGCTTTTCAAATGTCAATATAAGAGATGGACCAATATGTTTTTAGGGCCGATACCGATAAATTCCTAGTAGAGATGTCCGATAGTATTGGACTGCCGATATTAGTGGCCAATAAATGCTTTAAAATTTATTATAGGAAATTATCGGTATTGGTTTCAAAAAGTACAATTTATGACTTTTTTAGAACACCGCTGTACGGAGTGCTACATGGACTTAGGGAGAAGTACAGCGTGCCAATAAACCTTAAAGGCACTGCCTTTGCGTGCCAGGCCCAATCACATAATACCTACGGCTTTTCACACACACACAAGTGAATGCATGCATACTTGGTCAACAGCCATACAGGTCACACTGAGGGTGGGCGTATGAACAACTTTCACACTGTTACAAATATGCACCACACTGTGAACCCACACCAAACAAGAATGACAAACACATTTCGGGAGAACATCCGCACCGTAACACAACAGAACAAATACCAAGAACCCCTCCAGCACTAACTCTTCCGGGACGCTACAATATACACCCCCCGCTTCCCCCAACCTCAACCTCCTTATGGTCACTCAGGGAGAGCATATGTCAAATTCCAAACTGCTGTTTTGAGGCATGTTAAAAAAAATAATGCACTTTGTGACTTCAATAATAAATATGTCAGTGCCATGTTGGCATTTTTTTTTTCCATTACTTGAGTTGATTTTTTTGGGAAAACCTTGTTACGTTGTTTAATGCATCCAGCAGGGCATCACAACAAAATTAGGCATAATAATGTGTTAATTCCACGACTGTTTATATCGGTATTGGTTAATATCGGAATCTGTAACTAAGAGTTGGACAACATCGGAATATCGGATATTGGCAAAAAAGCCATTATCGGACAGCTCTAATTCCAAGTCAAGGAGGCCGATAAGTTATATGTGGAGCCAATGTTCGTTTGCAGTAAAAGTGAATTAAAGATGAATAGTATATGCCACTGAACAGCTGGACAAGGCTTTAAGTTGTTTATTTAAAGTAGCAGTAGGGTGGAAAAACAAGCTGCCTCTATATTGAAGCTATTATAGTATACAGTACGTTAAAATGCCAAATATCAGTGCTGAAAATCGGTCGATCCCGAATTTATTTTTTTTCAGTTTCACAAGTTTATTTACAATACCATATAACAATTTCGGGAGAACATCCTCACAGTAACACAACATAAACGCAACACAACAAATACCCAGATTCCTTTGTATTCATGACACATCCTGACTATTTTATACACCCCGCTAGCAGCAAACCCCCCCCCCCGTGCGTCGGTAAGGTGGGCGGGGTTGGGGGCGCGGGGGTGTAAAATATATTCAGGTTTTGTCACGGATACAAAGGATTGTGGGTATTTGTTGTGTTGCGTTTATGTTGTGTTACTGTGAGGATGTTCTCCCGAAATGTGTTTGTCAATCTTGTATTGCGTGGCTTCACAGCGTGGCGCACATTAGTAAGTGTTAAAGTTGTTTATATCACAACCATCAGTGCACTCTGTATCACCCAGTATGCCTTACAATCTTGTAAGTGTAATTTGGTAAACTGCACACAACATGTTACCGGAGCATCAATCGTTTCGTACATGTTGTTAAAGGTGTCTAAGGCAATGGCTTCACAACACGCCCATATTTTGTGTCATCCGGATGAACGCTATTGGATAGTCGCGAGAACGTTGGCGGTTCCAATTGACTTCATTACTCTGTAAAACAGGTTTAAATAGCTCTGTTAGTGGTAAAGGCGGCCGACCTCTGATGTATTTAAGCGGGCGGTTGGCGGGCGGGTACGGTCCTGATAAAATGTTGGTTCGGGTGGACGGCGGGTGGATGACGACTGTGGTGATGCGGCTGCGGGTGATATACTTGCCTATCCGCGCATCTCTAGTAGGTAGGGAAGGTGTTACACCAGATGATATTACAGTAGTTTAGATGTGGTTCAAAGAGAGTTTTATATAGGGTAAGTAGAGCATAAAGAGGAAGATAATCACGAAGATGAAAGAACAGGCCAACATATTTGGATAATTTGTTTAACAGAAGGCTAATGTGACATTTGAAATTGAGGTATTCGTCAATGATGACCCCAGGAATTTTGTAGAGTACACTCTCTGTATTTCCTGCCCATTAATGTTAATATGGCAGTGCTCAGTATTTGTCCGCTTTTTATTAGAACGAAATAGAATAAAATTAGATGTATTTACATTAAGTGAGAGCTTATTGCATTTGAACCAGGAATCCACTTTCACAAGCTCTGAATTGACAGTTACTTGTAGATCGTGTAGGCTCCTGTGTGAGGTAAACAAATTTGTATAGTCAGCAAAAATTATTAAATGAAAAGTTTCGGAGGAGTTGACAAAATCATTTATGTATAGGATAAAAAGGAGAGGCCCCAAGATGGATCCCTGAGGAACCCCATAATTTATAGTCGTACAGGGCGAATTGTGATCATTGCTGCCTTCCGTATAGGTAAGAACAGAACCAATCGAGAGGTACCCCTCTGACACCATAGTGATATAGCTTATACAATAAGATCTCAAAGTCTATTGTGTCAAAGGCCTTGGACAGATCCCAAAAAATGCCAATACCGCATTTTCCTTCTTCAATACAGTCATTGACCTCCCCAAAGATTCATTCAACTGTTGCAACATAATTCACACGCCTTTTATCACTCCAAAACAACAATCACCTTCTCTGATGGCTGTACACGGAGCTCCTTCTTCATGCTCCAGACGGATTTCCTTCAAAGCCACCAAGTTGTCCGTCAGCTTGCTGCGCCCTTTGTACACCGTGGCGTAGGTACCCTGGGTAAGACGCCCACACACAGGTGAGACCGGCGCACAAGCTGATACATAGACAGGCTGATACCAACCTCTCCCAGCTTGTCCAGTTTGACGTACGTCTCCAGTTTGCCGAAGCCGATCTCTGACTGCACGCAGAAGACGCCATTGTTAGAATATCGCCATTCAATATCGTACGGGTCAGACGTACCAGGGACACTCTGCGCAGCCGCCGGCTGATTGGCTGTTCAAACAGAGCTGGGCCAATCACGTTGCACTTCTCCAGATAACCGTCTGGGAGACGGATGTCCGCCGGCAAGGACAAGCGTTTGTTGATGTCCTGAAAGACAGGCGGTGGTGTACTTACTACACCATGTCAGGTGACCTGAACTGTTCTGGCGTGTGCACGCACCTCGCTGGAGATCTTCTTGGTCCTCATTCTCACTCGAACTGGACTTTGGACGTCGTCCGAGGAGGACGTGGGCTCGTTTTCGCCGTCGGAGCTCATCTTGACGTCCTCGTGGACGATCTCTGCGCGGACACGGGGGAGTCGTGAGGACACTCCCGGGGGCGCGACAACGTTTGCGGTGTGCCTACCCAGTCGGCTGCTGTGGTTCAAGTACGAGCTCAGACTGCGTCCCAGACCGCGAGGTCTGCGACCGTATGACTGGAGGAGAGACTGAACGGATGAAGACGACCCTCGGATTTTGACTCCCCCTGTTGAAGGGCGATGGCCGCCTGCCTCTGTCAGTGGGAACAGCCAATCAGGGAAGAGAAATAGACATTCTTAGCGCTACACCAGGGGTGTCCAAAGTGCAGCTCGTAGCTATTTTTTTTTTTTTTTTTAATCGTTAGCATTGTAATATTAGCATGGTAATTTTAATAAGTGTAATTAGGGCGGTATAATCTTTGGTCATATTTTGGTACTTGATGTATGCTAACGTTAGCATGCTAGCTTTTTTGGCAAATTTTGCAGAAATATACCTCAACATCAAATATGTTGTTACTTGACAAATGATACCTGTCAACATGCTAACTTTAATCTACAAGCATTTTTTTAGCTATTTACAGAGATATAGTTTTCAGTCATATAAATTGGTTCTTGATGCGTGCCAATGTATGTTAGATTTTTTTGCAAATTCCGCAGAAATACAAGTCAGCATCAAATATGTTGTTACTTGACGAATGATAACTGTCAACATGCTAACTTTAATCTGCTATCTTCTTTTTTTAGAAATTTACAGAGGTATAGACTTCAGTCATATTTTGGTACTTGATGCCTGCTAACATTAGCATGCTAGTTTTTTTGTGCAAATTTTGCAGAAATACACCTCAGCATCAAATATGATGTTACTTGACGAATGATACCTGTTAACATAATAACTTTAATCTGCTAGCTTTTTTTTTTTAGCTATTTACAGAGGTATAGACTTCAGTCATATTTTGGTACTTGATGCATGCTAACTTTTTTGCAAATTTTGCAGCAATACACCTCAGAGTCAAATATGTTGTTACTTGACGAATGATACCTGTTAACATGCTAACTTTATTATGCTAGCTTTTTTAATTAATTATAGAAGTATAGACTTCTGTCATATTTTGGAACTTGACGCCTGCTAACGTTAGCATGCTAGTTTTTTTTTTGCAAATTTTGTAGAAACACACCTCAGCATCAAATATGTTGTTACTTGACGAATGATACATGTTAACATGCTACCTTTATTATGCTAGCTTTTTTAGCTATTTACAAAGGTATATACTTCAGTCATATTTTGGTTCTTGATACATACTAAAGTTAGCATGCTAGGTTTTTTGCAAATTTTACAGAAATACACCTCAGTTTCAAATATGTTGTTACTTGACGAATGATCCCTGTTAACATGCTAACTTTAATATGCCAGATTTCTTTTAAGCTAATTATGGAAGTATAGACTTCAGTCATATTTGGTACTCAATGCATGCTAACTTTTTTGCTAATTTTGCAAAAATACACCTCAGAGTCAAATATGTTGTAACTTGACAAATTATATATGTTAACAGGCTACCTTTATTATGCTATTTTTTTTTATCTAATTATGGAAGTATAAACTTCAGTCATATTTTGGTACTTGATGCATTGTAACGTTAGCATGCTTGCTTTTTTGCTAATTTTTCAGGAATATACCTCAACATCAAATATGCTGTTATTTGAAGAATGATATCTGTTAGCATGCTAACTTTAATATGCTAGCCTGTCTTTTTTAGGTAATTATGGAGGTATAGACTTCATTCATAGTTTGGTAAAGATAGCAGTCTTGCAATTTAAACAAATACCGCACCTCAGAGTAAAATATTTTCCTACTTGACGCAGGTTACAGTTAGCATTTAAGCAGCATTATAGCTTTTTAAAGCTAATTTATCAGGTATACACCACAATGTCATATTTTGGTATTTCACTAATGCTAACTGTAATCATACTATGTTTTGTTTGTTAGCATAATACTATCAGCATGCTAGCTTTTTTTTGCAAATTTTGCATGAATACACCTCAGTGGTTACTGTAAATATGTGGTTACTTGGTGAATGATACCTGTTAGCATGATAACTTTAATCTACTAGCTGTTTTTTTAGCAAATTTTATAGGTAGAGACTTCAGTCATATTTTTGTATAGATACATGCTAACGTTAGCAGGCAAGCATTTCAAACGAATTATGCACCTCAGAGTAATATATTTTACTACCTGAAGCAGGTTACAATTAATATTTTGGCATGCTAATATTGACATATTAGCTTTTTTTAAGCTAATTTATCAAGTATAAACCTCACTGTCATATTTTGGTATTTCACTAATGCTAACAGAAAGCATGCTATGTATTACTTGTTAGCATAATACTATTAGCAAGCTTGCTGTTTAAAGTAATTTTGGAATTTTTCTGGTTACTTGACACTATCTGGCCAGCGTGCTAACTGTTAGCATTTCAGTCTGCCTTTGACTCTTTAACATTTACACGTTATTTCAACCAAAATGTTATTTTCCAGTAATTTGCAAAAAATATATATACTGTTTTTTACCGGAATATAAGCCGCTACTTTTTTCTCCACGCTTTAAACCCTGCGCCTTATAAAACATTATGGCTTGCTAACGGTAGGCCAAAATGTACAGTACACCGACAGAGACACAGAAAAGGTGTGTGATTGTTTGCACGTGCTAAGGCGTTTAAAATGTACTTCCTGCTTTGTTCCTGGCAAAATGTACGACATAAACATATATCAATATATCATACTTGCCAACCTAGAGACCTCAGAATTAGGGAGATATTCAAAAGGCCCGCGGGGGGCTATGGGTATGTGTGTGTGTATATTATATATATATATATATATATATATATATATATATATATATATATATATATATATATATATATATAAATATATATATTGTTATAGATGTAATTCACTGATATACATACAAATATATATATATACACTTACACACACACACATATATATATATATATATATATATACACATACATATATATATATATATACATATATATATACATATATATACACATATATAAATAGAGTGATCTACAACATTTGCAGGCAGCATACCCCTTCCCCTTCTAGCTGTCCTGGATGAGCTGATTTATTTTTCCAATCATTTTGAAACTTGCAAGCATACTTCATCTTACTCGTCGTCGCCACGTCTCTTCTTCGGCTTTGTCTCCTCCTTCTCTTGTTCTGATTGCCGCGCTTGACTTCAAGGTGTAACCCGTCATTATTGTCCGGCCGGAAACGGCACCCAGTCACGGATAGGGATGATTTTCGTTAAGAAATTGTCGATGTCGGTGCCGTTAGCGAATCCTCGTATCGAACCGATTCCTTATCGAATCTTTTATCGAATCCAGATAGGTTGGTGTGTGCACTGAGTTCCAAAAGCCATTATATGACTGGGCCGGCACGCTGTTTATATGGAGGAAAAGCGGACGTGAAGGAGTCTCATTCACGTCCGCGTGATGTCCTCACTCACTGAGGACAGCATCCGAGGGTGACTGAGTACAGCGTGAGAACGTGACTGAGGACAGCATGCAGCCGTTAAAGGCCTACTGAAACCCACTACTACTGACCACGCAGTCTGATAGTTTATATATCAATGATGAAATATTAACATTGCAACACATGCCAATACGGCCTTTTTAGTTTACTAAATTGCAATTTTAAATTTCCCGCAAAGTGTCCTGTTGAAAACGTCGCGGAATGATGACGCATATGACGACGTCTCGGGTTGTAGCGGACATTTTTTTTCAGCCCGATCCAAGTTATAAGTAGTCTGTTTTAATCGCATAATTACACAGCAATCTGGAAATCTGTGTTGCTGAATCTTTTGCAATTTGTTCAATTAATAATGGAGACATCAAAGTATAAAAGATGCAGGTGGGAAGCGGTGTATTGCAGCTGCCTTTAGCAACACAAACAAAGCCGGTGTTTACTTGTTTAAAATTCCCGAAGGTGAAGCTTTACTATGGAACAGAGTGGTCAAGCGAACATGGTTCCTGACCACATGTCAACCGGCAGGTTTCGGTGAGAAAATTGTGGTAATAAATCGGCTCTTACCGTAGTTATGAGCGGAGCTTGCGTCCTCCTGCAACTGCTGCGGACTATTACCTCCTCCCACCGGAGACACTGGGGGTCACCACACCCGTGGCCACACCCCTCCGACTTTCAGGTACCATATAATCTCACTAAAACACTAGTAACACAATAAGCAGATAAGGGATTTTCCAGAATTATCCTAGTAAATGTGTCTAATAATATCTGAATCGCTCCCACTGTCCTCGCCTTTTTTTTTTTCTAGTCCTTCACTCTCAATATCCTCATCCACAAATCTTTCATCCTCGCTCAAATTAATAAGGAAATTGTCGTTTTCTCGGTCCGAATCACTCTAGCTGCTGCTGGCTATGATTGTAAACAATGTGAGGATGTGAGGAGCCCTCACAACGGTGACGTCACGCGCACATTGTCTGCTACTTCCCGTTAAGGCAAGGCTTTTTTATTAGAGACCAAAAGTTGCAAACTTTATGGTCGAGGTTCTCTACTAAATCTTTTCAGCAAAAATATGGCAATATCGCAAAATGATCAAGTATGACACATAGAATGGACCTGCTATCCCCGTTTGAATAGGAAAAGCTCATTTTAGTAGGCCTTTAAAGGGTGAAGGTTTCAGGTGAGAGAGGATGTTAAAGGCCTACTGAAATGATATTTTCTTATTTAAAGGGGGATAGCAGGTCCATTCTATGTGTCATACTTGATCATTTCGCGATATTGCCATATTTTTGCTGAAAAGGATTTAGTAGAGAACATCCACAATAAAGTTTGCAACTTTCGGTGCTAACAGAAAAGCCCTGCCTCTACCGGAAGTCGCAGACGATGACGTCACATGCTGAGGGCTCCTCACATCTTCATATTGTTTTGAATGGGAGCCTCCAACAAAAACAGCTATTGGAACCGAGAAAACGACAATTTCCCCATTCATTTGAGCGAAGATGAAAGATTTGTGTTTGAGGATATTGATAGCGACGGACTAGAAAAACAAAAAACAAAAAAAAAACGTGATTGCATTGGGATGAATTCAGATGTTTTTAGACACATTTACTAGGATAATTCTGGGAAATCCCTTATCTTTCTATTGTGTTGCTAGTGTTTTAGTGGGATTAATAGTACCTTATAGTCGGAGGGGTTTGTCCACAAGTGTGTTGAGGCCAGTGTCTGATGGAAGTCGACGGCAGCTGTATGGACGGCACAAGCTCAGCTGATCTCCGGTAAGTGGCGACTTTTTACCACAATTTTCTCACCGAAAACTGCTGGTTGACATTTGGTCGGGATCCATGTTCGCTTGACCGCTGTGATCCATAGTAAAGTTTCACCTCCGGGAATTTTAAACAAGGAAATACAGTGTGTTTGTGTGGCTAAAGGCTAAAAGCTTCCCACCTCCATCTTTCTACTTTGACTTCTCCATTATTAATTGAACAAATTGCAAAAGATTCAGCAACACAGATGTCCAAAATACTGTGTAATTATGCGATGAAAAGAGACAACTTTTAGCTGTGTGTGTGGTGCTGGGCTAAAATGTCCCCTCCAACCAATAACGTCACAAACACGCGTCATCATTCCGCGACGTTTTCAACAGGAAACTCCGTGGGATATTTTAAATTGTAATTTAGAATAGAATAGAAGGTACTTTATTGATCCCTGGGGGAAATTCAGCACCGCAGTTCGCTCACAATAAACAATAATAATCATAAATAATATATGACATATATATATATATATATAATATATATGAATAATACAAATATATTCTACATATATTCTACATTTAAGTGCAGTCAAGAAGGAACATATGCATTATACAGTCTGACGGCTGTCGGTATGAAGGACCTCCTGTGTCGTTCCGTGTTGCATTTAGGGAGTCTGAGCCTTCCACTGAACGTTCTCATTCTCTCCGCAAGGTCCGAGTGTAATGGGTGGGAGGTGTTGTCCATAATGGCTAGGAGTTTTGCTAGACTTCTCCTCTCTGACACCACCGCCAGAGAGTCCAGCTCCACTCCCACCACGTTACTGGCCTTCTCTACCAACTTGTCCAGTCTGTTTGTGTCCCTCACTTTAAGCCCGCTGCCCCAGAGCAAGCCACGGCGTACAAGAAAGCGCTCGCCACCACCGACTCGTAGAACATCTTCAACATGTTTGTACAGACGTTGAAGGATCCTAGCTACCTGAGGAAGTACAGGCGGCTCTGTCCATTCAGCGTGTTTTGACCCATTCAGCTTGTTGTCGATATGTACTTTGAGGTATTTATAATCCTCAACCATGTCCACCTCGACCCCCCTGATGGAAACAGGGGTCGCCGGAGTACTTTTCCTCCTTCCCAGGTCCACAACCAGCTCCTTGGTCTTCGTCACATTGAGTTGGAGGTGGTTCTTTCCACACCATGTGACAAAGTCCTCCACCAGTGCCCTGTATTCCTCATCATCACCATCCTCAATACACCCCACTATCGCAGAGTCATCAGAAAACTTCTGAAGGTGGCAGGACTCTGATTGATAGTGGAAATCGGTGGTGTAAATGGTGAAGAGGAAGGGGGAGAGGACTGCACCCTGCGGGGCCCCAGTATTGCTGACCAGCCTGTCACACACACAGTCCTGCAGTCGAACGTACTGTGGTCTGTCAGCCAGCTAATCTACAACCCATTGTTGTAATTTATGGGTTATATAGTTCATGTGTGATGGTCATTCCATAATTTGCATGCTAGATTTATTGCTGATAAATTGATCTATTATTATTTACAGCTAAAAAGAGTTAAAAGTGAATTTATTTGATTTATACATGTATTTGATATTGATTATTTGAGAAACGCTGACACTGGATTGATTTGTTTTCTATTTTATAGCCTAACAAAGGGTTAACTAAAATACTACATGTTCCACAATGCATTGCGGAAAACCGGATGTAATGAAAGGAGCGGGAGCAGGTGCATTGTGGTTGATGAGACTGAGCGTTACGAGCCTTCGGGTGATAAATGAATGACAGATAACAGGATATAAGGATCGTTTTGTACCGTTTGTATCCCCACATTTTTCTTATATAAAGTATAACTTTATTTACACACTTCGACGTCCTGTCCAATACTTTGATCGTAGTTAATCTACACCCAGGACACCAAGGGGGCCTCCACCTGCATCTTCTCCAACTTCACATCCAGTAGCCCAGGCCGTATGGTATTTAGTAAACTAATAAGGCCGTATTGGCATGTGTTGCAATGTTAAAGGGGAACATTATCACCAGACCTATGTAAGCGTCAATATATACCTTGATGGTGCAGAAAAAAGACCTTATATTTTTTTAACCGATTTCCGAACTCTAAATGGGTGAATTTTGGCGAATTAAACGCCTTTCTGTTCATCGCGCTGGAGGCGATGACGTCAGAATGTGACGTCGCCGAGGTAACACACCCACCATTTTCATTTTCAACACATTACAAACACCGGGTCTCAGCTCTGTTATTTTCCATTTTTTGGACTATTTTTTGGAACCTTGGAGACTCGGAGGGTGTAACAACACTAACAGGGAGGGATTCAAGTTGCAACACTGGCCCGAAGATGCGAAAGTGTCTGCCGCCAGACCCCCATTGAATGTGCCAGAGTGTCTCCACATTTGACCGGCGATGCTAAGGCAGACATGGCACAGAGATGCATGGATAACCTGCAAATGCATTTGCAACGATAGTCAACGAAATCACAAAGGTGAGTTTTGTTGATGTTGACTGCCAGCTAATCGATGATAACATGCTACGCTAATCGATGCTAACATGCTATTTACCGGCGGTGCTAAAGCAGACATGGCACAGAGATGTATGGATAACCTGTAGATGCATTTGCAACTATATTACGTTTCATTCCACCCACATTTAATGCGAAAAGAACACTTACCAATCGACGGATTTAAGTTGCTCCAGTGTCAAAAGATGCGAAAGTCCTGATCGTTTGGTCCGCACATTTTACCGGCGATGTTAACGCAGCTATTCGGCCATGCTATGGCTATAAATAGCGTCAATAGCTATTCGCTCAATAGCTTTAGTTTCTTCTTCAATATTTTCATACTCCAACCATCTGTTTCAATACATGCGTAATCTGTTGAATCGCTTAAGTCGCTGAAATCCGAGTTTGAATCCGAGCTAATGTCACTATATCTTGCTATGGTATTCCCATTGTTTGTTTACATTGGCAGCACTGTGTGACGTCACAGGGAAATGGCCAGTGTCTTCGCAGAGAGACGAAAATAAGGCACTTTAAAGCTTTATTTAGGGATATTCCGAGACCGGTAAAATTTTGAAAAAAACTTCAAAAAATACAACAAGCCACTGGGAACTGATTTTTATTGTTTTTAACCCTTTTGAAATTGTGATAATGTTCCCCTTTAATATTTCATCATTGGTATATAAACTATCAATGACTGCGTGGTCGGTAGTAGTGGGTTTCAGTAGGCCTTTAAAGGGTGAAGGTTTCAAGTGAGAAAGGACGTTAAAGGCACGTCCCCAATATTGTTGCCCGGGTGGAAATCGGGAGAAATTCGTGAAAATGGTTGCCCCGGGAGATTTTCGGGAGGGGCGCTGAAATTCGGGACTCTCCCGGGACTCTCGGCAGGGTTGGCAAGTATGAGATATATTTCCCAGCGTAAATATGGACGTGTCTGGCATTACCTGAATCGCTGTGTGACGTCACTTCCTGGTGGTCGCTCAGCGTCCTGTCTCCTCCCCCAGCCCCTCCCCTCCCCAGGGTGAGAGAGAGTTGACGCTTGATCTTCCTCATCCTCTCCATGAGGGGGGGGCGCGAAGCTGAGGGGGGTGGGGCGGCCAGGGTGGAAAGCACACCTGAACAGGTACACAAGTCCCAGGCGGGAACCACGGGTCAATTCATAAGGTCAGCTATTCGCGTTATGCTGCTATTGACAACACACCGCTCATAATGTCTAGATCAGTGTTTTTCAACCTTTTCTGAGCCAAGGCACATTTTTTGCGTTGAAAAAATGCGGAGGCACACCACCACCAAAAATAATTAAAAAACGAAACCCGGTTGACAGTAAAACGTGGTTGTGGCAATTGTAGGAGATGACTTTAAAGCAGGGGTGTCAAACTCAAATACAGAGTGGGCCAAAATTTTAAACTGAACAAAGCCGCGGGCCAAGGGTTGAACAAATGAACTTTTTAATAGGGACCCAAACAAGTTTTGCATTGAATATTGAACAAGCAAGGCTTATATAACTTTTTAGTGACATGCAAAATCAGGTTTGAAATAATAATAATAACAATTAAAAAATATCAATGGCATATCAAATAAAATTTAGATAAAAATTGAATGCCTCTTTTCTATTTGCAGCCTTCTGAGGTAAATATCAAAATAAACTTTGTACACAGGCTAATAATAAATTTTAAAATAAAATAACAATAATGAATGAATCAAACATTCAAGCCTTGAAGTAACAAGAGAAAGTGCATGAATACATTTTTAATTAATGCTCAGTTTGCTACACTGATTTGCTTGAACAATGAATATGGAACAAGCAATATTTATATAACTTAATAGTGCAAAATCCACATTCAAAAAACAAACGGAAAAAAAATAAATGGTCAAATAAATACAATTTAAATAAAACATTTAATGCCTCTTTTCTATTTGCAGCCTTCTGAGGTAAATATCAACATTACATTTTCCCACAGGCTAATAAATCTTAAAATAAAATAATAACAAGATGGGTGGGGTTGGTGGTGGGGGGCGGGTTTTGGTGGTAGTCAGTGCTGCAAGGGGTTCTGGGTATTTGTTCTGTTGTGTTTATGTTGTGTTATGGTGTGGATGTTCTCCCGAAATGTGTTAGTCATCCTTGTATGGTGTGGGTTCACAGTGTGGCGCATATTTGTAAAAGTGTTAAAGTTGTTCATACGGCCACCCTCAGTCTGACCTGTATGGCTGTTGAGCAAGTATGCGTGGCATTCACTTAAGTGTGTGTACAAGTCGCATATATCATATGACTTGGCTGTTTGTATGGAGTAAAAGCGGACGTGACAACATATTGTAGACAACGCTAAAGGCAGTGCCTTTATAGTACCAGCGGGCCAGCTCTAATGTAAATTTGATGCGGCTCTTTTGATGACTGCACCTGGCTCTCAGATAAATCTTAGCAGACATTGCTTAACACTGTCAGTAATGAATAATTACGCTGGTAATCACAGTGTTAAAAATAACGTTCAAAATATAAAATATTTTCATGAATTTTAATCCATCCATCCGGTTTCTACCGCACCTGTTCAAGAAGTCGCTGTATTGGTAAGAGGTATTTTATTTATTGTTGGTTAGCTTCAGAATAACAATGTTATTAAAAAGAATAAGCGACTTATTATACTCTAAAAATGTTGGTCTTACTTAAAAACGCACGCATTTAGTTGTATTCAGTCTTAAAAAATATATTATATGGCTCTCACGGAAATAATTTTTAAAATATTTGGCTTGTATGGCTCTCTCAGTCAAAAAGGTTCCAGACCCCTGCTTTAAAGCATAAGCAAGCATGCATCACTATAGTTCTTGTCTCAAAGTAGGTGTACTGTCACCACCTGTCACATCACACCCTGACTTATTTTCACTTTTTTGCTCTTTTCCTATGTGTAGATTTTACTTCTTGTCTTACGCTCCCATTTTAGTGTCTTTTTCTCTTTTTTTTGGTATTTTTCTGTAGCAGTTTCATGTCTTCCTTCGAGCAATATTTCCCGCATTTACTAAGTTTTAGCAATTAAGAATATTTCAGTTGTTTTTATCCTTCTTTGTGGGGACATTGTTGATTGTCATGTCATGTTCGGATGTACTTTGTGGACGCCGTCGTCCAGCATTCTGTTTTTGTATACTTTGTAGCCAGTTAGGTTTTGGTTTCGTTCTGCATAGCCTTCCCTAAGCTTCAATGCCTTTTTTTAGCGGCACTCACTTCTTGTTTATTTTTGGTTTAAGCATTAGACACCTTTTTACCTGCACCCTGCCTCCCACTTTTTCTGACATCTACAAAGCCATTCACAACCTGCTGCCACCTACTGACAAGGAAGAGTATTACATGGTTACACTGCGTAGCTCTAGACAGCAGCGACACTCAACAACAACACATTTGCAGACTATAATTACTGGTTTGCAAAAAATATTTTTAACCCAAATAGGTGGAATTAGATCATCTCCCACGGCACACCAGCCTGTATCTCACGGCACAGTGGTTGAAAAACACTGGTCTAGCTAACCAATAAAGGTGGTAAGCGCTGACGTTGACAATATCACGCTAATAGCAAAAAGCTGACAAATAACATGATAGTTTGTAGCAGTAGACTTCCTAGTCCTCTTCCGGGCGTGACTATGTTTTGAGAAGGGGGGGCGGGGGCCGTCTACTTGCTGCACGCCGTGTGTTCCCAATGGAAAGGCGGAGGAAGAGCCGCTCGGCGAACGTCCTTTTGAGGCGTATGCGGTATCAAACGCGAACACGGCCGCGGTTACTCACCGAGAGGCTTAGCCCCGGTGTCACCTGGCTTATCTTTGGCTGGGTTCAGCGTGTTGGCGTGGAGGGTTCTTCTCGCTCCCAGTAATCCGCCGCCATGTTGCTTTTCCGCACATCCGTGACGTCACAACACGCCCCCTCCGCCTCTTTCAAAGGAACGCTTCAAAAAAAACGATTTCCAAAAAGAATTTTTTGTCAACGTATGACAAATTCACGACGAACATCGACAATGTTCAACAAATGTATGGTGGAATTTTTTGTGTGTGTGTGTGTGTGGTGTTCGGGTCTGTGGGACCCGTTTTCATTTTAATATTAACTTTTTTTTAAATATTTGAATATTTTTGTCATTTTAATATTAATAATATTAATTTTCATATTTAAAAAAATGATACAAATAATATTTTTTTCAAACTGAGACTCATTGACTGGCTCATTTTCTGTGAAGAATATACCGTATTTCCTTGAATTGCCGCAGGGCATTAAGTATGCGCCTGCCTTGAATTACTGCCGGGTCAAACTTGTTTCCTGAAATAATTACCGCATGCTTAGTATTACCGCCTGGTCAAACTCGTGACGTCACCAGTGACACTTCCCCTGTCATCATTTTCAAAATGGAGGAGGCTGATTTCAATACCGGTAATTTGAAATCGCATAAAGAGAAGAAGATTAAGAGCTATTCAGTAGGATTTAAGGTCCAAGCTTACATCACACTCAAATTTTTACTGCATACCTTTGGTAAGAGCCGGAGTGAGAAGAGGTTTTAAAAAAATTAGCGCATGCTTACGTTTACCGCATGCCTTTGGTAAACACAGGAGTGAGAAGAGGTTTGAAATTAATTAGCGCCCCGGGGGCAATTCAAGGAAATACGGTATATCAGAATACATATTTAATGACCACACACCATACACCCCCTACACATTTCTATTACATATAAGATGTCCGGGTCCACTGGACCTGGGGCCAATAGAAGTGTGGAAATTGATGTTCTCTGTAATGAACTAACAATTAAACACACAGACACACACACACACACACACACACATACACACACACACACACACACACACACACACAGCAGGCCTAGACAGGAGGACAGAGTGTAGGTACACAGAACATCAGAGGGTCAAAATGTGCAAGAAAATGAGAGCAGACAGTGTTACAAATTCACGACGAACATCGACAATGTTCAAAAATGTATGGTATAATTATATTTTTGTGTGTGTGTGGTGTTCGGGTCTGTGGGACCCGTTTTCATTTTAATATTAACATGTTTTTTATATTTGAATATTTGTTTTCATTTTAATATTAATAATATTCATTTTCATATTAAAAGAAAAATGATACAATTAATTAATTTTTCAAACTGAAACTCACTGACTTCGGCTCATATTCTGTGAAGAATATATATCAGAATACATATTTAATGACCACACACCATACACCCCCCTACACATTTTTATTACATATAAGATGTCTGGGTCCACTGGACCTGGGGCCAATAGAAGTGTGGAAATTGATGTTCTGTGTAACTAACTAACTAACAATTAAACACACACACACACACAGCAGGCCTAGACAGGAGGACAGAGTGTAGGTACACATAACATCAGAGGATCAAAATGTGCGAGAAAATGAGAGCAGACAGTGTTACAAATTCACGGCGAACATCGACAATGTTCAACAAATGTAAGTTGGAATTTTTTTTGTGTGGGTGTGTGGTGTTCGGGTCCGTGGGAACCGTTTTCATTTTAATATTAACTTTTTTTTAATATTTGAATAATTTTTTTCATTTTAATATTAACAATATTATTTTCATATAAAAAGAAAAATGATACAATAAATCAATTTTTCAAACTGAGACTCACTGACTCTGGCTCATTTTCTGTGAAGAATATATATCAGAATACATATTTAATGACCACACACCATACACCACCCTACACATTTCTATTACATATAAGATGTCCGGGTCCACTGGACTTTGGGCCAATAGAAGTGTGGAAATTGATGTTCTGTGTAACTAACTAACAATTAAACACACACACACACAGCAGGCCTAGACAGGAGGACGGAGTGTAGGTACACATAACATCAGAGGGTCAAAATGTGCGAGAAAATGAGAGCAGACAGTGTTACAAATTCACGACGAACATCGACAATGTTCAACAAATGTATGGTGGAATTTTTTTTGTGTGGGTGTGTGGTGTTCGGGTCTGTGGGACCCGTTTTCATTTTAATATTAACTTTTTTTATATTTGAATAATTTTTTTCATTTTAATATTAATGATATTAATGTTCATATTAAAAGAAAAATGATACAATTAATTAATTTTTCAAACTGAAACTCCCTGACTTTGGCTCATTTTCTGTGAAGAATATATATCAGAATACATATTTAATGACCACACACCATACACCCCCCTACACATTTCTATTACATATAAGATGTCCGGGTCCACTGGACCTGGGGCCAAAGAAGTGTGGAAATTGATGTTCTGTGTAACTAACTAATAATTAAACACACACACACATAGCAGGCCGAGACAGGAGGACAGAGTGTAGGTACACAGAACATCAGAGGGTCAAAATGTGCGAGAAAATGAGAGCAGACAGTGTTACAAATTCACGACGTACATCGACAATGTTCAAAAATGTATGGTATAATTATATTTTTGTGTGTGTGTGTGGTGTTCGGGTCTGTGGGACCCGTTTTCATTTTAATATTAACATGTTTTTTATATTTGAATATTTGTTTTCATTTTAATATTAATGATATTCATTTTCATATTAAAAGAAAAATGATACAATTAATTAATTTTTCAAACTGAGACTCACTATATTTGGCTCATTTTCTGTGAAGAATATATATCAGAATACATATTTAATGACCACACACCATACACCCCCTACACATTTCTATTACGTATAAGATGTCCGGGTCCACTGGACCTGGGGCCAATGAAGTGTGGAAATTGATGTTCTGTGTAACTAACTAACAATTAAAAACACACACACATAGCAGGCCTAGACAGGAGGACAGAGTGTAGGTACACAGAACATCAGAGGGTCAAAATGTGCGAGAAAATGAGAGCAGACAGTGTAACAAATTCACGACGAACATCAACAATGTTCAAAAATTTATGGCATAATTATATTTTTGTGTGTGAATGTGTGGTGTTCGGGTCTGTGGGACCCGTTTTCATTTTAATATTAACATGTTTTTTGTATTTGAATATTTGTTTTCATTTTAATATTAATGATATTCATTTTCATATTAAAAGAAAAATGATACAATTAATTAATTTTTCAAACTGAAACTCCCTGACTTTGGCTCATTTTCTGTGAAGAATATATATCAGAATACATATTTAATGACCACACACCATACACCCCCCTACACATTTCTATTACATATAAGAAGTCCGGGTCAACTGGTCCTGGGGCCAAAGAAGCGTGGAAATTGATGTTCTGTGTAACTAACTAACAATTAAAAACACACACACATAGCAGGCCTAGACAGGAGGACAGAGTGTAGGTACACAGAACATCAGAGGGTCAAAATGTGCGAGAAAATGAGAGCAGACAGTGTTACAAATTCACGACGAACATCGACAATGTTCAACAAATGTATGGTATAATTTTGTTTGTGTGTGTGTGGTGTTCGGGTCTGTGGGACCCGTTTTCATTTTAATATTAACTTTTTTTTATATATTTCAATAATTGTTTTCATTATAGTATTAATAATATTCATTTTCATATTAAAAGAAAAATTATACAGTTAATTAATTTTTCAAACTGAACATCACTGACTTTCGCTCACCGTCTGTGAAGAATATATATCAGAATACATATTTAATGACCACACACCATACTTGCCAACCTTGAGACCTCCGATTTCGGGAGGTGGAGGGCGTGGGGTGGAGGCGTGGTTGGGGCGGGGGAGGCGTGGTTAAGAGGAGAGTATATTTACAGCCAATAGTTTTATATTGGCTGTAATTAATATATATATAAAAGGCCTACTGAAACCCACTACTACCCACCACACAGTCTGATAGTTTATATATCAATGATGAAATATTAACATTGCAACACATGCCAATACAGCCTTTTTAGTTTATTAAATTACAATTTAAAATTTCCCGGGAGTTTCATCTTCGAAACGTCTTGTAATGATGACGTGTACGCAAGACGTCACGGGTTTTTAGGAAGTATGAGCGCTGCGCACACACACAGTTAAATGTCGTCTGCTTTAACGGCATAATTATCCAGTTTTTTGGGACATCTGCGTTGCTGAATCTTTTGCAAATTTGTTCAATTAATATTGGAGAAGTCACAGTAGAAAGATGGAGTTGGGAAGCTTTAGCCTTTAGACACACAAACACACGGTGATTCCTTTTTTTAAATTCCTGGAGGTGAAACTTTCCTATGGATCAAAATGCGGTCAAGAGAACATGGATCACGATCACGTCAACCAGCAGGTTTCGGTGAGAAAATTGTGGTTAAAAAGTCAGTTCTTACCGGAGAAAAGCTGAGCTTGTGCCGTCCATAGCTGCCGTCGACTCCCCTGAGACACTGAGCGTCAACACACCCGTGGAGACACCCTTCCGACTATCAGGTAATATTACACTCACTAAAACACTACCAACACAATAGAAAGATAAGGGATTTCCCAGAATTAACATAGTAAATGTGTCTAAAAACATCGGAATCCGTCCCAATGCAATAGCGTTTTTTTTTTCTAGTCCGTCGCTATCAATATCCTCAAACACAAATCTTTCATCCTCGCTCAAATTAATGGGGAAATTGTCGTTTTCTCGGTCCGAATAGCACTTTTTGTTGGAGGCTCCCATTAAAAACAATGTGAATATGTGAGGAGCCATCAAACATGTGACGTCATCGTCTGCGACTTGCGGTAGAGGCGGGGCTTTTGGATTAGCACCGAAAGTTGCGAACTTTATCATCAATGTTCTCTACTAAATCCTTTCAGCAAAAATATGGCAATATCGCGAAATGATCAAGTATGACACATAGAATGGACCTGCTATCCCCGTTTAAATAAGAAAATCTCATTTCAGTAGGCCTTTAATATATATATATGTATGAAATACTTAACTTTCAGTGAATTCTAGCTATATATATTTATTTTATTATATATAAATAAAATAAGTAATTGAATTTCAGACGGCACCTATCAGATACACATTAATAAAAACACAGTTGTTCTACTAACTGTACTGTGCTTGCTGGTTACTAAAAAAACAACACTTACCTTTCACTATTTGAGTAACGTCACTTCTGAGTTTCCAGAAGATGGCGCCAGTATGTGCTTTACCCTGCCGTCTCTCGCTGTCACCTCTGTTCGTTCGTCTCCTCTCCCCCGCCACCTGCGGGATGTGTGTTGGGTCCGACCTGGTTTAGTTGCGCCCTTGGACGTAATGGCCCCCACCAGGTTCAGTCTTGTGATCGCAAGATCTTTGACAAACAAAACGTTTATCCTGAAGGATTTCTTCACTTCCTGCGGGCGGCGGACTTGACTTCCTCTGTGTGACGGGAACATGGCTGAGATCCAATGAGTCCAACCCCTCTTAATGAACTTCTGCCTCTTGAGTGTTCCGGTCGAAAAGGAGGATTAGCAATCGTTTTTAAAAATGACTTTAAATGCCGTCAGATCCGCCTGCAATCCTACTTTTCAAGCTTCGAACTGTGCATGTTTGAGCTGGAGGGGGCGTGGCTTCCAGCTCCAGCTGAATTTCGGGAGAGGCGCTGAATTTTGGGAGTCTCCCGGAAAATCCGGGAAGGTTGGCAAGTATGCATACACCCCCTACACATTTCTATTACATAAAAGATGTCCGGAAATTGATGTTCTGTGTAACTAACAAAGAAACAAACAACCACTCAGCAGGCCTAGATAGGAGGACAGAGTGTAGGTACACAGAACATCAGAGGGTCAAAATATGCGAGAAAATGAGAGCAGACATTGTTGACAATGTTGCAACCTTGTGTGGGCCCCGAAACACAAAAGAAGAATCACTGTGGGATGCACAAACTGGCAGAAAAAAATTCTGTGCAATGTTCATATTGTTGTTACTCAGCCAGCGTTTGTGGGTCTGATGGACCCGTTGCATTTTGTGGCTTTTAATGCCTCACAATCAAACACGTTTATGTTGAAACTGAGACTCACTGACTTTGTCAAATTTTCTGTGAAGAACATATATCAGAATACATATTTAATGACCACACACCATACACCCCCTTCCAGACATTTCTATTACATATAAGATGTCTGGGTCCATTAGACCCGGGGTTAATAGAAGTGTGGAAATTGACCTTCTGTGTAACTAACACACACAGCAGGCCTAGACAGGAGGAGGACAGAGTGTAGGTACACAGAACATCAGAGGGTCAAAATGTGTGAGAAAATGAGAGCAGACAGTGTTGACAATGTTGCAACCTTGTGTGGGAACCGCAGGCGCAGAAACACAAAACAAGAATCCCTGTGGGATGCAGAAACTGGCAGAGGCCTACACATTTCTATTACATATAAGATGTCTGGGTCCACTAGACCCGGGGCTAATAGAAGTGTGGAAATTGATGTTCTGTGTAACACACACACAAGGCCTAGACAGGAGGACAGAGTGTAGGTACACAAACAATCAGAGGGTCAAAATGTGCGAGAAAATGAGAGCAATGTTGAAACCTTGTGTGGGAACTGCAGGTGCAGAAACACAAAAGAAGAATCCCTGTGGGATGGAGAAACTGGCAGAGACCTACACATTTCCATTACATATAAGATGTCTGGGTCCACTAGACCCAGGGCTAATAGAAGTGTGGACATTGATGTTCTGTGTAACACAAACACACACACAAGGCTTAAACAGGGGGACAGAGTGTAGGTACACAAACAATCAGAGGGTCAAAATGTGCGAAAAAATGAGAGCAGACAGTGTTGAAACCTTGTGTGGGAACCGCAGGTGCAGAAACACAAAAGAAGAATACCTGTGGGATGCAGAAACTGGCAGAGAAATTTTCCGCGCAACATTCATATTGTTGTTAGTCAGCCAGCGTTTGTGGGTTCTGATGGACCCGTTGCATTATGTGGCTTTTAATGCCTCACAATAAAACACTTTTATGTTGAAACTGACACTCAGTGACTGCGGCTAATTTTCTGTGAAGAACATATTTAATGACCAGAAACCATACCCCCCCTCCACACATTTCTATTACATATAGTGTGAAAATTGACATCCTGTGTAACACACACACACACACACACACACACACACACACACACGGCCTAGACAGGAGGAGGACAGAGTGTAGGTACACAGAATATCAGAGGGTCAAAATGTGCGAGAAAATGAGAGCAGACCGTGTTGACAAACAATGTTGCACCCTTGCCTGGGAACCGCAGGTGCAGAAACACAAAAGAATAATCCCTGTGGGATGCAAAATTTGGCAGAGAGATTTTCCGTGCAAAATTCAGATTGTTGTTACTCAGCCAGGGTTTGGGGGGGTTCTGATGAACCGGTTGCATTTTGTGGCTTTTAATGCCTCACAATCAAACACTTTTATGTTAAAATACTGAACAGATGTTTATTGGGATAAGGTAAACATCTGTTCAGTAATTTAACATAAAAGCGTTTGGGACTTCTGATGGACCCTTTGCATTTTGCGGCCTTTAATGCCTCACTATCAAACACTTTTATGTTAAGAAACTAAACAGATAAATATATGTTCAGTATTTTAACATAAAAGTGTTTGATTGTGAGGCATTAAAAGCCAAAAAATGCAACAGGTCCATTAGACCTACAAACGCTGGCTGAGTAACAATATGAACATTACACAAGGGTTAAAAAACAATTAATTAATTTTCCCTACACTTTGTATCTTTACAGCCAAGAGAAATATATTATTGTCCTTCCAGCAACATAATCTGACGACACATGCCTTTATGTCGCAAACTCACTGTTGCCCCCTACAGGAGCTTCATATAGTCCACTGCTCTTCAAAATAAAAGCCTGTGTAAGTCAAACCGACAGGAATATATATTGTACAGAAAGATGCTAAGGCTGTTGGCTGTTAAAAATCTTTGCCAGCAAGGAGACATTTGATTGGCTCTTTTGCTGGTGGAGGCGGTCCTTGTCCTGCTGCTTCTGGCTAATTGCGTCTTTTCGTTTCTTCTTCTTCTTCTGGATCTCCTCCTCCGTTTGCCGCTGTGTGAAGTCCCAGGTGCGCTCCTCCACCTGGCGAGAACAAATGTTGTCTTTTTGACCTCCTCCCTACACACGTTACATGCACGGATGGAATTATAGACAAACTTACCTGCTGTGTGTCGTCCTTCTTTCTCTTCCTCACTTTGTCCATGTGAGCACTCTTGTCCACGGCGTCCAGGTAGAAGTTGGTCTCCCTCTTGGCCTGCGACACTTCAGTCCGCAGGCGCTGCTTTAGAACCATCTGCTCATAGGCCAGACGCTCGCTCAGGTGTGTCCACTGGAACCTGTGCAGGTACTGTGACACCAAAGTCTTCATCACACCTCCGTCACTGAATGCTAACAGTTAGCATATATCTTGTACCAAGTTGTATGACTTTGGAGTAAACAGTTACAACCTTTGCTAAAAGACTAATAAGCATGCTAACAGTTAACATATATCAAGTACCAAGTTAAAAGACTCTGGGGAAAACAGTTAAAAAATTGGCCAAAAGGTTAGCATGCTAATTGTAACATGCTAACCGTTAACATTTATCAAGTACCGAGTTATAGGATTCAGGGGAAAACAGTTGCAAAATTTGCCAAAAAAGGTTAGCATGCTAACATCAACATGCTATCAGTTAACATTTATCAAGTACCAAGTTAGAGGACTCAAGGGAAAACAGTTAAAAAATTGGCCAAAAGGTTAGCATGCTAATTGTAACATGCTAACCGTTAACATTTATCAAGTACCAAGTTATAGGACTCTGGGGAAAACAGTTAAAACATTTGCCAAAAGGTTAGCATGCCAATAGTAACATGCTAACCGTTAACATTTATTAAGTACCGAGTTATAGGATTCAGGGGAAAACAGTTGCAAAATTTGCCAAAAAAGGTTAGCATGCTAACATCAACATGCTATCAGTTAACAATTATCAAGTACAGAGTTATAGGACTCAGGGGAAAACAGTTGCAAAAATTGCCCAAAAAGTTTAGCATGTTAACTTTAACATGCTATAAGTTAACATTTATCAAGTACCAAGTTATATGACTCAGGGGACAACAGTTAAAAAATTGGCCAAAAGGTTAGCATGCTAATTGTAACATGCTAACCGTTAACATTTATCAAGTACCAAGTTATAGGACTCTGGGGAAAACAGTTAAAAAATTTGCCAAAAGGTTAGCATGCCAATAGTAACATGCTAACCGTTAACATTTATCAAGTACCGAGTCATAGGATTCAGGGGAAAACAGTTGCAAAATTTGCCAAAAAAGGTTAGCATGCTAACATCAACATGCTAACATCAACATGCTATCAGTTAACATTTATCAAGTACCAAGTTATAGGACTCAGGGGAAAACAGTTAAAAAATTGGCCAAAAGGTTAGCATGCTAATTGTAACATGCTAACCGTTAACATTTATCAAGTACCGAGTTATAGGGCTCAGGGGAAAACAGTTGCGAAATTTGCCAAAAAGGTTAGCATGCTAACATCACCATGCTATCAGTTAACGTTTATCAAGTACAGAGTTATAGGACTCATGGGAAAACGGTTGCGAAATTTGCCAAAAAGGTTAGCATGCAAACAACGGCATGCTATCAGTTAACATTTATCAAGTACCAGGTTATAGGACTCAGGGGAAAACAGTTAAAAAATGTGCCACAAGGTAGGCTTGCTAATAGTAACATGCTAACCGTTGACATTTATCAAGTACCGAGTTATAGGACTCAAGGGAAAACAGTTGTTAAATTTTCCAAAAATGTTAGCATGCTAAAATCAGCATGCCAAAAGTTAACATTTATAAAGTACCGAGTTAAAGGACTCAGGGGAAAATAGTTAAAAAATTGGCCAAAATGTTAGCATGCTAATTGTAACATGCTAACCGTTAACATTTATCAAGTACCGAGTGATAGGACTCAAGGGAGAACAGTTACGAAATTTTCCAAAAAGGTTAGCATGCTAACATCAGCATGCCAACAGTTAACATTTATAAAGTACCGAGTTATAGGACTCAGGGGAAAACGGTTACGAAATTTGCAAAAAAGGTTAGCATGCAAACATCAGCATGCTAACAGTTAACATTCATCAAGTAACAAATTACGACTCAGAGGAAAACGGTTACAAAATTTGCCAAAAAGGTTAGCATGCTAACAGCTAACATTTATCAAGCACCGAGTTATAGGAATCAGGGGAAAACAGTTAAACAATTTGTCAAAAGGTTAGCATGCTAATAGTAACATGGTAACGGTTAACATTGATCAAGTACCGAGTTATAGGACTCAGGGGAAAACGGTTACAAAATTTGCCAAAAAGGTTAGCATGCTAACAGCTAACATTTATCAAGCACCGAGTTATAGGTTTCTGGGGAAAACAGTTACAAAATTTACCACCAGCATGCTGACAGTTAACACTACGTATTTTCCGGACCATATGGCACACTGCCGATGAATGGTCTATTTTTGAACTTTTTTCATATATATAAGGCGCACCGGATTATAAGGCGCATTAAAATACTTATATATATATTTTTTTTTTTTCTAAATGTAAAACACTTCCTTGTGGTCTACATAACATGTAATGGTGGTTCTTTAGTCAAAATGTTGCATTGATGAGGTTTCACAGATCATCTTCAAGCCACTTTCTGACAGTCGCTTCCAGATGGGTCGTTTTGTGGGCGGTCTTATTTACGTGGCTCACTTTTGGCAGCATCCTCTCCCAGTCATCTTTGTCTTACCTTATACACAAACTATGACACTTGTATTTTGAAGCACATCAATCGGTGCAGCCTACTTTCATCTCTTATGTATAACAGCCATCTACTGGTCACACTTATCATTACACCATGTACCAAATAAAATTGCTTCGAGGTGGGTAAGCTCAACCAAATGTATTCCTTACATTAGGAGCACCGGGTTAGAAGGCGCACTGTAGAGTTTTGAGGCAAAAAAAGGATTTTAAGTGCATCTTATAGTCCGAAAAATAGGGTATATCAAGTACCAAGTTATATGACTCTGGGGGAAATGGTTACAAAACTTTCCAAAAACGTTGGCATGCTAATGTTATCATACGAGCATACTAACAATAACATGTGCCACGTGCCAAGTTTTATGACTCTGGGGTTTACGGCGGAAAAATTGGCTGAAAAAAGTTAGCATATGTTCAGTACCAAGTTTTCCAAAAACTAACCATCTCATGCTAACAGTCAACATATATGAAGTATGGAGTTCTATGACACTGAAGAAACCAGTAACAAAATTTGCCTAAAGCGCTAGCAGCTAACCGTTAACATAACAAGTACCAAGGTAAATGAAACTGGGGAAAACGGTTACAAAATGTTCCTAAAATGTTAGCATGCTAATTTCATCATATTAGAATGCATATGTTGCCATTTTCACGGTTGGCATGTGTAGCGTACCAAACTATATGAGTCTAAGGTGTATGGCGGCATTAATTGGCTAAAAAAAAGTTAGCATATGTCAAGTGCCAAGTTATGTAATTCTGGGGTAAATGGTTACAAACTGTTTCCAGAAAATTTAGCACGCTAACATTAGCATACTAATAGTAAAAATATATCAAGTACAAAGTTATATGACTTTAGGGTTAACAGTTACATTTGCCCAAAAAGTTAGCATGCGAACAGTTAACATATATTAAATACCAAGTTATATGACTCTGGGAAAAACAGTTACAAAATTTGCCCAAAAAGTTTGCATGCTAACATTAATATGCTAACAGTTAACATATGCCAAGTACCAAGTTATGACTCAAGGGAAAATAGTTAAAACATTTTCCTAAAATGTTAGCATACTAATGTTATCATACTAGCATGCTAACATTAACATGCTCACGGTTAGCATGTGTCTCGTACTAAGCTATATGACTCTGAGGTCTATGGCGGCTATCATATCTCAAGTACCAAATGATGTGATTTTAGTGTAAACGGTTACAAAATTTGCCAAAATAGTTAGCATGCTAGCATCAGCATTATCACTTCGTATATGAACCAAAATATATATGGTGATATATATTGCATATCAGTCGCTGTCAAATGTACAAACTCATGTTCACTTCACCTTTTTGCTCTTTGCTCCATTTACCAGTGCACTATTGTTTTATTAGTCTTGCACATACTAGTGATTTAAACACTTGTTTACAGTTTTAGTTCATACAGTTAACCATGTGAGCACAGTCTACCAAGTCCAATTCCTTGTATGTTAAACATACTTGGTCAATAAAAGTGTTTATGATTCTAATATTGCCTAATTTCTGGTTGTATTAATTCCTCAAAACGATTATTAATCTACTGGAAATATCTGCTTACATGTTTCTGGCTACACTTCTGGTCAAATGTAATAAACACTTTTATTTTCGCACTTATTAGTTTCGAGCGACGCTACAAATTTGGGATATCGATCTAATACCAAGTAGTTACATGAGCAGTATAAGATGCATAATGGTAGTAGGAAAATGTCTATCGTCAGCTATATGTATATAATTTACATCATATGGAGCGGTATACCTCGGTTGGTAGAGTGGCCATGCCAGCAACTTGAGGGTTCCAGATTCGATCCCCGCTTCTGCCAACCTAGTCACTGCCGTTGTGTCCTTGTGCAAGACACTTTACGCACCTTCTTCCAGTGCCCCCCACACTGGTTTAAAAATGTAACTTAGATATTGGGTTTCACAATGTAAGGCGCTTTGAGTCACTAGAGAAAAGCGCTATAGAAATATAATTCACTTCACATACATCGTCTAAATCAGTGGTTCTCAACCTTTTTTCAGTGATGTACACCCTGTGAACATTTTTTTAATTCAAGTACTTTGTTGACATTGAGTACGTCAATATATTGTCTGCAGTCTCGAAGTTATTTCTGATCAAACAAGGGTATGTAATAAAAGGTGCCGTCAAATGACTAAACATTGGAATCAGATTGCTGTAGATAAATTTGAACTACTCATGATTACATGTGCTTCATATTTGATCTATAATCGTGGTATTGTTCTGTCATGGGTTCTTTGTGTTCACATTTCCAGTCGAAAGGGCCGTCGGGCTGTTAGTGATGGATGATGATGATTCATAGCGGTACTTTGATTGTTGGTGCCGTTACATTGTTGCATTTATCTCATGTGAAATTGATCAAATATTTTTTCTCATTGTCGTGTTTTATTCTTATAACCATCCCCAATGCATTGAAGCCAAAATGATTTGGTCCTATAAACATTTACTGTATTTTCCAGACTATAAGGCGCACTTAAAATCCTTTCTTTCCTCAAAACTCGACAGTGCACCTTATAAGCCGGTGCGCCTAATGTACGGAATAATTCTGGTTTTGCTTAACCACCTCGAAGCTATTTTATTTGGTACACGGTGTAATGATAAGTGT
The DNA here is from genome assembly GCF_033978795.1 of Nerophis ophidion. Taxonomy (NCBI): domain Eukaryota; kingdom Metazoa; phylum Chordata; class Actinopteri; order Syngnathiformes; family Syngnathidae; genus Nerophis; species Nerophis ophidion. Next base: position 23,605,727 of record NC_084637.1, read on the forward strand.
GACCAGTAGATGGCAGTCACACATAAGACATACGTGAAGACTGCGATATGACTCAAGTAAACAACATTTTATATGTTCCATTGAAAATATAGAACATTACACACAGCTTTCAAAAATCTATCAAAAATGTTTTAGTACGACTTTGGTAAGCTATGAAGCCGCACCGCTTGATGTACGTCAACATAGGAGTATTATTGTGGTGTTTAGGGCGGCATTGTGTAGTGGGTAGAGCGGCCGTGCCAGAAACCTGAGGGTTGCAGGTTCGCTCACCGCCTGTTGACATCCAAATCGCTGCCGTTGTGTCCTTGGGCAGAACACTTCACCCTTGCCCCGGGTGCCGCTCACACTGGTGAATGAATGATGAATGAATGATAGGTGGTGGTCGGAGGGGCCGTAGGCGCAAACTGGCAGCCACGTTTCCGTCAGTCTACCCCAGTGCAGCTGTGGCTACAGATGTAGCTTACCACCACCAGGTGTGAATGAATGATGGGTTCCCACTTCTCTGTGAGCGCTTTGAGTATCTAATAATGGAAAAGCGCAATATAAATCTAATCCATTATTATTATTATCATTATTATTATTAAGACGTTATCTGGCGTTTTGTTTTGCAATATTATGCAAAAGCAATTTGTCTTACCTTCTGGTACCTGCTGATCTGTATTTGGGATCTGCATAAGTTCTGAAAAATTGCGCAGGTCCGCATTTTATCTGTGTGAAAAACATTTACCGTATTTTCCAGACTATAAGGCGCACCTAAAATCCTTTCTTTACTCAAAACTCGACAGTGCACCTTATAAGCCGGTGCGCCAAATGTACGGAATAATTTTCCTTTCCCTTTTGTGGGCTCTGAACCGAAGATGTTGTTGTGGCTTGTGCAGCCCTTTGAGACACTTGTGATTTAGGGCTATATAAATAAACATTGATTGATTTGTAGTCCGTGGAGATGCCATAGTCGATAATCGTCTTCTTTTTCTCTATCTTCTTGTTATCTTCTTGTCATCCTCCGTTGTTGCCATTTCTTATAAAAAGTAGTGTAAAGTTCTTACTTATATCCGTCAGTAAACTCGCCATGAAAGCGCTAAAACATACCGGTGTAATGAGTTTACATTATTCATCCAATTAATTTTAGTTATTAGAGTTCCGGTCGGATGGTTTTTCACGAGACACATATGGTGGAGTTGTTTCCGGATGAGGAGATGCTGCTCCGTTATTGATTGAAGTAAAGGCTGATTGTCATTCAAACAGTTAGCTCCATCTTTTGACACTTCTTCCACTCCTGTCCTTCCACGCTACACCGTTACTATAAAGATGACGGGGAGAATACGCTGCCGGAGGTGAGCCACGTAAAAAAGACCGCCCACAAAACGGCGCATCCTGAAGCGACTGTAAGAAAGCAACTTGAAGATGATCTGTAAAACATCTTCTATGCAACATTATGACCAAAGAACCACCATTACATGTTATGTAGACCACAAAGAAGTGGTCTGCATAACAAAAAAATAATAATGACTCCTTTAATGCGCCCTATTATCCAGTGCGCCTTATATGTGAAAAAAGATCAAAAATAGACCATTCATTGGAAGTGTACCTTATAATTCGGCGCGCCATATAGTCCGGAAAATACAGTAAGTAAAAAGTATTGGCAATATTAACCTTGTATTTACTCTTTTTTTTATTTATACCAAATCTAGTCGGACCCCTTGTTGCCGGGCAGAAGAGTACCTTTATGCACCACAGGTCTGATGTGAATGTCTGGCGTTTCCTTGTGGCCATGGGAGTGTTGTGGAGGGACGCCGCCACTCGCTTGGCCACGCGTTTGTCCCGAAACTCAACCCAGCCCTCGGTGAAGTCGCACCTCCTTGACCCGGCCTTCCTCTTCCGCTTCTTGACCTCGCCATCTGCAACACAACATGGTGTCACGTACACGCCGTCTTCAGGACATACGCACCATTGCCTTGTGTTAGCGTTTGCCTTCGGGTTGCAGGAAAACACGTCCAATCTCGCCGTAGACGGACATCAGGTTCCTCAGGTGTTTAGGCCGGAATCTCGGAGGAATGTGACCCAGGTACAAAATCCCTGGAACACACTTCCTGTCTGAGGAAGAAGTCAGTGCTGCCCCTTTAAGAATTCTCTTTTTCTGCCTTATTTCTACTGCATCGCCATCATCTCTGATTGTTGTGTCCTCCTCTTCCTCCTCAACAGTCTGCTTCATGTCCTCCTCTTCCTCCTCAACAGTCTGCTTCATGTCCTCCTCTTCCTCCTCAACAGTCTGCTTCCTGTCCTCGTCTTCCTCTTCAGTTGTCGACTTTCTGTCCTCCTCTTCGTCCTGAGTTGTCGACCTTCTGTCCTCCTCTTCCTCCTGAGTTGTCGACCTCCTGTCCTCCTCTTCCTTCTGAGCAGGCATCTTCCTTTATCTTGTCTGTTCGCTGTAAATCAAAGCAGACTATTATAAACGATGACAATTACAAACACTTAAGTGTGATTATCTTATCCGTTTAAATCTCTTTTTATAATTTTTTTTATAGTAGGCCGCACAGTCACGGCACTTAAATCAATTTTATTTATACAGCATTTCTTACAGGGAGCGCTCACAAACTGCTTCACATGGTTAAAATACAAACAGTTTGATCAAAATAGGCATATGCAGCGCTGTGCGCTTAGCTAGTAGCACAGGTGCTACTATGTCAAAAAAATTAGTAGCACAGAAGAAAATAGTCAGAAACCGATATTAAAACTAAAAGTACCACGGTATCAGTTTTGGTCCATATTGCCCAGACCTACACAGAGTCACGAGTGACATTTCCGCATCAATCACTTGTCTATTTGGTTATGGTTTAAGTTTATTTCGAACATGCACTAAAGATGGGCAAAAATGTTATTTTAGTTTGTTTAAATTTGGATGGATTTTTTACAAGTTCAAAATGAAATCCTTATTCGCACACGTGCGATAGGTTGTTTTTTTTTTCAAGTCGCAAGGTGTATTTTTAGGCTCATTTGCGAGGAAATTTGTTGCACTGTGCAGCCCTGATATAGTAGGGATGCCGAGAACGTACATGTTTTGAAGAGCAGGCTTAAGACTCACCTTTTTGATTTGGCTTTTACCTAATATTATTTTAACTTTTATTTTATTCTTTATCTGTACTCATGGTTCTTATTATTTTACAAGGGGAGAAAATGAAAAAGCATTTGAGAGAAGTGTGTTAGCAGTTTGGACATTTCATCAAAATCTGTCCATTACTTTTTGAGTTATGTTGCTTAAAAACAGACAAACAAATTCTGGTGAAAACAGAACCTCTTTGGCGGAGGTAATTAAGTATGCGTACTGCAAAGCAAAGCGCACTACCTTCGCCACGAGCGTTTCCAAACAGACATCAAGCCGGTCACAGCCGTGGAGGACCACAAGTAATATAAGAAGCTACTTCATAAACCATCACCAGGGAAATATATATTTAAGCCAGTGAGGCTAAACACCAATTTTTGTGAGGTATATACATTATTAGTGAAGTGAATTATATTTAAAAATCATCTGTGGAACAGTTTGGATGATTCCTTAAAATGTTCCAGTTCCATTCACACATTTAAAAACAACTTTAAGACCAATGTCTTGGAAAAATATATCACTCTTAAATCAAAACAGTATTTAATACTATGATTATTGTTAACTACAAACTAAATGTGGGTTATAAATAATAATGGAAGTATAATTGTTTGTATATAGTATATAATTGGTACAAATGTTTAACTAACACGTGCACAAGGATATTTCACGTCTTTACTGCGTATATAATGGAACAGTTTTTATGTTGTGTACAAGGTGTATTTATAATATGTTGTGCAAAGGAAATTTTATATTGTTTGGAAGCTCATCTTGTATTTGAAATTGTTTATAGGGCTAGGCGCAATAAGTGTTCAACTTCAGCCTAAACCCTTTCGGTCTGCAACATTTTAAATTTATGAATTTACAACTGTTTATTTATGTAAATTTGTTTGTTTAATTTGTTGACCATGACCATATAAATAATAAAATAATTATATTTATAAAGCACTTTTCCCTAAAGGAAACATTGTCAGCTAACTTGTCTGAGAAACAGCATTATCCAAAATGATATAAAAAAAATATCCACTGCAGAGGACACTCATAAAGTAAAGGTTGCAAGACAAACTATTCATGGTCACTTTAAAGACACAACTGTAAGTTTTGCTCATTGTGACTATTTTCTTGTAACAGTAGATGTTGAAGCACTATTCATTGAAATTTAAATACATATCATAGTAAGAAAATATGATTAGAACATTTGAGCATTATGTTTGTTATATTCCTGCCACTTCATTTTACACACTATGGCATTTTTACCAAACCTTTTTTGGGTCGATACCAATATTGGTATGCGAATCAGAGCATGCAGATCATGTCATATTGGTATGCCAATCAGAGCATGCAGATCAGATGGGGCTATAAATGCTCAGCATCATTTAAGGTTGGGAACGGGGTACGCCAGCGGGGAATTCTCTCCCTTGTCCTCTTCAATCTATATATGAATGACCTATCTGTACAGCTCAATAGCTGTAGAACAGGATGTGTACTTGGTAATACTGTGGTTAATCATCTGATGTATGCGGATGATTTAGCCATCCTGTCTCCTAGCAGTGCTGGCGTTCAACAGCTGCTGAATATATGTACAGATTGTGGTTTAAAATATGATGTGAAACATAATGCAAAGAAGAGTGTCATTATGATATGTAGAACAGGAGAAGACAAGGATCTCTTTTTTTCCTTCATTCTATCTGTCAGGACTGGTGCTGAGTGTGTGTCATAAAACTAAGTATCTGGGGCAAACCATTACTGATCTATGATGATAACCTATACAGACAGCGGCGTATGCTGTATGCCCAAGCCAACATGCTGAGAAAGAAATTTTATTATTGTACAAATGATGTAAAGGTCAACTTATTCAGAGCCTATTGCACTCCTTTGTATACTGCCCCCCTGTGGGTAAAGTATAAGCAGAAAAGCTTTCAGAAGCTGCAGGTTGCTTATAATGATTATATGAAGCTTGTCCTGGGAATTCAAGCCAGATGTTTGTTAGTGTTGGGGTGCCCACTTTCTCAGCGTTGCTGCGCAACCTTATGTATAAGTTTATGTGGACGGCATCTGAGTCTGAAAATGACATAATCACTGTGTTAATGAACCCTGGCTGCAGTGCTGTTAGATACTCATCTGGACTGTGGAACCATTGGCACACATGTTTGTATGTTAGAAACTGACATTTGGGCTTTAAGTTTCTTTTTATTGTTTTGTTTTTTAATTTTTTTGTGTTTTGTATTGTGTTTTTTATGTTTAATGGATCTTAAGGTCTGCGATAAAGATTGATGATGATGGTACCGTGGACTTAATACCGTGACATCGTACCGTGATTTTTTGATATCGTTACTTCCCTAGCATCTAGTATGACATATGATAATACAAATAATGAATGTATATAAAAATGATAATGGTATATTACTGAAATGTTCACTTAAAACCAGAGGTGGGTAGTAACGCGCTACATTTACTCCGTTACATTTACTTGAGTAACTTTTGGGATAAATTGTACTTCTACGAGTAGTTTTTATGAAACATACTTTTACTTGAGTATATTTATAGAGAAGAAACGCTACTTTTACTCCGTTCCATTTATCAACATTCAGCTCGCTACTCGCTACTTTTTTTTATCGATCTATTAATGTTTGTTTTGGTTAATGACAGAGCTTCAAAGTAGAATCTACGCATGCCTGCGTTTCACCAATCACATGCAGTCACTGGTGACGTTGGACCAATCAAACATAGCCAGGCGGTCACATGACCCGACTTAAACAAGTTAAAAAACGTATTCGGGTGTTACCATTTAGTGGTCAATTGTACGGATTATGTACTGTACTGTGCAATCTACCAATAAAAGTTTCAATCAATCAATCAAAAGTGTAAAGGAAAAAAGACACTTTTTATTTCAACCGTACTTCCCGTCAAAAGCCTAAAGACTGATCGCACAGTTCCTGTCTTCACAATAAAAGCGCTGCTCCATCGCGCCTGCGCTAACAAAATAAGAGTCTCCCAAAGCCAGTGCAAACAATCTAGCAAGCTACGAAGTTTGCCGCCAATGTATTTCTTGTAAAGTGTATAAAAACAAATATGGAAGCTGGACAAATAAGATGCCAAAAACCAACAACTTTCATGTGGTATTAGACAGAAAAGAGGAACTTTTTTCTCCTCCATTTGAAAACGTGAACGTCTGATTCCAATCATTGCAAGTCATCAGAATCAGGTAATACACCAACTTATATTCTTGTCTTCATGAAAGATAGGAATCTATATGTTAAACATGCATGTATATTCATTAAAACACCTTCAACATGTGAACAAAAACGGCAAAATAAATAAATATAAATTATATACTGTATATATAAATATCTGTATCTATGTATATATATATATATATATATATATATATATATATGATTTGTGTGTGTATGTATGATATGTGTGTGTATAAATGATATGTGTGTATAAATGATGTGTGTGTATGTATATATGAGGTAGATCACCTCGACTTGGTCATTTATTAAGTAATTGATAAACGTTGAAAAACGTATTGGGGTATTACCATTTAGTGGTCAATTGTACGGAATATGTACTGTACTGTGCAATCTACTAATACAAGTTTTAATCAATCAATCAAATCAATGAATGCCTACTGAGGCTATGGTGCTGTTAAGTTATTGTGGCTCAATGTGCCATTTTTTAAATTTTATTTTAATGTACTATTATTTAATATATAATATTGTTTTTGATGCTTAAAAGATATTCCTGGCTCTGAATTTGCCCATTGCTATTTTTATGTTTTTGTGCATTATTTTTTTGCCGTAATCAGGTTACTCATCAGTTACTCAGTACTTAAGTAGTTTTTTCACAACATCCTTTTTACTTTTACTCAAGTAAATATTTGGGTGACTACTCCTTACTTCTACTTGAGTAATACATCTCTAAAGTAACTGTACTCTTACTTGAGTACAATTTCTGACTACTCTACCCACCTCTGCTTAAAACTAATGTTTTTCACCGCCTTTTAAAATGTCCAGAGAAGAGAAGACGTTGTTTTTAGGGAAACTTTCAACACGAAACTATAGAACTTTAAAAAGAAGAGCTTGGAATTTATATCAACATTCGTATAAAAATTATGGCACAATATGAATGTTTGTACACCGCTAAATACGAAGAATATTTAAGAATCTCACCAAGAAAACACTCGACTGCGTGCTCGAAAGTCGCGTGTTGATGACGAAATGAATCGATGACGATCTTCCGTTTTGAACATTTTTGCACTTCTTGGTGTTGCTTCCAAAATAAAAGCGTGTTTATCCTTTCTTTCGTCTATGATCTCATGGTTGGTTCGTAATACACAAAAAACACAACCGATTGAAGTAAAGCCTTACAAAATGTACAATTTATAAGATGGACTTTATGTATCCCTTTGTGGGGAATTACCACGTTGATGTTTATCAGGGTGTACACTGCCTTCCGCCTGAATGCAGCTAAGATAGGCTCCATAGATAGGACAAGCGGTAGAAAATGGATGGATATATGGATGTTTATTATATTTATTTTGGTTTCAGGAAGGTCTTATTTTGGTAGGAATATATCTTAAAGCGGGCGCGGAGGCGGGACTTCCGGAGCGGCGGTGTTAGCAGACAGACATGCAGAGGCCGGTGTCCAGTCTGCCGCTGAGTTCCAGCGTCAAAGTGAAACTGCTCAACGCGGGCTTTCAGATTCTTAATGATGTCGCAGCGGTCACGGCGCTCAACCTTAGTCGAGGTAACTTTTTTTTACTCGTTGTTTGCCTAACTACAGTAACTAGACAACAAGTGTGTCATAACAACGCACAACCATACACACAGCATTTGGCGTTCAGTTGTTTATGGGGTGTTGCTGTTTCATGTTGTGCCCCACAAAGTGTTAACACTGTAAATAATGTACTAATTACGCGCATCTTAGATGTAGTTTTACACATTTGAAGGTGCTAATCAGTAGCATGACTTTAGCAAAGCCAATGTATATTAAAGTTAAAGGCCTACTGAAATGAGCTTTTCTTTTTTAAACGGGGATAGCAGGTCCATTCTATGTGTCATACTTGATCATTTCGCAATATTGCCCTATTTTTGCTGAAAGGATTTAGTAGAGAACATCGACGATAAAGTTCGCAACTTTTGGTCGCTAATAAATGATAAATGGGTTGTACTTGTGTAGCGCTTTTCTACCTTCAAGGTACTCAAAGCGCTTTGACACTACTTCCACATTTACCCATTCACACACACATTCACACGGATGGAGGGAGCTGCCATGCAAGGCGCTAACCAGCACTCATCAGGAGCAAGGGTGAAGTGTCTTGCTCAGGACGTGACGAGGTTGGTACTAGGTGGGGATTGAACCAGGGACCCTCGGGTTGCGCACGGCCACTCTTCCACTGCGCCAATAATAAAAAAGCCTTGCCTTTACCGGAAGTAGCAGACGATGTGTGCGTGACGTCACGGGTTGTAGAGCTCCTCACATTCTCACATTGTATACAATCAGAGCCATCAGCAGCAAGAGCTATTCGGACCAAGAAAGCGACAATTTCCCCATTAATTTGAGCGAGGATGAAAGATTCGTGGATGAGGAAATTTAGAGTGAAAGACTAGAAAAAAAAAAAAGGTGAGGGCAGTGGGAGCGATTCAGATGTTATTAGAAACATTTACTAGGATAATTCTGTAAAATCCCTTATCCATCTATTGTGTTGCTAGTGTTTTAGTGAGATTAAGTAGTACCTGAAAGTCGGAGGAGTGTGGCCACAGATGTGTTGACCGCCAGTGTCTCTGAGGGGAGTCACGCAGCTGCAGCAGGACGGAAGCTCCGCTGATGTGTCCGGTAAGAGCCGACTAATTACCACAATTTTCTCACCGAAAACTGCCGGTTGACATGTGGTCGGGATCTATGTTCGCTTGACCACTCTGTTCCATAGTAAAGCTTCACCTTCGGGAATTTTAAACAAGGAAACACCGGCTGTGTTTGTGTGGCTAAAGGCTAACAGCTTCCCACCTCCATCTTTCTACTTCGACGTCTCCATTATTAATTGAACAAATTGCAAAAGATTCAGCAACACAGATGTCCAGAATGCTGTTTAATAATGTGATTAAAGCAGACTACTTATAGCTTGGATCGGGCTGGAAAATAATGTCCGCTACAACCCGAGACGTCAAACGCACGCATCATCACATGCGTAATCATCCCGCAATGTTTTCAACAGGACACTTCGTGGGAAATTTAGAATTGCAATTTAGTAAACTAAAAAGGCCGTATTGGCATGTGTTGCAATGTTAATATTTCATCATTGATATGAATCATTGATATATAAACTATCAGACGGCGTGGTCGGTAGTAGTGGGTTTCAGTAGGCCTTTGTAGTACCAATGTTTGTCACACACACTAGGTGTGGCGAAATTCTTCTCTGCAATTGATCCATCACCCTTGATCACACCCTGGGAGGGGAGCAGTGAGCAGCAGCGGTGGCCGCGCCCGGGAATCATTTTTGATGGTTTAACCCCCAATTCCTACCCTTAATGCTGAGTGCCAAGCAGGGAGGTAATTGGTCCCATTTTTATAGTGTTTGCTATGACTCGGTTGGGATTTGAACTCACGACCTACCGATCTCAGGGCGGACACTCTAACCACAAGGCCACTGAGCAGGATGATATCAGCATCAAGCTGAAAGGTGGACTTACGTTGGAGCGTTTAGGTTTTTTTTACTCAGTCTCTTTGTCGGCATTAGAAAGTGCTACATTACCTAGAAGTAGTTTGGCTGAGCAACCCAGGTACCAAAAACATGGCACCTTTGGTTTTTACGTGACCGGCGGAATTCGGTCTGTGCCAGAAAATAATCTTATTCAGTACCCATCTCTAATTACAGTACAGTATTTGTCTTATGTTCTATTATTATGTTGTGTTAATCAATAAATATATTAACTAACTGGATTTAGGGTAAATAATACTAACAACAACAACATGGAGGATAATCAAATCCTGCCTCATCAATAAAACGTCCACACATGGGTGAGCCTTTGATGTGAGGGATATCAAAGGGGGACACGGAATACTAACAACACGGCTAATGGTCACAGCTGCGAACATCAAGTTGACTAACGTTTGGCAAAACAACTTACGCCCATGGTTTTTGTACATGGAAGCCCAGTTCTAACCAGAGGAATTACCCAGGATGTGAGGAGATACTTCCACGTCATAGCCGTGTTGTAGTGGCCGGGTGAATACTCAAGGCTGCTACATTGGGGGACAACATTTCTGTTATTTCATGTTTAGAGGGCTTTAATTATGTTTAAAAACATACTTAAATTGTGTTGTTTTTTTATGCTCCAACAATTTTTTTTAGGCAATAATCCTACTGGGCGAGTATGGAACCAAGGGGCGACTTTAGTGAATACTGTCACAAAGTTTGTTGTTGAAAATGTTTTTCTTTTTTATTCTGATTACAATCATGATCTTTAGGTGTACATGCAAAATCCATCCATCCATCCATCCATTTTCTACCACTTATTCCCTTTTGGGGTCACGGGGGGCACTGGCGCCTATCTCAGATACAATCGGGCGGAAGGCGGGGTACACCCTGGACAAGTCGCCACCTCATCGCAGGGCTACATGCAAAATGGGATCTTGATATATTTTAAGTAGTATCGGATCTATAACAATATGTGCAGTACCGCCCATCGCTCATTTCTGTTGCAGAGACGGGTCTCAGCCAGCAGGAGGCGCTGGAGGTGCTGCAAACTGTGAGGAAAGAGGGAGGAGCTGACGGAGAAGAAGGAGGAGGAGGGGCTCCTCTTACCGCGCTTGACCTCCTGCAGAAAGAGGAGGAGCTAAGGAGCATCGTGACCTTCTCCTCGCAGTTGGACAGCATGCTCGGAGGAGGACTTCCTGTCGGGAAAACCACGGAAGTCTGCGGCGCACCGGGAGTGGGGAAAACACAACTTTGGTGGGACACACACACACACACACACACACACATTCCTGTATTTGTTACCTTGACACCTCCAAAAAATGCCTACCTCTTTAGGACCACCCTTTCTAGATATATGAAGATTTGTATTTACAACATTAATAATATATACATACTATGCATATATATACAAAGGTAGGATTTTAGTGAATACTTTTTTTTTGTATGTAATTGTTTTTTAATCTTCATTGTTTGTTTCAAGTTACTACAGTAAGTCTCTATATATACAGTGGGGCAAAAAAGTATTTAGTCAGCCACCGATTGTGCAAGTTCTCCCACTTAAAATGATGACAGAGGTCTGTAATTTTCATCATAGGTACACTTCAACTGTGAGAGACAGAATGTGAAAAAAAAATGCAGGAATTCACATTGTAGGAATTTTAAAGAATTTATTTGTAAATTATGGTGGAAAATAAGTATTTGGTCACTTCAAACAAGGAAGATCTCTGGCTCTCACGGACCTGTAACTTCTTCTTTAAGAAGCTCTTCTGTCCTCCACTCGTTACCTGTATTAATGGAACCTGTTTGAACTCGTTATCTGTATAAAAGACACCTGTCCACAGCTTCAAACAGTCAGACTCCAAACTTAACAATGGCCAAGACCAAAGAGTTGTCGAAAGACACCAGGAAAATAATTGTAGACCTGCACCAGACTGGGAAGAGGGAATCTACAATAGGCAAGCAGCTTGGTGTGAAAAAAATCAACTGTGGGAGCAATTATCAGAAAATGGAAGACATACAAGACCACTGATAATCTCCCTCGATCTGGGGCTCCACGCAAGATCTCATCCCGTGCGGTCAAAATGATCATGAGAACGGTGAGCAAAAATCCCAGAACCACACGGGGGGACCTGGTGAATGACCTGCAGAGAGCTGGGACCAAAGTAACAAAGGTTGACATCAGTGTTAATTTTGTTGCCGAAAAATTTTCGTCATAGTTATCGTCAACGACCTTTTTTTTTTGACTAAAACGAGACAATAACTAAATAAAAAATAATTTACGTGGACTAAGACGATGACGAGGTGTATTGACATATTCGTCAACGAATAAAAACGAGACGAAAATGTCTGCCAGAGACGAGATCCAATCGGAACTCATTTCGTTAGGAAGAGACGGGAGGAGTTGGGAAGAGAACCAATCAGAGCGACGTGGTAAGGAAGTTACGTAAACGTAGTTTGCATTTGAGACTGACCCGGGAATGTGCTGCAGAAGACAACATGTCAACGCCGGGGAGGAAGAGGAGAGAGGACATATGGGGAAATTTTATATTTGACGTCAAAGATAACAAGATGCAGTGTAAGAAATGCAGCGCGAGGATTACGGGGAAAAACACAACAAACTTGAAGCGACATTTACAGTCCAATCACCCCGAAATCCACACACAGGTAAGCATTTTCCAAAACATACAACTCACTCGACGTTATCCCGTTTATTACACGGCTTACTCGTGAAATACTAAATTTGAGACATGATTTTCATCAAAATACGACTTGTATCAGGGATTTTTCCGCTGTTTTGCTTTGACTTTCAGAAATTGAAAGGAAAGTTTACATATTACCCTTTAGTCGACTAAATCTACTGTAGTTTTCGTCGACTATAATCTTATGATATTTTGTCAACTAAAACTAGACTAAAACTAAAACAATTTAAATAACTAAATTATGACTAAAATTAAATTACATTTTAGTCAAAAGACTATGACTAAAACTAAATCTAATTTTGCTGTCAAAATTAACATTGGTTGCCATCAGTAACACACTACGCCGACAGGGAATCAAATCCTGCAGTGCCAGACGTGTCCCCCTGCTTAAGCCAGTGCATGTCCAGGCCCGTCTCAAGTTTGCCAGAGAGCACATGGATGATACAGCAGAGGATTGGGAGAATGTCATGTGGTCAGATGAAACCAAAATAGAACTTTTTGGTATAAACTCAACTCGCGTTTGGAAGAAGAAGAATGCTGAGTTGCATCCCAAGAACACCAGACCTACTGTGAAGCATGGGGGTGGAAACATCATGTTTCGGGGATGTTTTTCTGCTAAGGGGACAGGACAATTAATCCGTGTTAAGGAAAGAATGAAGGGGGCCATGTATCGTGAGCCAAAACTTCCTTCCATCAGTGAGAACTTTGAATGGTTGACCAAACACATATTTTCCACTATAGTTTAGAAATAAATTATTTAAAATTCCTAAAATGTGAATTCCTTGATTTTTTTTCACATTCTGTCTCTCACAGTTGAAGTGTACCTATGATGAAAATTACAGACCCCTGTCATTATTTTAAGTGACAGAACTTGCACAATCGGTGGCTGACTAAATACTTTTTTGCCCCACTGTACATATATATTTATTTTTTTTAATACATTTTGGCCAAAAGGGGGTGCATTTCAGTTTCTTACACACACTTGTTATTTCATATGTTGGCCAGGGGGGAAGCACTTTGATTTTTTACACACACTTGTTATTTCATATGTTGACCAAAGGGGGAGCACTTTTAAAACTGACACAGTCAATTTGAAAAATCCTTCCTTTTTGGGACCACCCTCATTTTGATGGATTTCATCACCAGGGGTGCAAATGAGACATTCTCTATTAGATGCAATGGTTTTCTGTATTGGGACCATGATTTATGTCCTAACTTGATCACACCTCCTCATATGGAAGCTACCTTTCCTTCTTGATGTCTCAAGAAAGGTAAAAATACAAGAACCCACACATATCAAATGTGACAAAGGTATGTTCAGTCTGCAGTTGGCGGTGGACGTCCAGGTGCCGGCGTGCTTCGGCGGTCTCGGAGGTCAGGCGGTCTTCATCGACACGGAAGGAAGCTTCGTCGTTCAACGAGTCGTCGACATCGCCGCCGCCGCCGTCCGCCATTGCTCCTTGTTAGCGGACGACGCGGACCAACGGGATGCCATGACCACCTTTAACGTGGACAACATCCTGTCCAACATCTTCCTGGTACGGTGCGACGTACTCGCCACCTGACAAGAAGGGATGCAAAGTGATCATGTCCTGGTCTTGGTGTGCTTCAGGTGCGCTGCCACGACTACGTGGAGCTCCTCGCCGAGGTCTATCTGCTGCCCGACTTCCTGTCTGCTCACCCTCAGGTCCGCCTCCTCGTGATTGACAGCGTGGCCTTTCCCTTCCGACAGCTTTTCGACGAGCTGTCACAGCGGACACGCCTCCTCAACGGCCTCGCCCAGCAGCTCATCTCCATGGCGACCAAGCACAACGTGGCCGTGGTCTTGACCAACCAGATGACCACGAGGCTACGAGGCGGACAATCCCAGCTCGTCCCCGCACTGGGGGAGAGCTGGGGCCACGCCCCCACCCTGAGACTCCTCCTGCGGTGGGCAGGCTCACAGAGGCAGGCCACCATCTTTAAATCTCCAAACCACATGGAGGCCACGGTCAGCTACCAAATCACGTCGGACGGTTTCAGAGACATTGACCAAACGGAGCAGCAGCCGAGCAAACGCCCCCGAACGCTCCCCGAGCAGTCGGCTGCCTGCTCGAGCAAACAGATGCAGTTGACTGGCTAAAGCTGCAGTCGTTTTCAGCCAATCAGGGAGAAGCACGATGAGGACCATCTTTCTTTGCAAAGGTGAATAAGATGTCATTAAAAAATGATGTATTTACTTTTTTAAACTCATGCCTTATTTAAAGTCCAACTGGTGTCTAAAGACCGTTTAATCAATTCAAAGAAATATACTTAGTCAGTGTAACCAGTCTCTACAGATTTCAGTTAGTCCAACTGGTCTCCAAAGACTCTTTAGTCAACCCAAGACACATTAGTAAGTCCCAAGTTCTCTTGAAATGTCTAAGTTTAGTGAGTCCAAGGTGTGGACTCCTTCGTCAATCCAAAGACTCTTTCCGAAGTGCTCCTTATCTTTAGAGACTTTTTAGTAAGTCCAAGTTGTCTCTAAAAAATTGAATCAATCCAACTAATCTTTAAAGACTTCTTAGTTCAAGCAACTTGTCTCTAAAAGACTCTAGTCAAATGTAAAACTCTTTACTAAGTCCAACTGGTCTCAAAAGACTCTTTAGTCAACCCAAGACACATTAGTAAGTCCCAAGTTGTCTTGAAATATCTAAGTTTAGTGAGTCCAAAGTAAGTCCAAAGTTGTCTTGAAAGATCTAAGTTTAGTGAGTCCTAGGAGTGGACTCCTTCATCAATCCAAAGACTCTTTCCGAAGTGCTCCTTATCTTTAGAGACTTTTTAGTAAGTCCAAGTTGTCTCTAAAAAATTGAATCAATCCAACTAGTCTTTCGAGACTTCTTAGTACAAGCAACTTGTCTCTAAAAGACTCTTTAGTCAAATGTAAGACTCTTTCGCAAGTCCAACTGGTCTCAAAACTCTTTAGTCAACCCAAGACACATGAGTAAGTCCCAAGTTGTCTTGAAAGATCTAAGTTTAGTGAGTCCAAGGAGTGGACTCCTTAGTCCAGGGGTCTCAAACTCAATTTACCTGGGGGCCACTGGATGCAGAAAGTGGGTGAGGCTGGGCCGCCAGAAAAGATTTCTTATAAAATCTAACGTGCACTTTTTATTGGATTCACCTTCCTTGAATGGCTTTCCCGCCCAAGCAACATACTTGCCAACTCTCGCGATCTATCCGGGTAACACCCAAATATCAGTGCTCCTCCAGACAATCTCGCGGTTATCACCCGGACACCATTATTAAGGGCGTGCCGTGGTGGCACTGCCTTTTGCGTCCGCTTTTCCACCATATAAAAAATGCGCCGGCCCAGACAAATATTGTATGAGGCTTCTGAAGACCCACAGAAGTGACTGCAAGACATACTTCATCAACAACCATACAGGTCACACTGAGTTGCCGTATAAACAACTTTATCACTGTTACAAATATGCACCACACTGTGAACCCACACCAAACAAGATTGACAAACACATTTTGGGAGAACATCCGCACCGTAACACAACATAAACACAACAGAAAAAATACCCAGAATCCAATGCAGCCCTAACTCTTCGGGCTACAATAGGGGGCAGGGTTGAGGGTGGCGGGTGTATACTGTAGCCCGGTTGAGTTAGGGCTGCATGGGATTCTGGATGTTCTCTTAAAATGTGTTTGTCATTCTTTGGTGTGGGTTCATAGTGTGGCACATATTTGTAACAGTGTTAAAGTTGTTAATATGGCCACCCCCAGTGTGACCTGTATGGCTGTTGATCAACTATGTCTTGCAGTCACTTACTGCGTCTACAGAAGCCAAATACAACATGTGGCTGGGCTGGCACGCTATTCGTACAGGTTGTAGGGGACGTTAAAGACAGTGCTTCCAAGGTGCCCCCTTAATATTATTCTTTGGGTGATATTCGGGAGAATGATTACCCCTGGAGAGGCACTGAAAATTGGGAGTCACCCTAAAAAATCGAGGGTATACAAGCATGACGCTGCAAAGCACCATTCATATAAAACTCGCGGGCCGCACTAACAGAGAGACCTCTGCCTTAGTCAATCCAAAGACTCTTTCCAAAGTGCTCCTTATCTTTACAGACTGTTTAGTAAGTCCAAGTTGTCTCCCAAAAAAATTGAATCAATCCAACTAATCTTTAAAGACTTCTTAGTACAAGCAACTTGTCTCTAAAAGACTCTTTAGTCAAATGTAAGACTCTTTTGTATGTCCAACTGGTCTCAAAAGACTCTAGTCAACCCAAGACATATGAGTAAGTCGCAAGTTGTCTTGAAAGATCTAAGTTTATTGAATCCAAGGAATTGACTCCTTAGTCAATCCAAAGACTATTTCCGAAGTGCTCTTCGTCTCTACAGACTGTTTAGTAAGTCCAATTTGTCTCTAAAGAGTCTTTTTAGTCAATCCCAAAAGTCTATAGTAAATCAATTCAAAGACTCCGTAGTAGGTGGAACTTGTCTCTCCTGACTTTTTCAAAAGTCCAACTAATCTCTAAAGAATTTAGTAAATCCAAGTTGTCTCTAAAAAAATAATCTATCCAATTAGTCTTCAAAGACTTCTTAGTACAAGCAACTGGTCTCTAAAAGACTCTTTAGTCAAACATAAGACTCTTTAGTAAGTCCAACTGGTGTCCAAAGACTCTTAAGTCAACCCAAGACACATTAGTAAATCCAAGTTGTCTTCAAAGATCTAAGTTTAGTAAGTCCATGTGGTCTACAATGAGTGGACTCTTTAGTCAATCCAAAGACTCTTTCCAAAGTGCTCCTCGTCTCTACAGACTTGTCTATAAAAACTCTTTTAGTCAATCCCAAAACTCTTCAGTAAGTCAATACAAAGACTCCTTAGTCGCTAAAGACTGTTAAGTAAGTCCAAGGACAATCGGTGGAAAATGGATGGATGTATGGATAAGTCAAAGTGTTCTCCATAGAGCTAGCTCTTTAGTCAATCCAAAGACTCTACTAAGTGCTTTTCGTCTTCACGGACTAATTAGGAAGTCCTAGTTGTCTCTAAAGACTAATCAATTTAATTAGATTTCAAAGACCCCTTAGTAAGTGCAACTTGTCCCTAGCGACTCTTTATGTCCAACTAGCCTTGAAAGACTGTTTAGTAAGTCCAAGTGGTGTCTAAAGACTCTAATCTTCCAAAGAAAAATACTATTTAAAAGGAAAACTATTCTCTCCAGACTTCAGGAAGTCCAAGTAGTTTCTAAAGGGTAGACACTTGAGTCAATCTAAAGACTTTTTACAGCAGGGGTCTCAAACTCAATTTACCTGGGGGCCACTGGATGCAGAAACTGGGTGAGGTTGGGCCGCAAGAAAATATTTCTTAAAATAATCTAACATGCACTTCTAAATGAATTCACCTTCTTTGAATGGCTTTCCCGCCCTGGCAACATACTTGCCAACTCTCGAAATCCTTCCGGGAAACACCCGAATATCAGTGCTCCTCCCGACAATCTCCCGGGGCAATCACTCTCCATGTTTTCACCCGGACAACAATATTAAGGGCGTGCCGTGATGGCACTGCCTTTAGCGTTCACTTTTCCACCCTACAAACAGTAACACATTGTATGAGGCTTATGCTGGCCCACGGAAGTGACTGCAAGACATACTTGATCAACGGCCATACAGGTCACACTGAGGGTGGCCGTATAAACAACTTTATCACTGTTACAAATATGCGCCACACTGTGAACCCACATCAAACAAGAATGACAAACACATTTTGGGAGAACATCCACACCGTAACACAACATAAACACAACGGAACAAATACCCAGAATCCAAAGCAGCCCTAACTCTTCCGGGCTTCAAAAGGGGGCGGCGGTGTATATTGTAGCCCGGATTCAGTTAGGGCTGCATGGGATTCTGGGTATTTGTTGTGTTACGGTGCGGATGTTCTCCCAAAATGTGTTTGTCATTCTTATTTGGTGTGGGTTCACAGAATGGCGTATATTTGTAACAGTGTTAAAGTTGTTTATACGGCCACCTTCAGTGTGACCTGTGGCTGTTGATCAAGTATGTCTTGCAGTCGCTTAACACGTCTACAGAAACCAAATCCAATATGTGGCTGGGCTGGCACGCTCTTTGTACAGGATGTAGAGGACTCCAATGGCCGTGCCTTCACGGAACCCCGTAATATTAGTGTTTTATTATTGTTTGAGTGAAACTTGGGAGAATGATTACCCCTACAGGGTGGGGCACTACAAATTCGGAGTCTCGGAAAAATCGAGGTTATGCAAGTATGACACTGTATTGCGCCATTCATATAAAACTCGCGGGCCGCACCAACATTACATTTTTACATCAAGGTGCGGGCCGCGTGTTTGAGACCCCTGCTTTACAGAGTCTTACTCGTGTCTTGTGACTGTTTGGTAAGTTTAGAAATCTAATCAAGCCAACTCGTCTCTAAACACTCTTTAGTCAATTGTAAAACTTGAGTTAATCAAACTAGTCTCCACACACTTCAATAAATCCAACCTGTCTCTCAAGACACTAGTCAATTCAAATACTCTTTTGTAAGTCCAGCTGGTGTCAAAAGAATATTTAATAAGTAAAGTGGTCTCCAAAGAGTATACTCTTTAGTAAGTACAACTGGGCTTGAAATACTGTTTAGTAAGTCCAAGTGGTCTCTAAAGACTCTTTATTCCTCCAAAGAAAAATCCTTTAATAAAAGAAATTAGTTTCTACAGAATTCAGGATGTCCCAGTAGTTTCTAAAGAGTAGACTCTTCAGTCAATCCAAAGACTCTTTACAGAGTGTTAGTCATCTCTACTGACTGTTTAGTAGGTCCAAAAATCTAATCAGTCCAACTGGTCTCTAAATACTCTTGTCAATTGTAAGACTCTTGAGTTAATCCAACGAGTCTCTACAGACTTTAATAAGTCAAACTGGTCTCTAAATGATATTTTGTCAATTGTAAGACTCTAATACAACTCTCGTCAACAAACTTTAATATGTCCAAATTGTTTCAAAAAACATTTAGTAAGTTCAAGTGGTCTCCAAAGAGTAGACTATTCAGTACAACTGGGCTCAAAACTGTTTTGTAAGTCCAAATGGTGTCTGAAGACTCTTTATTTATCCACAAAAATACTTATGTGCAACTTGTCTCTACAGCTTCTAAAGAGTAGACTCTTCAGTCAATCCAGACTATTAACTGAGTGTTACTCATCTCTACTGACTATTTATTGAGTCCAAGTTGTCTCTGAAAAAGTCTTAATATATCCAACTAGTCTTCAAAGACTCTTTAGTACAAGCAACTGGTCTCCCAAAGACTCATTATTCAATTGTAAGAGGCTTTAGTAAGCCCAAGTGGTCTCTAAAGAGTAGACTATTCAATCCAAAGGCTCCTTAAGTACAAACGGTCTCAAAAGACTGTTTGGTAAATCCAAGTGGTCTCCAAAGACTAAAACTAAATGCAACCGAATTCAGGAAGTCCCAGTAGTTTCTAAAAAGTAGACTCTTTTGTCAATCCAAAAACTCTTTATGGAGTGTTAGTCATCTCTATGAACTGTTTAGTAGGTCCAGAAATCTAACAGAACCAACTAAACGCTCACTACTCTAGTCAATTGTAAGACTCTTGAGTTAATCCAACTAGTCTCTACAGACTTTAATAAATCCAACCAGTTTCAAAAGACTATTTAATAAGTCCAAGTGGTCGCCAAATAGTAGACTCCTTACTCAATACAAAGGCTCCTTAGTTCCCTCTGGAGTACCCGGAGGGGTCCCACGCAGTCACGGGGAGGACATGCAAACTCCACACAGATTAACCCAGAGCCCAGGATTGAACTCAGGACCTTCATTTTGTGAGGCACATACACTAACTCCTGCTCCACCGTGCTGCCCCTCCAACTAGTCTCTAAAGACATTAATAAATCCAACTGGTCTCAAAAGATTATTTAGTAAGTCCAAGTGGTCGCCAAAGAGTAGACTCTTTCGTAGTAAGTCCAACTGATCTCGAAAGACTGTTTTGTAAGTCCAAGAGGTATCTAAAAACTCTTTATTCGTCCAAAGAAAAAGACTTAAGTGCAACAAGTCTCTACAGACTTCAGGGAATCTAAGTACTTTCTAAAGAGTAGACTCTTAAGTCAAGCCAAAGACTGTTACTTGTCTATATTGTTTGGTAGGTCCAAAAATCTAATCAATCCAACTGATCCCTCACTAGTCTTTAGTCAATTGTAACACTCTTGAGTAAATCCAAATAGTCTGTACAGACTTTAATAAATCCGAACCGGTCTCAAAAGACTATTCAGTAAGTCCAAATGGTCGCCAGAGAGTAGACTCCTAAGTCAATCCAAAGACTGAGTGTTACTTGTCTCTATTGTTTGGTAGGTCCAAAAATCCAATCAATCCAACTGATCTCGCACTACTTTTTAGTCAATTGCAAAACTCTTGAGTTGATCCAACTAGTCTCTACAGACTTTTAATAAATTCGAAACGGTCTCAAAAGACTATTTTAGTAGGTCCAAGTGGTCGCCAAAGAGTACACTCTTTATTCAATCCAAAGGCTCCTTAGTAAGTACAACTGATCTCGAAAGACTGTTTTGTAAGTCCAAGTGGTGTCTAAAGACTTATTCATTCAAGAAAAATATTTAGGTGCAACAAGTCTCTACAAACTTCAGGAAGTCCAAGTAGTTTCTAAAGAGTAGACTCTTAAGTCAATCCAAAGACTGAGGGTAGCTTGTCTCTATTTTTTGATAGGTCCAAAAATCCAATCAATCTAACTGATCCTTCACTAGTCTTTAGTCAATTGTAACACTCTTGAGTAAATCCAACTTGTCTCTACAGATTTTAATAAATCCGAATCGGTCTCAAAAGACTATTTAGTAAGTCCAAGTGGTCGCCAAAGAGTACAGTCTTTATTCAATCCAAAGGCTCTTTAGTAAGTACAACAGATCTCGAAAGACTGTTTTGTAAGTCCAAGTGGTGTCTAGAGACTTATTCATCCAAAGAAAAATATTTAGATGCAACAAGTCTCTACAGACTTCAGGAAGTCCAAGTAGTTTTTAAAGAGTAGACTCTTAATACAATCCAAAGACTGAGTGTTACTTGTCTCTATTTTTTGGTAGGTCCAAAAATCCAATCAATCCAACTGAACTCTCACTAGTCTTTAGTCAATTGTAACACTCTTGAGTAAATCTACCTAGTCTTTATAGATTTTAATAAATCTGAATCAGTCTCAAAAGACTATTTAGTAAGTCCAAGTGGGCGCCAAAGAGTACACTCTTTATTCAATCCCTAAGGCTCCTTAGTAAGTAAGTACAACAGATTTCAAAAGACTGTTTTGTAAGTCCAAGTGGTGTCCAAGGACTTATTCATCCAAAGAAAAATATTTAGGTGCAACAAGTCTCTACAGACTTCAAGAAGTCCAAGTAGTTTTTAAGGAGTAGACTCTTAAATCAATCCAAAGACTGAGTGTTTCTTGTCTCTATTGTTTGGTAGGTCCAAAAATCCAATCAATCCAACTGATCTCTCACTAGTCTTTAGTCAATTATAAGACCCTTGAGTTAATCCAACTAGTCTCTACAGATTTTAATAAATCCGAATAGGTCTCAAAAGACTATTTAGTAAGTCAAAGTGGTGCCCAAAGAGTACACTCTTTATTCAATCCAAAGGCTCTCTAGTCAGTACAACAGATCTCGAAAGACTGTTTTATAAGTCCAAGTGGTGTCTAAAGACTTATTCATTCAAGAAAAATATTTAGGTGCAACAAGTCTCCACAGACTTCAGGAAGTCCAAGTAGTTTCTAAAGAGTAGACTCTTAAATCTATCCAAAGACTGAGTGTTACTTGTCTCTATTGTTTGGTAGGTCCAAAAATCCAATCAATCCAACTGATCTCTCACTAGTCTTTAGTAAATCAATCAATAAATCAAGGTTCATTTACATAGCCCTAAATCACTAGTGTCTCAAAGGGCTGCACAAACCACAACACAAACAATTACGACATCCTCAGTAGGCCCACATAAGGGCAAGGAAAACTCACACCCAGTGAGACGTCTGTGACAATGATGACTATGAGAACCTTGGAGAGGACCACATATGTGGGCAACCCCCCCCTCTAGGGGACCGAAAGCGATGGATGTCGAGCGTATTTAACATGATACTGTGAAAAGTTCAGTCCATAGTGGATCCAACACAGCCGCGAGAGTCCAGTCCAAAGCAAATCCAACACAGCAGCGAGATTCCCGTCCACAGCGGAGCCAGCAGGAAACCATCCCAAGCGGAGGCGGATCAGCAGCGCACAGATGTCCCCAGCCGATACACAGGCGAGCGGTCCAACCTGGGGTTCTCGACTCTAGACGAGTGGTCCATCCTGGGTCCCGACTCTGGACAGCCAGTGTCATATGTAAGACTGTTGACTAGTCTCTACATATTTTAATAAATCCGAACCGGTCTCAAAAGACTATTTAGTAAGTCCAAGTGGTCGCCAAAGAGTAGACTCTTAAGTCAATCCAAAGACTGAGGGTGGCTTGTCTCCATTGTTTGGTAGGTCCAAAAATCCAATAAATTCAACTGATCTCTCACTAGTCTTCAGTCAATTGTAAGACCCTTGAGTTAATCCAACTTGTCTCTACAGACTTCAGTAAGTTCAACTGGTGTCTAAAGACACTTTAGTAATTCAAAGACTCTATTGTATGTCCAACTGGTCTCAAAAGACTATTTTGTAGGTCCAACTGGTCTCAAAAGACTATTTTGTAGGTCCAACTGGTCTCAAAAGACTATTTAGTAAGTCCAAGGGGTCGCCAAAGAGTAGACTCTTAAGTCAATCCAAAGACTGAGGGTGGCTTGTCTCTATTGTTTGGTAGGTCCAAAAATCCAATAAATTCAACTGATCTCTCACTAGTCTTCAGTCAATTGTAAGACCCTTGAGTTAATCCAACTTGTCTCTACAGACTTCAGTAAGTTCAACTGGTGTCTAAAGACACTTCAGTAATTCAAAGACTCTATTGTATGTCCAACTGGTCTCAAAAGACTATTTTGTAGGTCCAACTGGTCTCAAAAGACTATTTAGTAAGTCCAAGTGGTCTCCAAAGAGTAGACTATTATACTATTCAATCCAAAGGCTCCTTAGTAAGTCCAACTGGTCTCTAAAGACTCTTTCGTCAATCCAACAAAGACTCTCTAGTAAGTGCAACTGGTCTCTAAAAGACTGTTTAGTAAGTCCAAGTAGTCTCCTGAGACACTGATCAATCCAAGGAGTCCTTAAAGACTTTGGTAAGTGCAACTCTTCAGTCTGTCAGGCAAAGATCTTCTCTAATTCATTAATTTTCCAGATCATCACAGCATTCTTGTCAAGACGCCAATGGACCAGCGGCCTCGCTCAGTGACGACACAAACATGTTTGTCACGTTTTTTTTTTTATTGGTGTCAGGAATATTACATGTCTGTGCTTTTAATTTCATTTGATTCAGTTGCTCACTGGCTCCGCCCCCAAACCGGAAGTAGCAGCCCGATAGAATGCACTAATTAACATGAAGAGCAGGCGAACATTAGCACGTTCGCCCCTGTTGGCGGGCATCATTCAAGCCTGCCGTCCTTTGGTCAACATGGCGGTTCTAGACATGACTGACGGGTGCATTGGCGCGAGTTTGACGCCCGCTACCGCTCGGACGTGAAGTGTGCGGAACGGACGGCGAGGAAGAGAGGCGGAGTCCAGTGAACAGAGTGCTTTGAGATCAAATACCTACAACGGTATCCATGCATAGTAGTGACGTCTCTCAGCATTCCGGAAGGCCAGGAACATTCCTGAACGAAGCTTCGTTTGCTAATGGAAAACAAATGAGAAGACAAAAAGTCTCATGCAAAAATTAGAAAAGGACATTTTCCCCCCTTTTTGTTTCTTTAGTTCATACTTGCCAACCCTCCCGGATTTTCCGGGAGACTCCCGAAATTCAGCCCCTCTCCCGAAAACCTCCCGGAAGAAATTTTCTCCCAAAGATCTCCCGATTTTCAGCGGAGCTGGAAGACACGCCCCCTCCAGCTCCATGCTGACCTGAGTGGGGACAGCCTGTTTTCACGCCCGCTTTCCCACTATATAAACAGCTTGCCTGCCCAATCACGTTACATCTACGGATTTTAATAAAAAAACTGCACACACAAGGAGATGAAGCAGAAGAACGATGCCGTCTGTAATAAAGTGATTCTATGTTGTCTGTCGCCATCTCCTGGTGAATGCTGGCTATAGCGTTATGGGGTTGCTTTTTGATTGGCCAACGATTTATGTGGTGTTGCGCACCTGACGGCAAGTAACTCTCGCCAGTACGCAAATGGCAGAACAAAGGTTACTCAAATAGTGAAAGGTAAGTGTTGTTGTTTTCTTTTTTAGTAACCAGCAAGCACAGTACACTTAGTAGAACAACTGTTTTTATTACTGTGTATTTGATAGGTTACCGTCTGAAATTCAACTATTTATTGTATTTATATATGTAATAAAATATATATATATAGCTAGAATTCACTGAAAGTCAAGTATTTCATATATATATATATATATATATATATATATATATATATATATGAAATTCTCGAGTTGGTGAATTGTAGATGTAAATATACTCCTCCCCTCCTAACTAAGGCCCGCCCCAACCACGCCCAAAACTACGCCTCCGATCCACACCCCCACCCCCCGAAATCAGAGGTCTCAAGGTTGGCAAGTATGCTTTAGTTGTTTTTTTCCCAATATGGTGGCTAAAGTCGGAAGTGGTAACGTGCCAGGCTCATGCACGGACCGACACCAGATGGCGATGTCCACACCTTTTTTTTCTCCCATATTTCTAAGGGGGGTTGATTGACAGATGCAGGTGAGAGTTAATGATACAAATTATTTTACAATCCGTGCGCTCGCTCCTGATTGGCTCGAGGAAACTGTCGTGCGTGAACAGCGCTTATGTTTAAGCTAGCAGTCGGTCAGCTTTCTCCTGTCGCCGACTTTACGAATCCTTTTCTGTCGAGATCGGTTTGGCGTGGGAAAGATTAGCATCATGTTGCTAAAGCTGCTAGCATGAAGTGGCGTGCTAGCCGGCGAAACGCTAACGTGAGGATCTAGAAACTTTATGGTTTCCTTGGTGTGACCGCCATACTTGCCAACCCTCCTGGATTTTCCGGGAGACTCCCGAAATTCAGCGCCTCTCCCGAAAACCTCCCGGGACAAATTTTCTCCCGTAAATCTACCGAAATTCAAGCGGAACTAAAGGCCACGCCCCCCAGCATTGAGTCAGACCTGACTCAATGTTGTGACCCTCTTAAACAGGACAATACTGCTATCTACTGTACATAGAATAGAATGTAAATATATTCTACATTTGTTCTGAAGCCCACAGTAAAGAGACGTAACTTCATCACGTCGCCTGGTTATTGACTCCAACCCAATATATTACACCGTCGACAAGCAAAATGAAGAAATACGCTTGCAAGTTCCAAAACGAACAAGAATTTCAGTTTATCCAGGAGAGTTCGAAGGGGAAGGGGTATGTTGCATGTAAATTTTGTAGAACAGACTTCTCCATTGAACACGGCGGACGAACGGATATTCAGCGAAGCACAAAGCATCCGCAGCACAGCATCGTTCACAACCCAGTATTATGGCCCACCCCGCAAAATGGAGACCCGATGGTGTAACTTATGCTGAGACAAACATGGCTATGCTGATAGCTGGAAGCAACATCCCGTTCTCATTTGCAGATGTCTACAACAAATCCGTGAAGGATGTTCCCGGATTCAGAGATCGCTCGCCAATACGCAAAGGGCAGAACAAAGGTTACTCAAATAGTGAAAGGTAAGTGTTGTTGTTGTTTTTTTAGTAACCAGCAAGCACAGTACAGTTAGTAGAACAACTGTGTTTTTATTACTTTGTATTTGATAGGTGCCTTCGGAAATTCAACTATTTATTTTATTCATATATATAATAAAATAAATATATATAGATAGAATTCACTGAAAGTCAAGTATTTCATACACATATATATATATGAAATATATATGAAATACTCGAGTTGGTGAATTATACGCCACCCCTCTTAACCACGCCCCCCCGCCCCAACCACGCCTCCGCCCCCACGACCCCCCACCCTCCACTTCCCGAAATCGGAGGTCTCAAGGTTGGCAAGTATGGTGACAGCTAATGTGTCGGAAGAAAGCTGACCTTTGCACTTTTTGCTATGTTTTTTATGCGTTTGTTGACTATTGTTTCATACACACAACACAATTAATTCATCTTATTAGCGATTATTAATGACTACTTCCTGCTTTGCATATTTGGATGTCCACGCCTGTCCAAACGTAGACATCTTCCCCCGCCGGGCCGTCTTGAATACCTGCCGGAAGTAAATGCAATAAAGAACCCAGTGGCGGTGAGGTTCAGAGAGCGGTGTTTTTGTGCATCAGTTTTTGTCACCGGTCTTCAAGCCGCGATCCTCGACCTTCTCCGCCTTCAAGACAGGTCGGGGCGGGGGCTGGGGCTGGGACGGTTCAGGCCCCGGCGGAGGTTACAAATAGGAGATCTTGATGGCGTCGGAGGTGTAGGCGGTGGCGCGCGTCATGCGCATGCCGGCCGGGTGAGTGGCAGGGGAAGGCGGCAGGCTGTCGTCGGGACTGTTGGCGGGCGGCGTGGGGATGCCGATGATGGCGGCGCTGAAGTCCTGCTCGCTGCAGTTCAGCTTGAGGTCCACCTGTGCGTTGAGACTGGAACGCCTGGGACACAAAGGCGCGGGTCAGCGACGGAACCATGACTCGGTCAACGTGCGGCGGATTACGTCTGCGGCGGGAAGTGGGCGCTCTTGGCGTGCAGCGTGTCCAGCTCCTGCACGCTGCCGCGGCTCACGGACACGGTGGAGTTGGCCAGGCGCATGGCCGCCCGCCTCCGCACGCGGCGGGGGCAGCAGCCGGTGGAGTGGTTCGGCGCCCCCTGCTGGCTGGACATGGAGGTGCTGCGGCTGGTCCGGAAGCCGACCGACTCGGTGGTGATGCAGAGCTCGCTGTAGTTCAACTCGTCCGTGAACTCGTGGTTCTGTGGGAGGAGCGGACATGTGACTTCCTGTTTTTATTTCAAGTGATCAGCCTGGAGGACGTCCTTTGTAAGACAACCCCAGGCGGCCGAGAGCCTGGCTTCTTTTAAAAGGGTTTTTCCTTGCCTCTGTCGCCAGAAAACTTGACTCACTACAATACACAACTGCAAGCAGTGACTCACTACCACGAATGACTTACGACAATAAACAACACTGTGTGTGACCCTAAACATCATATATACAGTGGGGCAAAAAAGTATTTAGTCAGCCACCGATTGTGCAAGTTCTCCCACTTAAAATGATGACAGAGGTCTGGAATTTTCATCATAGGTACACTTCAACTGTGAGAGACAGAATGTGAAAAAAAAATCCAGGAATTCACATTGTATGAATTTATTTGTAAATTATGATGGAAAAAAAGTATTTGGTCAACCATTCAAAGCTCTCACTGATGGAAGGAGGTTTTGGCTCAAAATCTCACGATACATGGCCCCATTCATTCTTTCCTTAACACGGATCAATCGTCCTGTCCCCTTAGCAGAAAAACAGCCCCAAAGCATGATGTTTCCACCCCCATGCTTCACAGTAGGTATGGTGTTCTTGGGATGCAACTCAGTATTCTTCTTCCTCCAAACACGAAGAGTTGAGTTTATACCAAAAAGTTCTATTTTGGTTTCATCTGACCACATGACATTCTCCCAATCCTCTGCTGTATCATCCATGTATCCATTTTGGTATAAACTCAACTCGTCGTGTTTGGAGGAAGAAGAATACTGAGTTGCATCCCAAGATAACCATACCTACTGTGAAGCATGGGGGTGGAAACATCATGCTTTGGGGCTGATTTCTGCTAAGGGGACAGGACGATTGATCCGTGTTAAGGAAAGAAAGAATGGGGCCATGTATCGTGAGATTTTGAGCCAAAACCTCCTTCCATCAGTGAGAGCTTTGAATGGTTGACCAAATACTTATTTTCCAACATAATTTACAAATCAATTCTTTAAAATTCCTACAATGTGAATTCCTGGATTTTTTTTCACATTCTGTCTCTCACAGTTGAAGTGTACCTATGATGAAAATTACAGATCTCTGTCATCGTTTTAACTGAGAGAACTTGCACAATCAGTGGCTGACTACAGTAAATACTTTTTTGCCCCACTGTAACTACCGGTACACACCAGGACTCACTACAGTGTACAACTAAGTGAGAACTGTGACTCACTACAACCACTGACTTCCAATTGCGATTCACTACAATAAACCACATGCTTTGTGACCTTCCAGTGCCACAAAACTACACAATGTGATTTACTACAATAAATGTTTACATACTGTGACTCACTACAATAAATGACTACACACTGTGACTCACTACAGTGAATGACTACACACTGTGACTCACTACAGTGAATGAGTACACACTGTGACTCACTACAATAAATGCTACACACTGTGACTCACTACAGTGAATGACTACACACTGACTCACTACGATAAATGCTACACACTGTGACTCACTACAGTGAATGACTACACACTGTGACTCACTACTGTGAATGAGTACACACTGTGACTCACTACAATAAATGCTACACACTGTGACTCACTACAGTCGATGACTATACACTGTGACTCACTACAATAAATGACTACACACTGGGACTCACTACAATCAATTACTAAACACTGTGACTCACTACAATAAATACCCGCACACAGTGACTCATTACAATGAATGACTACACGCAGTCACTCACTACAATAAACAATTACACACGGTGACTCACTACAAACAATTACACTACACTACAAACATCTGCACATAGTGACACACTACAATGAACAAGTACATCCTCTGACACACTACAATAAATAACTACACACTGGGGCTCACTACAATAATCAACTACATAAAATAAACATCTCTCAACGACAAACTACAGGAAATTGACTCACTACAATAATTGACTCCACATTGTGACTCACTACAATAAATGACTACACACTGTGACTCACAACAGTAAATGACGACACACTGTGAGTCACTACAATAAATAACTGCACACAGTGACTCACTACAATAAATGACTACACAGTGTGACTCACTACAATAAAATGATTACACACTGACTCGCTACAATAAATGAACACACACTGTGACTCACTACAATAAATGACTACACACTGTGACTCACTACAATATATGACTACACACTCTGGGCAAACTGTAATAAATGACCACACACAATGACTCACTACATTAAATAACACTCTGTGAGTCACTACAAAAAATATCTGCACACAGTGACTCACTACAACGAACAAGTACATCCTCTGACACACTACAATAACTTACTGCACACTGGGGCTCACTACAATAAATAACACACTGTGACTCACTACAATAAATATCACATTGTCACTCACTGCAATAAATAACACATTGTGACTCACTACAATAAATAACACACTGACTCACTACAATAATTAACACACTGTGACTCATTACAATAAATAATACACTGTGACTCACTACAATAATTAGCACACTGTGACTCACTTTAACAAATAACATGCGACTCATTACAATAAATAATACACTGTGACTCACTACAATAATTAGCACACTGTGACTCACTTCAACAAATAACACGCGACTCATTACAATAAATAATACACTGTGACTCACTACAATAATTAGCACACTGTGACTCACTTCAACAAATAACACGCTGTGACTCACTACAATAAATAACACGCTGTGACTCACTACAATAAATAACACACTAACTCACTACAATAATTAGCACATTGTGACTCATTACAATAAATAACACACTGTGACTCACTACAATAATTAACACACTGTGACTCATTACAATAAATAACACACTGTGACTCACTACAATAATTAACACACTGTGACTCATTACAATAAATAACACGCTGTGACTCACTTCAACATATAACACACTGTGACTCACTACAATAAATAACACGCTGTGACTCACTAAAACAAATAACACAAAGTAACTCACTACAATAAATGACTCACTACAATAAATGACTCACTACAATAAATAACACACTGACTCACTACAATAAATAACACACTGACTCACTACAATAAATTACACACTGTGACTCACTACAATAAATAACACACTGACTCACTACTATAAATAACACATTTTGACTCACTACAACAAAAACACACAGTAATTCACTACAATAAATAAGTAGTGATTTATTGTCACACTGTGTTATTTATTGTAGTGAGTCACAGTGTGTTATTTATTGTAGTGAGTCAGTGTGTTATTTATTGTAGTGAG
>NC_084637.1:23641572-23709173 GCF_033978795.1 Nerophis ophidion
GACGGGGCTCTCTCTTGGAGATAGGGTGAGAAGCTCTGTCATCCGGGAGGAACTCAACGTAAAGCCGCTGCTCCTTCACATCGAGAGGAGCCAGATAAGGTGGTTCGGGTATCTGGTCTGGATGCCACCCGAACGCCTCCCTAGGGAGGTGTTTAGGGCACGTCCAGCTGGTAGGAGGCCACGGGGAAGACCCAGGACACGTTGGGAAGACTATGTCTCCCGGTTGGCCTGGGAACGCCTCGGGATCCCCCGGGAAGAGCTAGACGAAATGGCTGGAGAGAGGGAAGTCTGGGCTTCCCTGCTTAGGCTGTTGCCCCCGCGACCCGACCTCGGATAAGCGGAAGATGATGGATGGATGGATGGATGGATGGATGGATCATTTGCACTCCCTGGTGGTGACATCTATCAAAATGAGGGTGGTCCCAAAATGGTGGGAGTTTTCAAATTGACTGTGTGTCGCTTTTAAAAGTGCTCCCCCTCTGGTCAACATATGAAATAACAAGTGTGTGTAAACATTTGAAGTGCTCCTCCTCTGGCCAACATATGTAATAAGAAGTGTGTGTAAGAAATTGAAATGCGCCCCCTCTGGCCTAAATTAATTTAAAAAAATAAATAAATATGTATATAGAGACATACTGTAATAACTTGAAGTAAATAGTGAAGATAAAAAAATAATTACAAACCCAAAACATTGACTAAAAACTTACCTTTTTTATATTTGTGTAGTATGTATATATTGTTAATGTTGTAAATACAAATCTTTATATATCTAGAAAGGGTGGTCCTAAAGAGGTAGGCAATTTTCCGAGGTCTCAAGAAGGTAACAAATACAAGAATGTGTGTGAGTGTTCTTGTATTTCTACCCTTCTTGTGACACCAACAAGGAAAAGTAGCTTCCATATGAGGAGGTGTGAACAAGTTAGGACATAAATCATGGTCCTAATACGGAAAACCATTACATCTAATAGAGAATGTCTCATTTGCACCCCTGGTGGTGACATCTATGAAAATGAGGGTGGTCCCAAAAAGGAGGGCTTTTTCAAATTGATGTGTGTCGCTTTTAAAAGTGATCCCCCTCTCGTCAACATATGAAATAACAAGTGTGTGTAAACATTTGAAGTGCGCCCCCTCACGCCAAAATGTATTTACAAAATGATATAAATATGTATAAAGAGACATACCGTAATAACTTGAAGTAAATAATGAAGATTAAAAAACAATGAAAAACCAAAAATATTAACTACAAACATACCTTTTTTATATTTGCATAGTATGTACATATTATTAATGCAATATATCTAGAAAGGGTGGTCCTAAAGAGGTAGGCATTTTTCCGAGATCTCAAGAAGGTTACAAATACAAGAACGTGTGTGTGTGTGTGTGTGTGTGTGTGTGTGTCTCACCCCCAGGGCTCGGTCTTCTTTGTACTGCAGGAAAGCGTTTGTTGTTCCTTTCTTTGCCATGCGGATCCGAGCCATACGAACTTTCTGTTGGACAAGTTTAGGTTCAATGAATTGCTTTGAAATAAAACACAAATATCACAAATATCTCAGCAAACAAACAAGCACAAAAAATTGACGCCCCTTTGACTGAGTGAGTGAGGCCAACATAACCGGTTGTCGACATAAGCAAAAATTTTTACATTTAAATACAAATGATTTGTGACTTTGTCCAGAGACTTCTTAAGTCTTGATCTTTGTGTGTTGACATAGTTTTCCTCCGTTTGTGTTGATTATTTTAGATTTTAAAACTTGTTAGAATCCAGGTACACACAACACAGTTTTTATTTTGAAGCTTATTTTGCACTAAACAGGAAGTGTGTAACTAAACAGTACAGTAGATATTTGCCTATTCTGCATTTTCTTATTTTCTTTTCTTTGCATGAAATTGTAATTGTTAGGGTTTGTTTTTTTTTAAGGTAACTTAGATAGAGCGTGGCATGATGGCGCTATCTACAGGCCAGGGTAGAATTACTGCAGAAATCAATCCAGGAGAGGGCTCTGTGTGAAGGGTAATTTGTGTCTATATTACAAAAACTTTTTGGGACAATTAATATTTTGCGTTTGAAATTTTTTTTC
Organism: Nerophis ophidion; assembly: GCF_033978795.1. Classification (NCBI taxonomy): domain Eukaryota; kingdom Metazoa; phylum Chordata; class Actinopteri; order Syngnathiformes; family Syngnathidae; genus Nerophis; species Nerophis ophidion. Next base: position 23,643,651 of record NC_084637.1, read on the forward strand.
TTTTTACATCAAATTTTATTTTGACAATTTTATTGAATTTGGACATTTTGAAATTCAAAGTGTAAAAATTCACTGTTAAAGGAATCAACAATCGGTGTAGAAGTATTCGTTGTCAAATGTTATCATATCTACAAACATTTCTGCATTGACTTTTTCTATCCTGATTTTCTTTTGCGCTGATTTTTTTAAGCTGAATGTTTTATACACTGAGTTTTTGTACGCTGAATTGTTTTACATTTAATTTTTTTATATTGAATTTTTATACAATGGATTTTTTACAATGAAATTTAATACACAGATTTTTACACTAAACTTCAAATACAACACATTTTAATACATTAATTTTCCCCCTGATTTTTTTCACACTTAATTTTCATACACTGAATTTTCTCACACAATTCTTATACATAATTTTTTTAATGATGACTTTTATATACAGAATTTTATACACTCATTTTTTTACATTGAATTTTTATACACAGATTTTTTTTACACAAAATTTTTATACACAGATTTATTTTACGCTAAATTTAATACACACCGAATGTTTATACATTAATTATTTTCCCCCTGAATTTTTATATACTGATATTTTTAATACAATTTTTATACATAATCTTGTAATGATGAATTTTGATAGACAGAATTTTTTTACACTGAATTTTTATACACTGGCTTTTTTTCCGCCCAATTTTTATGTACTGAATTTTTTTTACATTGAATTTTTAAATACTGGAATTTTTACGCTGAATTTTATACACAGGTTTTTTTTTTACGGAAAATTTCATATACAACACATTTTTATACATACATTTTTCCCCCTGAATTTGTATGCACCGATATTTTTTTTACAATTAACTTTCATACACTTCATTTTTTCCACACAATTTTTACACATCATTTTTTAATATTTTTTTATACATGTTATGCAGCATTTTTACACACTGCATTTATTTACGCTGAATTTTTATACACACAAGTTTTATACGCTAAATTTCATATGCACAACATTTTTCTAAAAAAAAGAATTCCCTGAATTTTCATACTCTGATTTTTTTTAGACTTAATTTTGATACAAGTCTAAAAAAAAAAAAAAAAAAAAAAAAAAAATCATCCCATCCTCACCTATGGTCATGAGCTTTGGGTCATGACCGAAAGGATAAGATCACGGGTACAAGCGGCCGAAATGAGTTTCCTCCGCCGGGTGGCGGGGCTCTCCCTTAGAGATAGGGTGAGAAGCTCTGCCATCCGGGAGGAGCTCAACGTAAAGCCGCTGCTCCTCCACATCGAGAGGAGCCAGATGAGGTGGTTCGGGCATCTGGTCAGGATGCCACCCGAACGCCTCCCTAGGGATGTGTTTAGGGCACGTCCAGCTGGTAGGAGGCCACGGGGAAGACCCAGGACACGTTGGAAAGACTATGTCTCCCGGCTGGCCTGGGAACGCCTCGGGATCCCCCGGGAAGAGCTAGACGAAGTGGCTGGAGATAGGGAAGTCTGGGCTTCCCTGCTTAGGCTGCTGCCCCCGCGACCCGACCTCGGATAAGCGGAAGATGATGGATGGATGGATAATTTTGATACACTAAATTTGTTTACACTGAATTTTCGTACATTGAATGTTTTCATAAATTTTTTATACATAATTTTTTAATGATGAAGTTTCATACGCAGTGTTTTTATGGACTGAATTTTTATACATCAATTTCTTTTACGCTAAATTTAATATACACCGAATTTTTATACAGGAATTTTTTTCCCCTCAATTTTTATACACTACTTTTTTTTACACTTGATTTAATTACACTGAATTTTCATACACTGATTTTTTTCATACAATTTAATACATAATTTTTTAATGATGAATTTTTATACAGGCCCTGCGATGAGGTGGCGACTTGTCCAGGGTGTACCCCGCCTTCCGCCCGATTGTAGCTGAGATAGGCGCCAGCGCCCCCTGCGACCCCGAAAGGGAATAAGCGGTAGAAAATGGATGGATGGATGGATGGAATTTTTATACACAGAATTTTTTTTACGCTGAATTTTTTCACAGACATTTTTTTACACAGAATTTTTATACACCAATTTTTTTATGCTAAATTTCACATACACTGAATTTTTATACATGACATTTTTTTCCCTTGAATTTTTGTACACTTTTTTTTTTACACTTAATTTTTATACACTAAATTTGTTTACACCACTGAGTTTTCATACACTTAATTTTTTCATACAATTTTATACATAATTTTTTAATGATGAATTTTTATACGCAGAACTTTTTTTTTACAGATTTTTTACACTGAATCCATTTTTTAATGCTAAATTTCATATACACTGAATTTTTATACATGACATTTTTTCCCCCTGAATTTGTATACACTTATTTTTTTTACACTAAATTTATTTACACCACTGAATTTTCATACTCTTAATTTTTTCATACAATTTTATACATAATTTTTTAATGATGATTTTTTAAACACAGAATTTTTTTTACACCGCATTTTCTACACTGAATTGTTATACACCGATTTTGTTACCCTAAATTTCATATACACTGAATTTTTATTCAAAAAAAATTGTACTAATTTTTTTTACATAGATTTTTTTATACACTGACTTTTTTTACACTGAACTTTTATGGACTGAATTATTTTACATTGAATTTTTATACACTGTATTTCTTTAACGCAACGTTTTTATGCACATTTTTAAATGCTTTTTTTATGTTTGTTTTACACTGAATTTTAACAAATTGAATTTTCAAACACTATTTTGCTGATGAATTTCAATCCATGTAAAAAATTTAATAACATAAATTCAGTGTAAAAAAAAAAAGAAGCTTTCGTTATAAAGACACAAATGAACCTCTATGGCGTTGTCTCACAAGTCAATCTTGTCAACATTTTCCAGCAGGAAGACGTTTTTCAAGACAAGAGTTGTGCTGTCACAGGTGTAAAAGTATGTGTGTAATTGTGGAGCAAAATGGCGTCCGACCTGCTGCGCTCGCATCTTGTCGGCTCGCTGGTTCTGGTGATAGATGCGACTGAAGTTGGACACGATGACGGGCACAGGGAGGGCGATGACCAGCACGCCGCTCAGCGAGCAGATGGAGCCGAAAATCTTCCCAGCGATGGTGTTGGGGACCATGTCGCCGTACCTGCGGACCACCGCACAGAGGTCGTCAAAAGGCGGCAGAAATAACTCATATGGTCGAGAGAATAGCGTGGAAGTGGCTCGTCGTAACCATGGTAACAGAGAAGCATCGTGCAACATGTGACCTTCTGTCGTTTGATGTCATCGTGACTGTGTTTTTGCAGACATCTTCAAATGTACAGTGGGGCAAAAAAGTATTTAGTCAGCCACCGATTGTGCAAGTTCTCCCACTTAAAATGATGACAGAGGTCTGTAATTTTCATCATAGGTACACTTCAACTGTGAGAGACAGAATGTGAAAAAAAAAATCCAGGAATTCACATTGTAGGAATTTTACAGAATTTATTTGTAAATCATGGTGGAAAATAAGTATTTGGTCAACCATTCAAAGCTCTCACTGATGGAAGGAGGTTTTGGCTCAAAATCTCCCGATACATGGCCCCATTCATTCTTTCCTTAACACGGATCAATCGTCCTGTCCCCTTAGCAGAAAAACAGCCCCAAAGCATGATGTTTCCACCCCCATGCTTCACAGTAGGTGTGGTGTTCTTGGGATGCAACTCAGTATTCTTCTTTCTCCAAACACGACGAGTTGAGTTTATACCAAAAAGTTCTATTTTGGTTTCATCTGACCACATGACATTCTCCCAATCCTCTGCTGTATCATCCATGTATCCATTTTGGTATAATCAATCAATCAATCAATCAATCAATGTTTATTAATATAGCCCTAAATCACAAAGGTCTCAAAGGACTGCACAAACCATTACGACTACGACATCCTCGGAAGAACCCACATAAGGGCAAGGAAAACTCACACCCAGTGGGATGTTGGTGACAATGATGACTATGAGAACCTTGGAGAGGACCACAAATGTGGGCAACCCCCCCACAGGGGACCGAAAGCAACGGATGTCGAGTGGGTCTAACATGATACTGTGAAAATTCAATCCATAGTGGATCCACCACAGCCGCGAGAGTTCAGTTCAAAGCGGATCCAAGACAGCAGCGAGAGTCCCGTCCACAAGAAACCATCCCAAGCGGAGTCGGATCAGCATCGTAGAGATGTCCCTAACCGATACAGAGGCAAGCGGTCCATCCTGGGTCCCGACTCTGGGCAGCCAGTACTTCATCCATGGCCATCGGACCGGAACCCCTCCACAAGGGACAGAGGAGAAAAAGAAAAGAAGCGGCAGATCAACTGGTCTAAAAAGGAGGTCTATTTAAAGGCTAGAGTATACAAATGAGTTTTAAGGTGAGACTTAAATGCTTCTACTGCGGTAGCATCTCGAACTGTTACCGGGAGGGGATTCCAGAGTACTGGAGCCCGAACGGAAAACGCTCTATAGCCCGCAGACTTTTTTTTGGGCTTTAGGAATCACTAATAAGCCGGAGTCCTTTGAACGCAGATTTCTTGCCGGGACATATGGTACAATACAATCGGCAAGATAGGATGGAGCCAGGTCGTGTAGTATTTTATACGTAAGTAATAAAACCTTAAAGTCACATCTTAAGTGCACAGGAAGCCAGTGCAGGTGAGCCAGTACAGGCATAATGTGATCAAACTTTCTTGTTATTGTCAAAAGTCTAGCAGCCGCATTTTGTACCAACTGTAATCTTTTAATGCTAGACATGGGGAGACCTGAAAATAATCGAGACGAGACGTAACAAACGCATGGATAATGATCTCGGCGTCTTTAGTGGACAAAATGGAGCGAATTTTAGCAACATTACGGAGATGAAAGAAGGCCGTTTTAGTAACGCTTTTAATGTGTGGCTCAAAGGAGAGAGTTGGGTCGCAGATAATACCCAGATTCTTTACCGAGTCCCCTTGTTTAATTGTTTGGTTGTCAAATGTTAAAGTTGTATTATTAAATATAGGTCGGTGTCTAGCAGGACCGATAATCAGCATTTCCATTTTTTGGGCGTTGAGTTGCAAAAAGTTAGCGGACATCCATTGTTTAATTTCATGAAGTATAAACTCAACTCGTCGTGTTTGGAGGAAGAAGAATACTGAGTTGCATCCCAGGAACACCACACCTACTGTGAAGCATGGGGGTGGAAACATCATGCTTTGGGGCTGTTTTTCTGCTAAGGGGACAGGACGGTTGATCCGTGTTAAGGAAAGAATGAATGGGGCCATGTATCGTGAGATTATGAGGCAAAAACCTCCTTCCATCAGTGAGAGCTTTGAATGGTTGACCAAATACGTATTTTCCACCATAATTTACAAATAAATTCTTAAAAATTCCTACAATGTGAATTCCTGGATTTTTTCCCCACATTCTGTCTCTCACAGTTGAAGTGTACCTATGATGAAAATTACAGACCTCTGTCATCCTTTTAAGTGGGCGAACTTGCACAGAACTTGACTAAATACTTTTTTGCCCCACTGTACTGTCCTGCAGTCAAAGAAGTGGATGCACCTTTAAACACACACTTAACTGGAGGGTGGGGTGTATCGTGGCGTCATGCCAAATAAAAGCTTACAAGAGTGGGCGGTCCCTTAAGAGCAGGGTCAGGCCCGGTTCTGGCGAGCGCGTTCAATATTTCATGACGGGATTATGTCATCCTCGACTCAACATGGAGGGAAACTCTGCCTTGGAGAGGAACAACAAGCTTATCAGGTCTCGCCGTGTTCACTGGTAACCGTGACAACACAGTCAAGGAGGCAAGGACGCAGTAAATTAAAGCTTTTTCATGAAAGTCAGCGTGTTCTGATCCCAGATCAGCGCGGATAAAAAAAAAATACAATAGGCCATTAGCAGCCAGCTGACCAATGGCACACTCAGCTGGATGCTTATCGGCCAATCAGGAGGTGATTCAGCACACGGCCGACGCTAATTCACTTATTTGCTCTCCTTGGACCAGAGTGCAGGTTCTAAACAAAGCAAGGTCTTTGCTCCCAGCTCACATATGACGGGACTGCAAACCCAAGTATTACAACTCCTTTTTCTATAACACAAGCAGCCTGAAACATCCATCCGTTCATTTTCTACCGCTTGTCCCTTTCACGCATGAGAATATCACCTGGCAACATGAGAACCTACAGAGTCAACTAAAACATGAATGCATAGAAGGTCATCTACGACATGGGTGTCAAACTCTGGCCCGCAGGTCAAATTTGGCCCGCTGTGTAATTTCATTTGGCCCTTGAGGCAATATCAAATTAACATTAGAGCTGGCCAGCCAGTATTATACAGCGGCGGTGCCGATATCACCGCTAATACTCATACTTGCCAACCCTCCCGATTTACCCCAGGAGACTCCTGAAGTTCAGTGCGCCTCCCGAAAATCTCCAAGGGCAACCATTCTCCCGAATTTTTCCAGATATCCACCCGGACAACCATATTGGGGGCGTGCCTTAAAGCCACTATCTTTAGCGTCCTCTACAACCTGTCGTCACGTCTGCTTTTCCTCCATACAAACTGCGTGCCGGCCCAGCCACACAATATATGTGGCTTTTACACACACTTAAGTGAATGAAAGGCATACTTGGTCAACAGCAATACAGGTCACACTGAGGGTGGCCGTATAAAAAACTTTAAAACTGTTACAAATATGCGCCACACTGTGAACCCACACCAAACAAGAACGACAAACACATTTCGGGAGAACATCCGCACCGTAACACAACATAAACACAACAGAACATATACCCAGAACCCCTTGCAGCACTAACTCTTCCGGGACGCTACAATATACACCCCCCAGCTACCACCAAACCCCCAAAAATGTATTAGCCTGTGGAAAAAGTTAATGTTGATATTTACCTCAGAAGGCTGCAAATAGAAAAGAGTCATTGTTGTATTTATTTTAAAAAAAATTGGATTTAATACACCGTTGATGTTTTTGGGATTGTTTTTTGAAAGTTCATTGTGCACTATTAAGTTATATAAGCATTGCTTGTTCCATATTCAGTGTTAAAGCAAATAAGTGTAGCAAACTGAGCAATGATGAACGTTTTATTCACCCACTTTCTCTTGCTACTTCAAGGCTAGAATGTTGGATTCATTCATTATTGTTATTTTATTTTCAAATTTATTATTAGCCTGTGGAAAAAGTTTATTTTGATATTTACATCAGAATGCTGTAAATAGAAAAGAGGCATTCCTTTTTTATTAAAATTTTATTTGATATGCCATTGATATCTTTTTTTTTTAAAGGGGAACATTATCACAATTTCAAAAGGGTTAAAAACTGTAAAAATCAGTTCCCAGTGGCTTGTTTTATTTTTCGAAGTTTTTTTCAAAATTTTACACTACCCTGAATATCCCTAAAAAAAGCTTTAAAGTTCTTGATTTTCGCGATTTGCGATGCGACTGTCCATTTCCCTGTGACGTCATACAGTGCTGCCAATGCAAACAACATGGCGGTTACCACAGCAAGATATAGCGACATTAGCTCGGATTCAGACTCGGATTTCAGCGGCTTAAGCGATTCAACAGATTATGCATGTATTGAAACACATGGTCGGAGTATGGAGGCAGATAGCGAAAACGAAATTGAAGAAGAAACTGACGCCATTGGGCGAATAGCTATTGACGCTATTCGGCCATAGCATGGGTGTACCTAATGAAGTGGCCCATAGCATGGCTGCCTTATTAGCATCACCGGTAAAATGTGCAGACCAAACGATCAGGACTTTCGCATCTTGTGACACTGGAGCAACTTAAACCCGTCGATTGGTGGGTGTTTGTTTCGCATTCAATGTGGGTATCTAGTTTCAAATGTACATACAGCTAGCGTAAATAGCATGTTAGCATCGATTAGCTGGCAGTCATTCTGCGACCAAATATGTCTGATTAGCACATAAGTCAATAACATCAACAAAACTCACCTTTGTGATTTCGTTGACTTAATCGTTGCAAATGCATCTGCAGGTTATCCATACATCTCTGTGCCATATCTGTCTTAGCATCGCCGGTAAAATGTGCAGACACTCTGGTACACTCAATTGGGGTCTGGCGGCAGATTTCTTGCCAGTGGTGCAACTTGAATCCCTCCCTGTTAGTGTTGTTACACCCTCTGACAACACACCGACGAGGCATGATGTCTCCAAGGTTCCAAAAAATAGTCGAAAAAACGGAAAATAACAGAGCTGAGACCCGGTCTTTGTAATGTGTTGAAAATGAAAATTGCGGCTGTATTATCTGGGAGACGTCACGTTCTGACGTCATCACCACATGGGCGATAAACAGAAAGGCGTTTAATTCGCCAAAATTCACCCATTTAGAGTTCAGAAATCGGTCAAAAAAATACATGGTCTTTTTTCTGCAACATCAAGGTATATATTGACGCTTACATAGGTTTGGTGATAATGTTCCCCTTTAATTATTATTATTATTTGAAACTGGATTTTGCATGTCACTATAAAGTTATATAAGCTTTGCTTGTTCAATATATAGATAGATAGTACTTTATTGATTAGTTCAGTAGAGTTCCTTCAGGAAAATTTAAATATTTGATGCAAACCTTGTTTGGGTCCTTATTAAAAGGTTAATTAGTTCAACCTTGGCCCACAGCTTTGTTCAGTTTTGAATTTTTGCTCACTCTGTATTTGACTTCGACACCCATAACCTACGACATGAGAACCTACAGAGTCAACGACAGCATGAGAACATAGAAGTCCTCTGTGACATGAAAACCGACAGAGTCTACAACAACATGAGAACATAGAAGTCCTTTGTAACATGAGAACCGACAGACTCAACAACAACATGAGAATATAGAGGGTTATCTACTACATGAGAACCTACAGACTCAACAACAACATAAGAACATAGGAGTCCTCTGTAACATGAGAACCGACAGAGTCAACAACAACATGAGAACATTGGAGGTCCTATGGAACATGAGAACCTACAGAGTCAAAAACCACATGAGAACATAGAGGGTCATCTACTACATGAGAACTTATAGAGTCAACAACCACATGAGAACAAGGGAGGTCTTCTGTAACATTGTCAACAACAAAATGAGAACTTACAGAGTCAACAACATTAGAACATAGGTCATCTACTACATGAGAACCTACAGAGTTAACAACAACATGAGAACATAAAAGGTCATCTACGACATGAGAACATAGAGAGAAAAAAACCACATGAGAACCTACAGGTTTAACGACGACATGAGAACATAGGAGTCCTCTGTAACATGAGAACCGACAGAGTCAACAACAACATGACAACATAAGAGGTCCTCTGTAACATGATAACCTAAAGAATTAACAACAACATGAGAACAAAGAGGATCATCTACGACATGAGAACCTACAGAGTCAACAACAACATGAGAACAAAAAGGATCATCTACAACATGAGAACCTACAGAGTCAACAACAATATGAAAACATAGGGTCATCTACTACATGACAACTTATAGTGTCAACAACAACATGAGAACATAGAGGATCATCTACGACATGAGAACCTATGGACTCAACAACAACGTGAGAACTTAGGAGTCCACTGTAACATGAGAACCTACAGAGTCAACAACAACATGAGAACATAGGAGTCCTCTGTAACATGAGAACCTACAGAATCTACAACATGAGAACATAGAGGGTCATCTACGAGACATGAGAACCTACAGACTCAACAACAACATGCAAACATAGAAGTCCTCTGTAACATGAGAACCGACAGACTCAAAAACAACATGAAAACATAGGAGGTCCTCTGTAACATGAGAACCTATAGAGTCTACAACAACATGAGAACATAGAATATCGTCTACAACATGAGAACCAACAGAGTCAAATACCACATGAGAACAAGGGATGTCCTCTGTAACATGAGACCCTCCAGAGTCAACAACCACATGAGAACAAGGAAGGTCTTCTGTAACATGAGAACCTACATAGTCAACAACAGCATGAGAACATAGAGGATCATCTACGACAGGGGTCTCAAACTCAATTTACCAGGGGGCCACTGGACGCAGAGTCTGGGTGAGGCTGGGCCACAAGAAAAGATTTCTTCAAAAAAATGTTGCATACTCCTCAGTATGTCTAGTTGTATAATGACATTTCAAATTGTATCCCTTGTATTTTGTACTTTTATTTTGTATTTCTCTGTGCAAATAAGAGACGTCGGGCTGCCCCTGTGCTCAACCGAGAAATATTGCATCTCACACTTTTCCTGGAATTGTCTTTGCTCATCACGAACCTTTCTCTTCACTGCAGGCTTTAAAAAAGACATGTTTGGAGAATATTGTTTTTTCCGCAATGTGTGTCGTTCCGCTTTTCTTCCCTACAGCAACACGACGGTCGGCAGATAATAGTACCGGAAAGTACAGGGGTAGTGAGCACAAAAAAGTGACGGCTCCCGGAGTGTCATGTAGAAATATATGTAGAGTTCATCGTGTGAGGCAATGCAAATTAAACAATAAAAAAAATAAATAACAGTTTGAATTGGTTCAGGTTATCGGAGACTGTTATTACTGACGGACAGGTGTCGCGGTGTGACTGCAGCCAGGCACGTAAGAAAACCCTCGTCTCCATGGCAACGTCTCTGTCGCTTTCACTCATTTGGCGCTTTTCCACTAACGCAGGGGTAGGCAACCCAGAACGTTGAAAGAACCATTCTGGACCTAAATAACACAACGCTGTCAAGCACCATTATTATAAAACTCGCGGGCCGCACTAACATTAAACTTTCATATTACAGTGGGGGCCGCAAAATAACTTCTCACGGGCCGCGTGTCTGAGACCCCTGATCCACGACATGAGAACCTACAGACTCAACAGCAACATGAGGACATAGAAGTTCTCTGTAACATGAGAACCGACAGTCAAAAACAACATGAGAACAAAGGTCCTCTGTAACATGAGAACCTACAGAGTTAACAACAACATGAGAACATAGAGGGTTATCTGCGACATGAGAACCTACAGAGTCAACAACAATATGACAACAAAGGAGTCCTCTGTACCATGAGAACCGACAGTCAACAACAAAATGAGAATATAGGAGGTCCTCTGTAACATGAGAACCTACAGAGTCAACAACCACATGAGAACATAGAGGATCATCTACTACATGAGAACCTATAGAGTCAACGACGACGACATGAAAATATAGGATGTCATCAACAACATGAAAACCTACAGAGTCAATGACGACATGAGAACATAGATGGTCATCTATGACATGAGAACCTACAGACTACAACAACATGAGAACATAGAAGTCCTCTGTAACATGAGAACCGACAGAGTCAACAACATGAGAACATAGGAGTCCTCTGTAACATGACAACCTACAGAGTCTACAACATGAGAACATAGAAGGTCATCTACGAGATATGAGAACCTACAGACTCAACAACAACATGAGAACATAAAATTCCTCTGTAACATGAGAACCGACAGAGTCAAAAACAACATGAGAACATATGAGGGCCTCTGTAACATGAGAACCTACAGAGTCTACAACAACATGAGAACATAGAATATCATCTACAACATGAGAACCAACAGAGTCAAAAACCACATGAGAACAAGGGAGGTCCTCTGTAACATGAGAACCTACATAGTCAACAACAGCATGAGAACACAGAGGATCATCCACGACATGAGAACCTACGGAGTCAACAACCACATGAGAACAAGAAAGGTCTTCTGTAACATGAGAACCTACATAGTCAACAACAGCATGAGAACATAGAGGATCATCTACGACATGAGAATCTACAGACTCAACAGCAACATGAGAACATAGAAGTTCTCTGTAACATGAGAACCGACAGTCAAAAACAACATGAGAACATAGGTCCTCTGTAAAATGAGAACCTACAGACTCAACAACAAAATGAGAACATAGAGGGTTATCTGCGACATGAGAACCTACAGAGTCAACAACAACATGAGAACATAGAGGGTTATCTGCGACATGAGAACCGCCAGAGTCAACAACGATGACATGAGAATATAGGAGGTCATCAACAACATGAGAACCTACAGAGTCAACGACGACATGAGAACATAGATGGTCATCTACAACATGAGAACAAAGGAGTCCTCTGTACCATGAGAACCAACAGTCAACAACAACATGAGAATATAGGAGGTCCTCTGTAACATGAGAACCTACAGAGTCAACAACCACATGAGAACATAGAGGGTCATCTACTACATGAGAACCTACAGAGTCAACAACGATGACATGAGAATATAGGAGGTCATCAACAACATGAGAACCTACAGAGTCAACGACGACATGAGAACATAGATGGTCATCTACAACATGAGAACCTACAAAGTATACTGCAAAATTAGAACATAGAGGGTCATCTGCAACATGAGAAATTACAGAGTCAACAAAGGAGTCCTCTGTACCATGAGAACCGACAGTCAACAACAACATGAGAACATAAAGGGTCATCTACTACATGAGAACCTATAGAGTCAACAACCACATGAGAACATAGAGGATCATCTATTACATGAGAACCTATAGAGTCAACAACAACATGAGAACCTATAGAGTCAACAACAACATGAGAACCTATAGAGTCAACAACAACATGAGAACCTATAGCGGATCATCTATTACATGAGAACCTATAGAGTTAACAACAACATGAGAACCTATAGAGTCAACAACAACATGAGAACATAGAGGATCATCTATTACATGAGAACCTATAGAGTCAACAACAACATGAGAACATAGAGGATCATCTACGATAGGGGTCACCAACGCGTTGCCCGTAAGGACCAGATGAGTCGCCCACTGGCCTGTTCTAAAAATAGCTCAAATAGCAGCACTTACCAGTGAGCTGCCTCTATTTTTTAAATTGTATTTATTTACTAGCAAGCTGGTCTCGCTTTGACATTTTTAATTCTAAGAGAGACAAAACTCAAATAGAATTTGAAAATCCAAGAAAATATTTTAAAGACTTGGTCTTTACTTGTTTAAATAAATTAATTTAGTGTTTTACTTTGCTTCCTATAACTTTCAGAAAAACAACTTTAGAGAAAAAATACAACCTTAAAAATGATTTTAGGATTTTTAAACACATATACCTTTTTACCTTTTAAATTACTTCCTGACAATTTAAATCAAAGTTCAAATAAATTATTATTTTTTTATTGTAAAGAATAACAAAGGCATTTTAATTTAATTCTTCATTTTAGCTTGTTTTTTCCACTAAGAATTTTGTGAAATATTTCTTCAAACTTATTGTGATTAAAATAAAAATAAAAATATTCTGGCAAATCTAGAAAATCTGTAGAATCAAATTTAAATCTTATTTCAAAGTCTTTTGAATTTCTTTTAAAATTTTTGTTCTGGAAAATCTAGAAGAAATAATGATTTGTCTTTGTTAGAAATATAGCTTGGTCCAATTTGTTATATATTCTAACAAAGTGCAGATTGGATTTTAACCTATTTAAAACATGTCATCAAAATTTTAAAAATCTTAATCAGAAAAAATTACTAATGATGTGCCATAAATTCTTTTTTAAATTTTTTCAAAAAGATTCGTATTAGCTAGTTTTTCTCTTCTTTTTTTCGGTTGAATTTTGAATTTTAAAGAGTTGAAATTGAAGATAAACTATGTTTCAAAATTAAATTTTCATTTTTTTCAATTAAGAGTTTTTTTTCATTATTTATTCTCTACAAAAAACTTCCGTAAAAGGAAAAAATGGACGACGGAATGACTGACAGAAATACCCCTTTTTTTTAATATATATATATAGATTTATTTATTAAATATGAATTGAGCAAATTGGCTATTTTTGGCAATTTATTTAAGTGTGTATCAAACTGGTAGCCTTTCGCATTAATCAGTACCCAAGAAGTAGCTCTTGGTTTCAAAAAGGTTGGTGACCCCTGATCTACGATATGAAAACCTACAGCGTCAACAACAACATGAGAACATAGAAGGTCATCTACAAAATGAGAACTTACACAGTCAACAACATTAGAACATAGAAGGCCATCTACAACATGATAACCTACAGAGTTAACAACAACATGAAGACATAGAAGGTCATCGACAACTTGACAATCTATAGAGTCAACAATAACATAAGAACATAGAGGATCATCTACTACAAGAGAACCTACAGACTCAACAACAACATGAGAACATAGGATGTCCTCTGTAACATGAGAACCTACAAAGTCAACAACCACATGAGAACATAGGAGGTCCTCTGTACCATGAGAACCGACAGAGTCAACAACAACATGAGAACATAGAGGGTCATTTACTACATGAGAACCTACAGAGTCAACAAAAACATGAGAACATAGAGGTTCATCTATAACATGAGAACCTACAGAGTCAACGACGACATGAGAATATAGGAGGTCATCAACAACATGAGAACCTACAGAGTCAACGACGACATGAGAACATAGATGGTCATCTACATGAGAACCTACAAAGTATACTACAACATTAGAACATAGAGGGTCATCTGCAACATGAGAAATTACAGAGTCAACGACGGCATAAGAAAATAGAGAGTCGACATGAGAACATACAGGGTCATCTACAACATGAGAACCTACAGTGTCAACTACGACATGAGAACAGACACAGTAAACTACATTATGAGAAAATGAGAACTTACAGATTCAACGACGACATGAGAACAGAGTGTCATCTACAACATGAGAACCTAATGTCAAAGATGACTTGAGAACAGAGTAATCTACGACATGAGAACCTACTGAGTCAAAAATAACATGAGAACATAGACAGTCATCTACGACATGAGAACCTTAAGAGGCTACAAAAACGTGAGAACATAGAGAGTAAACTACGTCATGAGAACCTACAGAGTCAACAACAACATGAGAACAGAGTGTCATCTACGACATGCGAACCTACAGTGTCAATGACATAAGAATTCAGGTTTATCTGCAACATGACAACCTACAGAGTCAACTATGACATGAGATCCTACAGAGTCAACTACGACATGAGAACATAGTGCGTCATTTACAACAGGAGAACCTACAGAGTCAACGACGACACGAGAACATAGAGCGTCATCTACAACATGAGAACCTACAGTGTCAATGAAGACATGAGAACATAAAGGTTCATTTACAACATGAGAAACTACATAGTCATCTACGACATGAGAACCTACAGAGTCAATAATGTCGGGTGTTACCATTTAGTGGTCAATTGTACGAAATATGTACTGAACTGTGCAATCTACTAATAAAAGTATCAATCAATCAAAGTCATGAGAACATGGAGTAAACCACAACATTACAACATAGGGTCAATGATGACATGAGAACGTAGTGGGTCACTATGACATGAGAACTGACAGAGTCAATGACATCATGAGAACATAAAGGGTGATTTATTCCATGAGAACCTAGAGAATCAACAACAACATGAAAACATAGAGGGTCATCTACAACATGAGATCCTACCGAGTCAGCGATGATATGAGAATAGAGGGTCATCTACAACATGAGAACATAGAGGTTCATCTACAACATGAGAACCTACAGAGTCAACGACGACATGAGAACAGAGTGTCATCTATAACATGAGAACCTACAGTGTCAATGATGACAGGAGAACATTGAGGTTCATTTACAACATGAGAAACTACAGAGTCAACTACGACACGAGAACATAGAGGTTCATCTACAACATGAGAACCTACAGTGTCAATGATAACATGAGAACATAAAGGTTCATCTACAACATGAGAAACTACACAGTCATCTACGACATGGTAACAGAGTGTCATTTACGACATGAGAACCTACAGAGTCAATGATGTTGGGTGTTACCATTTAGTGGTCAATTGTACGAAATATGTACTGAACTGTGCAATCTACTAATAAATCCATCCATCCATCCATCATCTTCCGCTTATCCGAGGTCGGGTCGCGGGGGCAACAGCCTAAGCAGGGAAACCCAGACTTCCCTCTCCCCAGCCACTTCGTCTAGCTCTTCCCGGGGGATCCCGAGGCGTTCCCAGGCCAGCCGGGAGACATAGTCTTCCCAACGTGTCCTGGGTCTTCCCCGTGGCCTCCTACCGGTTGGACGTGCCCTAAACACCTCCCTAGGGAGGCGTTCGGGTGGCATCCTGACCAGATGCCCGAACCACCTCATCTGGCTCCTCTCGATGTGAAGGAGCAGCGGCTTTACTTTGAGTTCCTCCCGGATGGTAGAGCTTCTCACCCTATCTCTAAGGGAGAGCCCCGCCACACGGCGGAGGAAACTCATTTCGGCCGCTTGTACCCGTGATCTTATCCTTTCGGTCATGACCCAAAGCTCATGACCATAGGTGAGGATGGGAACGTAGATCGACCGGTAAATTGAGAGCTTTGGGTTCATCTACAACATGAGAACCTACAGAGTCAACGACGACATGAGAACAGAGTGTCATCTACGACATGAGAACCTACAGTGTCAATGATGACAGGAGAACATTGAGGTTCATTTACAACATGAGAAACTACAGAATTTACGACATGACAACATACAGAGTCAATGACGACATGAGAACATAAAGGGTCATTTACGACATGAGAACCTAGAGAATAAACAACAACATGAAAACATGGAGAGTCATAGACAACATGAGATCCTACCGAGTCAGCGAGGATATGAGAACAGAGGGTCATCTACAACATGAGAACATAGAGGTTCATCTACAACATGAGAACCTACAGAGCCAACGATGACACGAGAACTTAGAGGTTAATCTACGACATGAGAACCTACAGTGTCAATGATGACATGAGAACATAGAGGCTTTTTTTGATTGATTGATACTTTTATTAGTAGATTGCACAGTGCAGTACATATTCCGTACAATTGACCACTAAATGGTAACACCCCAATAAGTTTTTCAACTTGTTTAAGTCGGGGTCCACGTTAATCAATTCATGGTACAAATATATACTATCAGCATAATACAGTCATCACACAAGTTAATCATCATAGTATATACATTGAATTATTTACATTACATTATTTTTACATTATTTTCGCTACAAAATGAGAACCTATAGGGTCATCTCCAACATGAGAACCTACAGAGTCAACAACGACATGAGAATAGAGTGTCATCTACAACATGAGAAACTACAGAGTCATCTACAACATGGGAACCTACAGAGTCAATGATGACATGAGAACGTAGAGGGTCATCTATGACATGAGAACCGACAGGGTCAATGACGACATGAGAACATAAAGGGTCATTTACGACATGAGAACCTAGAGAATCAACAACAACATGAAAACAGAGGGTCATCTACAACATGAGATCCTACAGAGTCAGCGAGGATATGAGAACAGAGGGTCATCTACAACATGAGAACATAGAGGGTCATCTACTACATGAGAACCTACATAGTCAACAACGAAATGAGAATATAGGAGGTCATCTACGACACGAGAACCTACAGAGTCAGTACGACATGAGAACACAGAGGTTCATCTACAATATGAGAACCTACAGAGTCAACGACGACATGAGAACACAGTGTCATTGACGACATGAGAACCTACAGTGTCAATGATGACATGAGAACATAAGAGTGTCATCTACAACATGAGAAACTACAGAGTCATCTACGACATGACAACATACAGAGTCAATGATGAAGATGAGAACATAGAGGGTCATCTAAGACATGAGAACAGACAGAGTCAATGATGACATGAGAAAATAAAGGATGATTTACGACATGAGAACCTAGAGAATCAACAACAACATGAAAACATAGAGGGTCATCTACAATGTGAGATTCTACCGAGTCAGCGAGGATATGAGAACAGAGGGTCATCTACAACATGAGAACATAGAGGGTCATCTACTACATGAGAACCTACATAGTCAACAACGAAATGAGAATATAGGAGGTCATCTACGACACGAGAACCTACAGAGTCAGTACGACATGAGAACACAGAGGTTCATCTACAACATGAGAACCTACAGAGTCAACGACGACATGAGAACACAGTGTCATCTAAGACATGAGAACCTACAGTGTCAATGATGACATGAGAACATAAGAGTGTCATCTACAACATGAAAAACTACAGAGTCATCTAAGACATGAGAACAGACAGAGTCAATGATGACATGAGAACATAAAGGATGATGTATGACATGAGAACCTAGAGAATCAACAACAACATGAAAACATAGAGGGTCATCTACAACATGAGATCCTACCGAGTCAGCGAGGATATGAGAACAGAGGGTCATCTACTACATGAGAACCTACAGTTAACGACGACATGAGAACACAGTGTCATCTACAGCATGAGAACCTACAGTCTCAATGATGACATGAGAACATGGAGTGTCATCTACAACATGAGAAACTACAGAGTCATCTACAACATGACAACATACAGAGTCAATGACGACATGAGAACATAAGGGATGATTTACGACATGAGAACCTAGAGAATCAACAACAACATGAAAACAGAGGGTCATCTACAAAATGAGATCCTACCGAGTCAGCGAGGATATGAGAACAGAGGGTCATCTACAACATGAGAACATAGAGGGTCATCTACTACATGAGAACCTACATAGTCAACAACAAAATGAGAATATAGGAGGTCATTTACCACACGAGAACCTACAGAGTCAGTACGACATGAGAACACAGAGGTTCATCTACAACATTAGAACCTACAGAGTCAACGACGACATGATAACACAGTGCCATCTACGACATGAGAACCTACAGTGTCAATGATGACATGTGAACATAAGAGTGTCATCTACAACATGTCATCTACGACATGGCAACATACAGGGTCATTGATGAAGATGAGAACATAGAGGGTCATCTAAGACATGAGAACAGACAGAGTCAGACGACATGAGAACATAAAGGGTAATTTACGACATGAGAACCTAGAGAATAAACAACAACATGAAAACAAAGAGGGTCATCGACAACATGAGATCCTACCGAGTCAGCGATGATATGAGAACAGAGGGTCATCTACAACATGAGAACATAGAGGGTCATCTACTACAATGAGAACCTACATAGTCAACAATGAAATGAGAACATAGGAGGTCATCTACGACACGAAAACCTACAGAGTCAGTACGACATGAGAACACAGAGGTTCATCTACAACATTAGAACCTACAGAGTCAACAACGACATGATAACACAGGGTCATCTACGACATGAGAACCTACAGTGTCAATGATGACATGAGAACATAAGAGTGTCATCTACAACATGAGAAACTACAGAGTCATCTACGACATGACAACATACAGAGTCAATGATGAAGATGAGAACATAGAGGTCATCTAAGACATAAGAACAGACGGAGTCAATGACGACATGAGAACATAAAGGGTAATTTACGACATGAGAACCTAGAGAATAAACAACAACATGAAAACATAGAGGGTCATCTACAACATGAGAACCTACAGAGTCAACGACGACATGAGAACCTACAGAGTCAACGACGACATGAGAACCTACAGAGTCAACGACGACATGAGAACCTACAGTGTCAATGATGACATGAGAACATAAGAGTGTCATCTCCAACATGAGAAACTACAGAGTCATCTACGACATGACAACATACAGGATCAATGATGAAGATGAGAACATAGAGGGTCATCTAAGACATGAGAACAGACAGAGTCAATGACAACATGAGAACGTAAAGGATGATTTACGACATGAGAACCTAGAGAATCAACAACAACATGAAAACATAGAGGGTCATCTACAACATGAGATCCTATCGAGTCAGCGAGGATATGAGAACAGAGGGTCATCTACTACATGAGAACCTACAAAGTCAACGACGACATGAGAACACAGTGTCATCTACAGCAGGAGAACCTACAGTCTCAATGATGACATGGAGTGTCATCTACAACATGAGAAACTACAGAGTCATCTACAACATGACAACATACAGAGTCAATGACGACATGAGAACATAAAGGATGATTTACGACATGAGAACCTAGAGAATCAACAACAACATGAAAACATAGAGGGTCATCTACAACATGAGATCCTATCGAGTCAGCGAGGATATGAGAACAGAGGGTTATCTACAACATGAGAAACTACAGAGTCATCTAGGACATGAGAACAGAGTGTCATCTACGACATGAGAACCTGCAGTGTCATGACAAGTTTACAGTAGCTGTTTCAGTCACAAATGTGTTGTTGCGGAGTGAAATGTTGTGGGTCACAAGGACGTCCGTATCGAAACTCGTCAGTTGGATGGTTTCTATTTTGACGGCAGCTAAGAGGCCAGCGTCCTCCCCGTCTTTCCTCCTCCTCCCTCTCTGGCGACCATGGTTAATTGATAACGTGATGATGAAAGTTGCAGGAGGGCGGATGCTCGTTCCGTGTTTTCTCCCCGTCTGGACAACATGTGACTTCTTTTCTTTCTTCTTCCTTTTTGTTTTTGTTTGAATCGCAGCTAACAGCGTCGTGGCGCTAACTGACCCGCACGAACGATACCAACGAATCTGTCAGTTTGTTGGTGTCAAACCCTAAGATGCAGAGAAGGAGACAGGCAGTTTGCAGGCAAACATGATTTAATAAAACACTAAGACAAAAACCGAACAAAAGGGTACAAACAAAAAGCGCGCACAAGGCGGATAACAAATTTCGCAATGAACAAAGAAAACTGGAAGCAGGGAACAAAAGACAGTAAGCTACAAACAGCTACCGGACATAGCTTACCGCAACGCTGCATTGACACGACACGACAGGTAGCCACGACAATAATCCAGCACTGACTGGAAGACGAAGCAGGTAAAAATAGGATCGGGCTGATTGACACCAGGTGTGGCCAAGTGCCAATCTGCCGCAGTTGAGGGGAAACCGCGCCCAGGGAGAAACACAGGAAACAGACAAAATAAGAGCTCTGACAGGAAATACTACACACACAGAGGAAACAAGGACAAATGCAGAGGAAAAAAACTAAAACATAGCCAAACTGTCAGGGACCATCCTGACAGAATCACTCACTAACAATGTACAGATAACCCTACATACACTATATTGCCAAAAGTATTTGGCCACCCATCCAGTCGTAAAATTTCCTAACTCCTAAATATTCCAGAGTCAACTGTCGGCTTTATTATAAGAAAATGGAAGAGTTTGGGAACAACAGCAACTCAGCCACCAAGTGGTAGGCCACGTAAACTGACAGAGAGGGGTCAGCGCATAGTGCAAAGACTTTCTGCACAGTCAGTTGCTACAGAGCTCCAAACTTCATGTGACCTTCCAATTAGCCCACATACAGTATGCAGAGAGCTTCACGGAATGGGTTTCCATGGCCGTGCAGTCGCATCTAAGCTCCAGGATACCAAAACATTTTGGACAATTCTTTGCTCCCAACCTTGTGGGAACAGTTTAGAGCGGGCCCCTTCCTCTTCCAACATGACTGTGCACAAAGCAAGGTCCATAAAGACATGGATGACAGAGTTTGGTGTGGATGAACTTGACTGGCCTGCACAGAGTCCTGACCTGGACCCGATAGAACACCTTTGGGGTGAATTAGAACGGAGACTGAGAGCCAGGCCTTCTCCACCAACATCAGTGTGTGACCTCACCAATGTGCTTTAAAACAATGGTGAAAATTCCTACAAACACACTCTGCATCCTTGTGGACAGCCTTCCCCGAAGAGTTGATGCTGTAATAGCTGCAAAAGGTGGACCCACATCATATTGAACTCTTATGGGTAAGGAATGGGATGGCACCTTAAGTTCATATGTAAGTAAAGGCAGGTGGCCAAATACTTTTGGAAATATAGTGTATGCTATTGCTAATATAAACGTATGCGAAATGATGAAGAGAAAAAATGATAACATAAATAAATCAACACATTTAATTACAAACCCTGTTTCCATATGAGTTGGGAAATTGTGTTGGATGTAAATATAAACGGAATACAATGATTTGCAAATTCTTTTCAACCCATATTCAATTGAATGCACTACAAAGACAACATATTTGATGTTCAAACTCATATACTGAATTTTTTTTTTGCAAATAATAATTAACTTAGAATTTCATGCCAGCAACACGTGCCAAAGTAGTTGGGAAAGGGCATGTTCACCACTGTGTTACATCACCTTTTCTTTTAACAACACTCAATAAACTTTTGGGAACTGAAGAAACTAATTGTTGAAGCTTTGAGAGTGAAATTCTTTCCCATTCTTGTTTTATGTAGCGCTTCAGTGGTTCATCAGTCCGGGGTCGTATTTTACGCTTCATAATACGCCACACATTTTCAATGGGAGACAGATCTGGACTGCAGGCGGGCCAGGAAAGTACCCACACTCTTTTTTTTACAAAGCCACGCTGTTGTAACACGTGCTGAATGTGGCTTGGCATTGTCTTGCTGAAATAAGCAGGGGCGACCATTAAAAAGACGGCGCTTAGGTGGCAGCATATGTTGTTCATAAACCTGTATGTACCTTTCAGCATTAATGGTGCCTTCACAGGTGTGTAAGTTACCCATGCCTTGGACACTAATGCACCCCCATACCATCACAGATCTTGGTTTTTGAACTTAGCGTCGATAACAGTCTGGATGATTTGTTTCCCCTTTGCGCCGGATGAAATTATGTCGAATATTTCCAAAAACAAATGTGGACTCGTCAGACTACAGAACATTTTTCCACTTTAATTCAGTCCATCTTAGATGATCTTGGGCCCAGAGAAGCCGGCGGCGTTTCTGGATGTTGTTGATAAATGGCTTTCGCTTTGCATTGTAGAGCTTTAACTTGCACTTACAGATGTAGCGACAAACTGTATTTAGTGACAGTGGTTTTCTGAAGTGTTTCTGAGCCCACGTGGTGATATCCTTTAGAGATTGATGTCGGTTTTTGATACAGTGCCGTCTGAGGGATCGAAGGTCACGGTCATTCAATGTTGGTTTCCGGACATGCCGCTTACGTGGAGTGATTTCTCCAGATTCTCTGAACCTTTTGATGATATTATGGACCGTAGATGTTGAAATACCTAAATTTCTTGCAGTTGCAGTTTGAGAAACGTTGTTCTTAAACTGTTTGACTATTTGCTCACGCCGTTGTGGACAAAGGGGTGTACCTCGCCCCATCCTTTCTTGTGAAAGACTGATCATTTTTTTGGGAAGCTGTTTTTATACCCAATCATGGCACCCACCTCTTCCCAATTAGCCTGCACACCTGTGGGATGTTACAAATAAGTGTTTGATGAGCATTCCTAAACTTTATCAGTATCTATTGCCACCTTTCCCAACTTCTTTGTCACGTGTTGCTGGCATCAAATTCTGAAGTTAATGATTATTTGCACAAAAAAAAAATGTTTATCAGTTTGAACATCAAATATGTTGTCTTTGTAGCATATTCAACTGAATATGGGTTGAAAATAATTTGCAAATCATTGTAATTCTGTTTATATTTACATCTGACACAATTTCCCAACTCATATGGAAACGGGGTTTGTATATAAATAAATAGGCAAAATAGATGAAAGTATAAAAAAATAACAATAAAAAATAAATAAATAAACGTGACATATTACAGGCATCGTTTGAACTATCCCGTACTCATTTTACACATTACTGCGAGTGTTCTAATTATAAAGTTGAACGCTGCTACAGTCTACAAGTACACAAAGCATGTCAGCTTATAGACTGAACATGATGACGTCACAGCAGTATAAAAAGCGGGTAAAAAGCAAAAGCGGACATGAAAGTCGAGTCTTTTTTTAGCTCCCGCAGCTATTTAGAGAACACTTTTCACTCAGACAGCAAAGGCATGGTGTCAACTATCTTGCCATGCGTGATGAAATCCATCCATCCATCCATTTTTTTTTTTTTTTACCGCTTGTCCCTACAAGCAAAAAAACTAAATCCAATTATTCATGGATGTTAGAGTAGCGTCGTGACCGAGGAGTTCTTCACGGGCGTTGTCATGGCGAGCGGCGGAGCAGAGCAATAAAGAGGAGACGACAATGTCCGCCTGTGACAACAAACAAAGAGCAGCGAAAACAAGACGAATAAAGCAACTTTCTCACAGGAGTTGAAATCATTTCTTTAAAAGCCAACGGCGGCCGGACTGAGGGCGAAGTGGGAATCAAACCAGCGAGTTTTCTTTTGCAAGACGTCCACTGTACATACTATTACTCACTAACTGTACGATGATAACTTTACCAATTATACGACAATAAACAAATACTCACTGCAAAAAAGAACCTGTTGTGATTCACTTTGACACATTACAGGGATTACATAACTCCATTGTGACTCACTACAATAAATGACAACAAAATGTGACTCGCTACAATAAATGACAACAAAATGTGACTCGCTACACTACATGACTACACAATGTGACTCGATACAAAAATGAGTACAAATGTGACTCGCTAAAATCAATGACTACACAATGTGACTTGCTACAATAAATGACTACACAATGTGACTTGCTACAATACATGATTACACCATGTGACTCGCTGCAATAAATGACTACACAATGTGACTTGCTACAATAAATGACTACACAATGTGACTCGCTACAATAAATGACTACACAATGTGACTAGCTACAATAAATGACTACACAATGTGACTCGCTACAATACATGATTACACCATGTGACTCGCTGCAATAAATGACTACACAATGTGACTTGCTACACTACATGACTACATGAAGTGACTCGCTACAATAAATGACTACACAATGTGACTCGCTACAATTAATGACTACACAATGCGACTCGCTACAATACATGACTACACAGTGCGACTCGCTACAATACAAGACTACACAATGTGACTCGCTACAATACATGACTATACAATGCGACTCTCTACAATACATGACTACACAATTCGACTCACTACAATAAATGACTACACAATGTGACCCGCTACACTACATGAATACACAAAGTGAGTCGCTACAATAAATTACTACACAATGTGACTCGCTACACTACATGACTACACAATGTGACTCGCTACAAAAAATGACTACACAATGTGACTTGCTACAAAAAATGACTACAAATGTGTCTTGGTACAATACATGACTACACAAAGTGTCTCGTTACAATAAATGACTACACAATGTGACTCGGTACAATAAATGACTACACAATGTGACTCGGTACAAATAATGACTACACAATGTGACTCAGTACAGTAAATTACTACACAATGTGACTCTCTGCAATAAATGACTACACAATGTGACTTGCAACAATACATGACTACACAAAGTGACTTGCAACAATACATGACTACACAAAGTGACTCGCGAAAATAAATGACTACAGAATGTGACTTGCTACAATAAATTACTAAACAATGTGACTCGCTACAATAAATGAGGACACAATGACTCACAATAAATGACTACACAATGTGACTCGCTACAATACATGACTACACGATGTAACTCGCTACAATACATGAGTACACAATGCGACTCGCTACAATACATGACTGCACAATGTGACTCGCTACAATAAATGACTACACAATGTGACTCGCTACACTAAATGACTACGCAATGTGACGCGCTACACTACATGACTACACAATGTGACTCGCTACAAAAAATGACTACACAATGTGACTCACTACAAAAAATGACTACAAATATGTCTCAGTACAATACATGACTACACAATGTGACTCACTACACTAAATGACTATGCAATGTGACGCGCTACACTACATGACTACACAATGTGACTCGCTACAAAAAATGACTACACAATGTGACTCGCTACAAAAAATGACTATAAATGTGTCTCGGTTACAATACATGACCACACAAAGTGACTCGCTACAATAAATGACTACAAAAAGTGTCTCGTTAAAATAAATGACTACACAATGTGACTCAGTACAATAAATGACTACACAATGTGACTCGGTACAAATAATGACTACACAATGTGAGTCAGTACAATAAATTACTATACAATGTGACTCGCTGCAATAAATGACTACACAATGTTACTTGCAACAATACATGACTACACAAAGTGACTCGCTAAAATAAATGACTACACAATGTGACTTGCTACAATAAATGACTAAACAATGTGACTCGCTACAATAAATGAGTACACAATGACTCACAATAAATGACTACACAATGTGACTCGCTACAATACATGACTGCACAATGTAACACGCTACAATACATGAGTACACAATGCGACTCGCTACAATACATGACTACACAATGCGACTCGCTACAATAAGACTACACAATGTGACCCGCTACACTACATGACTACACAAAGTGACTCGCTACAATTAATGACTACACAATGTGACCCGCTACACTACATGACTACACAAAGTGACTCGCTACAATTAATGACTACACAATGTGAGCCGCTACACTACATGAGTCCACAATGTGACTGGCTCCAAAATATGACTACACAAGTTACTCGTTACAATTAATGACTACACAATTTGACTTGCTGCAATAAATGACTACACAATGTGACTTGCTACACTACATGACTACACAAAGTGACTCGCTAAAATAAATGACTACACAATGTGACTTGCTACAATAAATCACTACACAATGTGACTCGCTACAATAAATGAGTACACAATGTGACTCACTACAATACATGACTACACAATGACTCACAATAAATGACTACACAATGTGACAGGCTACAATAAATGACTACACAATGTGACTTGCTACAATACATGACTATACAATGTGACTCACTATGATAAATGACTACACAATGCGACTCGCTACAATACATGACTACACAATGAGACTCGCTACAATACATGACTACACAGTGTGACTTGCTACAATACAAGACTACACAATGTGACTCGCTACGATACATGACCATACAATGCGACTCTCTACAATACATGACTACACAATGTGACCCGCTACACTACATGACTACACAAAGCGACTCGCTACAATACATGACTACACAATGTGACTCGCTGCAATAAATGATTACACAATGTGACTCGTCACAATAAATGACTACACAATGTGACTCGCTACAATAAATGACTACACAATGTGACTTGCTACAATAAATGACTACACAATGTGACTTGCTACAATAAATGACTACACAATGTGACTTGCTACAATAAATGACTACACAATGTGACTCGCTATAATACATGATTACACCATGTGACTCGGTACAGTAAATGACTACACAAAATGACTCGCTACAATACACGACTACACAATGTAACTCGTTACAATAAATGACTACACAAAGTCACTCGCTAAAATATATGACTACACAAAATGACTTGCAATAATACCTGATTACACAAAGTGACTCGCTACAATAAATAACTACACAATGTGACTTGCTACAATAAATTATTCCACAATGTGACTCACTACAATACATTACTACACTATGTGACTCACTACCATACATGACTACACAATGACTCACTACAATAAACGACTACACAAAATGACTCACTACAATAAATGAAGACACAATGTTACTCACAAAGACACAATGTTACTCACAAAGACACAATGTACTCACGACAATAAATGACTACACAATGTGACTCACTACAGTAAACAAATACACACTGACTCACTACAAGAAACAAACTGCAAACTTCGACAACAACACCACTACACACAGTGACTCACTCCAACAAATGACGGACACAGTGACTCACTACAAAAATTGACTACATACTGGGACTAAATACAATAAACAAAATCACACAGTGACTCGCTAAATTAAACAAATACACACACTGACACACTGCAATTACTACATACTGTAACTTGATACAATAAACGAAATCCCACTGTCCCCTAGAACAACTAGACACAGTGACTCACAACAATAACCATCAACACACTCTGACACACTATAATAAATCACTACATGCCCGTAACTTGATACAATAAACAACTACACACTGTCACTCACTACAACAAATGACTCGACAAAGTGACTCACTACAAAAAAAATACTATATACTGTGACTTAATATAATAAACAACACACCGTGACTCACTATAATAAACAACTACACACTCCGGCCCCCTTAAATGAATTACGACATATTGTGACTTGATACAGTAAACAAAATCACACTGTGACTCACTAAACTACACAACTAAACATTCTGACTTACTACAATAAATTACTACATGCTGTGACTTAATACAATAAACAAAATCACACCGTAACTCACTACAACAAACGACAAGACACAGTAACTCACTACAATACACAACACACTGTGACTCACTATAACAAACGACGAGACACAGTGACTCAAAACAACAAACAACACACTGTGACGTTCTACAACAAACGACTAGACACAGTGACTCACTACAACAAAGGACTACACACAGTGACTCACTACAATGAACAACACATTGTGACCATACAACAACCTAACTAGGGCACAGTGACCCACTAAAACAAATGACTGGACACAATGACTCACTACAATAAACAACAACCTAACTACACACTGTGACCCCCTATAACAAACGACTAGGCACAGTGCCGCACTACAACAAACAACGAGACACAGTGACTCTCTACAATAAACAACAACCTAACTATACACAGTGACCCCCTACAACAAAGGACTAGACACAGTGACCTACTACAACAAACGTCTAGATACAGTGACTCACTACAACAAACGACTAGACACAGTGACCCACTACAACAAACGACAAGACACAGTGACTCACTACAATAAACAACAACTTAGCTACATTCAGTGATCCACTACAACAAACAACTACACACAGTGACTCACTACAATAAACACACAGTGACCCACTACAACAACATATCTACACAGTGACCCACTACAACAACATAACTACAAACAGTGACCCACTACAACAACATAACTACACGCAGTGAGTGACCCACTACAACTAACAACTACACACAATGACTCACTACGATAAACACACAGTGACTCAATACAACAAATGACTAGACACAGCGACCCACTACAATAAACAACACACGGTGACCTTCTAAAAGAACATAACAACACACAGTGACCCACTACAACAACATAACGACACACAGTGAGTGACCAACTACAACAAACGACTGCACTCAATGACTCACTACCACAACATGTCTACACACAGTGAGTGACCCACTACAACAAATGATGAGACACAGTGACTTACTACAATAAACGACTAGACACAGTGACTCACTACGATAAACACCAGACTGTGACCTTCTACAAGAACATAACTACACACAGTAAACCACTACAACAACATAACTACACACAGTGACCGACTACACACAGTGACTCACTATAATAAACACATAGTGACTCACTACAACAAACAACTAGACACAGTGACTCAATACAAAAAAAACACACTGTGACCTACAACAACATAACTGTGCACAGTGTGTGACCCACTATAACAAACGACTATACACAATGACTCACTACAATAAACACACAGTGACCCACTACAACAAATGACCAGACACAGTGACTCACTACAATAGACAACTAGACACAGTGACTCACTACAACAACATACCTACATAGAGTGACCTACTACAACAACATAAATACACACAGTGAGTGACCCACTACAACAAACAACTAGACACAGTGACTCACTCCAATAAACGACTACACACAGTGACTCACTACAATAAACAACACACTGTGACCTTCTATAAGAACATAACTACACACAGTAAACCATTACAATATCATAACTAAACACAGTGACCGACTACACACAGTGATTCACTACAATAAATACACAGTGACTCACTACAACAAACAACTGGACACAGGTACTCACTACAATAAACAACACACTGTGACCTTCTACAGCGGGTCGGCAACCTTTACCACTCAAAGAGCCATTTTGACCAGTTTCACAAAATAAAGAAGACAATGGGAGCCGCAACCATTCTCGCAAACATCTGCTGGTGGTCACCCAGATAACAATAATAAGGGCATGCATTGAAGCCATTGCCTTTGACGCCTTGTACAACATGTACAAATTGTTTGCCAGTCCAGCAACATGTTATATGTGGCGTCTGCAGGTACATGTACGAGATTGTAAAGCATACTGAGTGATACAGGTTACACTGAAGGTTGTGATATAAACAACTTTAACACTCTTACTAATATGCGCCACACTGTGAAACCACACCAAACAAGAATGACAAACACATTTCTGGACAACATCCTCACAGTAACACAACATGAACGCAACAATAGAAATACCCAGAATCCTTTGCATCCATGACTCTTCCTGACTATATTATACACCCCACTAGTACCAACCCCTTCCCCCCCCCCCCTCCGTGCGTCGGTTGAGGTGGGCGGGGTTGGGGGCGCGGAGTCAGGAAGAGTCATGGATGCAAAGGATTATGGGTATTTGTTGTGTTGCGTTATGTTGTGTTACTGTGAGGATGTTCTCCCGAAATGTGTTTGTCATTCTTGTTTGGTGTGGGTTCACAGTGCGGTGCATATTAGTAAGAGTGTTAAACTTGTTTATATCACAACCTTCCGTGTAACCTGTATCACCCAGTATGACTTGCAATCTCGTACATATGACGATAGAAGCAGCGATATGCATGCGTTCGGTCGGCACGTAGATAATATTGCGTTAAGGCGGGTGCGATGACATTTTGTAGAGGACGTTAAAAGTAAAGCCATCACGGCACGCCCCCAATGTTTTGGTCCGAGTGAAAATCGGAGAACGCTGACCCCGGGTGATGTCCGGGAGAGGCACCGATATCCGGAATTCCCCCCTAACAGTCTAGGGGGCTCGGCGATTATGCAGCTGAGCCACATCAGTGTTGCCAAAGAGCCGCATGTGGCTCCGGAGCCGGGGGTTGCCGACCTCTGTTCTACAAGAACATAACTACACACAGTGACCGACTACACACAGTGACTCACTACAATTAACACACAGTGACTCACTACAACAAACAACTAGACACAGTGACTCACTACAATAAACAACACACTGTAACCTACAACAACATAAATACACAGTGACCCACTACAACAACATAACCACGCACAGTGAGTGACCCACTACAACAAACGACTACACACAATGACTCACTACAATAAACACACAGTGACCCACTATAACAAACATCTTGACACAGTGACTCACTACAATAAACAACACACTGTGACCTACAACAACATAAATACACACAGTGAGTGACCCACTACAACAAACGACTAGACACAGTGACACACTACGATAAACAACACACTGTGACCCACAACAACATAAATACACACAGTGAGTGACCCACTGCAACAAACGACCAGACACATTGACTCACTACAATAAACACACAGTAACACACTACAACAAATGATCAGACACAGTGACCCACTACAGGAAACACACAGTGACCCACTACAACAAACGACTAGACACAGTAACTCACTACAATAAACAACACACTGTGACCTACAACAACATAGATACACACAGTGAGTGACCCACTACAACAACATAAATACACACAGTGAGTGACCCACTACAACAAACGACCAGACACAGTAACTCAATACAATAAACAACACACTGTGACCTACAACAACATAAATACACACAGTGAGTGACCCACTACAACAAACGACTACACACAATGACTCACTACAATAAACACACAGTAACGCACTACAACAAATGACCAGACACAGTGACTCACTACAGTAAACACACAGTGACCCACTGCAACAAACGACCAGACACAGTGACTCACTACAAAAAACAACACACTGCGACCTACAGCAACATAACTACACACAGTGACTCACTACAACAACATAAATACACACAGTGAGTGACCCACAAATGACCAGACACAGTGACTCACTACAAAAAACACAGTGACTCACAACAACAAACAACGAGACACATTGACCCACTACAACAAACGACCAGACACAGTAACTCAATACAATAAACAACACACTGTGACCTACAACAACATAAATACACACAGTGATTGACTCACTACAATAAACACACAGTGACCCACTACAACAAATGACCAGACACAGTGACTCACTACAGTAAACACACAGTGACCCACTACAACAAACGACTAGAGACACAGTGACTGACTACAATAAATACACACAGTGAGTGACCCACTACAACAAACAACTAGACACAGTGACTCACTTCAGATAACTACACACAGTGACCCACTACAACAACATAAATACACACAGTGAGTGACCCACCACAACAAACGACTAGACACAGTGACTCACTACAATAAACACACTGTAACCCACAACAACATAAATACACACAGTGAGTGACCCACTACAACAAACGACTACACACAATGACTCACTACAATAAACACACAGTGACCCCCTACAACAAATGACCAGACACAGTGACTCACTACAGTAAACACACAGTGACCTACTACAACAAACGACTAGACACAGCTACTCACTACAATAAACAACACACTGTGACCCACAACAACATAAATACACACCGTGAGTGACCCACTACAACAAACGACTACACACAATGACTCACTACAATAAACACACAGTGACCCACTACAACAAATGACCAGACACAGTGACTCACTACACTAAACACACAGTGACCCACTACAACAAACGACTAGAGACACAGTGACTGACTACAATAAACAACACACTGTGACCTACAACAACATAAATACACACAGTGAGTGACCCACTACAACAAACGACTAGCCACAGTGACTCACTACAATAAACAACACACTGTGACCTACAACAAAATAAATACACACAGTGAGTGACCCACTACAACAAATGACTAGACACAGTGACCCACTACAACAACATAAATACACACAGTGAGTGACCCACTACAACAACATAAATACACACAGTGAGTGACCCACTGCAACAAATGACCAGACACAGTGACTCACTACAAAAAACACAGTGACTCACTACAACAAACAACGAGACACATTGACTCACTACAATAAACAACACACTGTGACATACAACAACATAAATACACACAGTGATTGACTCACTACAATAAACACACAGTGACCCACTACAACAAATGACCAGAAACAGTGACTCACTACAGTAAACACACAGTGACCCACTACAACAAACGACTAGAGACACAGTGACTGACTACAATAAACAACACACTGTGACCTACAACACACATAAATACACACAGTGAGTGACCGACTACAACAAACAACTAGACACAGTGACTCACTTCAGATAACTACACACAGTGACCCACTACAACAACATAAATACACACAGTGAGTGACCCACTACAACAAACGACTAGACACAGTGACTCACGACAATAAACACACTGTAACCCATGACAACATAAATACACACAGTGAGTGACCCACTACAACAAACGACTACACACAATGACTCACTACGATAAACACACAGTGACCCCCTACAACAAATGACCAGACACAGCTACTCACTACAATAAACAACACACTGTGACCCACAACAACATAAATACACACCGTGAGTGACCCACTACAACAAACGACTACACACAATGACTCACTACAATAAACACACAGTGACCCACTACAACAAATGACTAGAGACACAGTGACTGACTATAATAAACAACACACTGTGACCTACAGCAACATAAATACACACCGTGAGTGACCCACTACAACAAACGACTACACACAATGACTCACTACAATAAACACACAGTGACCCACTACAACAAATGACTAGAGACACAGTGACTGACTATAATAAACAACACACTGTGACCTACAACAACATAAATACACACAGTGAGTGACCCACTACAACAAACGACTAGACACAGTGACTCACTACAATAAACAACACACAGTGATCCACTACAACAACATAAATACACACATAGTTAGTGACCCACTACAACAAACGACTAGACACAGTGACTTACTACAATAAACAACACACTGTGACCTACAACAACATAAATACACAGTGACCCACTACAACAAACGACTAGACACAGTGACTCACTACAATAAACAACATACTGTGACCCACTACAACAACATAAATACACACATAGTTAGTGACCCACTACAACAAACGACTAGACACAGTGACTCACTACAATAAACAACACACTGTGACCTACAACAACATAAATACACACAGTGAGTGACCCACTACAACAAACGACTAGACACAGTGACTCACTACAATAAACAACACACAGTGACCCACTACAACAACATAAATACACACATAGTTAGTGACCCACTACAACAAACGACTAGACACAGTGACTTACTACAATAAACAACACACTGTGACCTACAACAACATAAATACACACAGTGACCCACTACAACAAACGACTAGACACAGTGACTCACTACAATAAACAACACACTGTGACCTAAAACAACATAAATACACACAGTGACCCACTACAACAAACGACTAGACACAGCGACTCACTACAATAAACAACACACAGTGACCCACTACAACAACATAAATACACACATAGTTAGTGACCCACTACAACAAACGACTAGACACAGTGACTTACTACAATAAACAACACACTGTGACCTACAACAACATAAATACACACAGTGACCCACTACAACAAACGACTAGACACAGTGACTCACTACAATAAACAACACACAGTGACCCACTACAACAACATAAATACACACATAGTTAGTGACCCACTACAACAAACGACTAGACACAGTGACTCACTACAACAAACAACACACTGTGACCCTGAACAAAAGAGGACTCACTACTACTGTGTGTTGTGTGTCTGTGAACAACAGGCACACACACACACACACACACACACACACACACACACACACACACACACACACACACACACACACACACACACACACACACACACACACACTCGTGGGCAGGACGAAGACCGGCCGCCACGCCGCAACAGCCCGGCGTGGGCGGCGCGCTCGGCAGGGGGCGCGGGAGAAGCGCGGCGCGTGCGTCGTCATGGCGACTCACCCCAGCGTGGTCATGGTGACGATGGTGTACCAGAAGGAGGCCGGGATGGAGGTAAAGGTGGAGCCCTTGGTTCCCTTCTCGGCGTAGAACATGACTGTGGCGAAGATGATGATGGCCATGGTGAGCGAGAAGAGCAGGAAGCCCAGCTCCGAGGCGCAGCTCTTCAGCGTGTAGCCCAGAATCCTCAAGCCCTGCGAGTGGCGCGAGAACTTGAAGATGCGGAAGACGCGGAAGACCCGCAGCGTGACGAAGGCGCCGCTCACGTCCTCGTTCTCCGGCATGACCAGGCCGATGTAGTAGGGCATGATGGCCACCACGTCGATGACCGACATGACGGAGCGCATGAACTTGCAGCGGCCGGGCGCGGCGAACAGACGCATCAGGTACTCGAAGGTGAAGATGAGCACGCACGCCGTGTCCATGCAGAAGAAGGCCAGCTTGAACTTCTCGCCGCAGGGCAGGTGCTTCCCGCCCTCCTTGACGGCGCTGCACGGCACCGTCTCCACCACGTTGGCGATGACCGACACGGCGATGAAGAAGCCCGTCACGTAGTAGAAGACCAGCGCCATGGTGGACGTGTGCGGGTTCTCGAAGGCTCGCCACAAGCGCTCCCTGGACGTGCTGTGGGGGGGCAGCGGCGCGTCCTCGTTGGCTTCCGTGTCCTCGGCCAGGCGCTCCTGGTTCTCCTTCTTCCGGTCTCGGTACTCCTAAGGAAGGAGGGGACACCGTCAAGGAGTCTTGTCGGTGTAGTGGAATTCCTGACCTTATACCATATTTTGTGTCTGTTTAAGTCCGAAAAAGAAAGTCTATCTAAAAGCCTATTTCTGAATTACAGGGAAGCAAAATGTGAAGTGAAGTGAATTATATTTATATAGCGCTTTACATAGTGAAACCCAATATCTAAGTTACAATCAAACCAGTGTGGGTGGCATTGGGAGCAGGTGGGTAAGGTGTCTTGCCCAAGGACACAACGGTAATGACTAGGATGGCGGAAGCGGGGATCGAACCTGCAACCCTCAAGTTGCTGACACGGCCGCTCTACCAACCGAGCTATAAAATGTAAGGGAAAGTTGAATTTGGGGTCACGCCAACCAGCCTAAGAGATGTGATGAATGCTTGTTATGACTAGGAGATCCATGATTGTGCTGGGGCCAGCAGTGGCAAAAACAACTGGACCTTGACCCATGAGGAGTTATATAAATAAAGCTAGTGGACCAACAGAAGGGAGATGATTTTCATGTTTTTCGTTGGATTCTGGATCCCCTGGAGGACGGTATCTGTCTGTATGGGCAATTTAATCCAACTTGAACTATTTTGATTAATGGGTAAATAAAACTTTTGTACTAAAACCACTTTGTCTGCAGTTGCGTTTCGGACCATTCCACCACATCGGGAAACACAACAAATTGTCACAATATGGCGAGGGACGATAAATGACAATGGCGGGAGAGAAAATAAAATGGCCACACCAGGGTTTCCTACGACTCATCGAGTCAGGTCATCTCACTACTAATAAGTAGACTGTGAGTCTTTTAGCACCACATGATTCAATTCGATTCTTGGGGGTAACGATTCGATTCACAACACTTGAATAATATTGGGTGGCAGTTGTATGATTGACTATAAAAAAATACCGAATTTCCTTGAATTGCCGCAGGGCATATAGTATGCGCCTGCCTTGAATTGCTGCCGGGTCTAAGTCGCTTTGCAAAAGAATTAGCGCATGCTTAGTATTACCGCCTGGTCAAACTCGTGACGTCACGAGTGACACTTCCCCTGTCATCACTTTCAAAATGGAGGAGCGTGATTTCAATACCGGTAATTTGAAATCGCATAAAGGGAAGAAGATTAAGAGCTATTCAGTAGGAGTTAAGGTCCAAGCTTACATCACACTCAAATTTTTACTGCATGCCTTTGGTAAGTGCCGAAGTGAGAAGAGGTTTTAAAATAACTAACGCATGCTTACTTTTAGAATAGAATAGAATTGAATGGACTTTATTGTCATTATATTTGCATATAACGAGATTAAAGACTCCAATTTAAGGTGCGGTAGTGGGAACAAATATGGGGTGAAATAAATGACACAAGAGGTAGTAAAAAAGGAAAAACTAACAATTGAAATAAACAGACTACTATCCAATAAAAATAATAAGCAATCCTGTACAATATACAAAACACTATAGTAATACAAAATACTGTACAATATACAGAACAAGACAAAAGGACTGAAGTAATAAATAACAATCAGTGTCGGACGTATTGCACTCAAAGTGTAGTATTGCACAGTAGGGTATTAGGGCAAGATATTGTATAGGGGTGAATTATTATTATTTTAAGTTAGAGTTCAACATGGTGACAGCTTTGGGAAAGAAGCTGTCTCTTTACCGCATGCCTTTGGTAAGTGCAGGAGTGAGAAAGGGTTTTAAATTAATTAGCACCCTGGCGGCAATTCAAGGAAATACGGTAGATATAGTTCTATATTGTTTTTTATATTTAGAATAATTATTTGTAAAATTAAAATGAATAAATAATACATTTATATAAATAATATATAATATTAAAATAAGCGGCGATGAGGTGGAGACTTGTCCAGGGTGTACCCCGCCTTCCGCCCGATTGTAGCTGAGATAGGCACCAGCGCCCCCCGCGACCCCAAAGGGAATAAGCGGCAGAAAGTGGATGGATGGATATTAAAATAAGTATATTTATGATTAAAAAAAAATAATAATAATTTTAATTTAATTTGTTAGATTTTTTTTTTAGAATGGTAAATGGCTTATACTTGTATAGCGCTTTTCTACCTTCAAGGTACTCAAAGCGCTTTGACACTATTTCCACATTCACCCATTCACACACACTACAAACCACTACAACATAGCTACACACAGTGACCAACTACAACAAAATAACTACACACAGTGACCAACTACAACAACATAACTACACACAGTGACCAACCCACTACAACAAACGACTAGACACAGTGACTCACTACAATAAACAACACACTGCGACCTTCTACAAGAACATAACTACACACAGTGACCCACTACACACAGTCACCGACTACAACAGGGGTCACCAACGCGGTGCCCGCTGGCCTGTTTTAAAAATACCGTATTTCCTTGAATTGCCGCCGGGGCGCTAATTAATTTAAAACTTCTTCTCACTCCTGCGCTTACCAAAGGCATGCGGTAAAAGTAAGCACGCGCTAATTATTTTAAAACCTCTTCTCACTCCGGCACTTACCAAAGGTATGCAGTAAAATTTCAGTGTGATGTAAGCTTGGACCTTAAATTCTACTGAATAGCTCTTAATCTTCTTCCCTTTATGCGATTTCAAATTACCTGTATTGAAATCAGCCTCCTCCATTTTGAAAATGATGACAGGGGAAGTGTCACTCGTGACGTCACGAGTTTGACCAGGCGGTAATTCAAGGCAGGCGCATACCATATGCCCTGCGGCAATTCGAGGAAATACAGTAGTTCTATATTGTTTTTTATATTTAGAATAATTATTTGTAAAATTAAAATGAACAAATAATACATTTATTAGGGGTGTAACGGTACGTGTATTTGTATTGAACCGTTTCGGTACGGGGGTTTCGGTTCGTCACGCGGGCGTACCGAACGACTTTGTAAACAAAAGTCTTCACAAGCTGCTCTGCTTTTTGCCTCCGTCTCAGCAGCAAGCATTGTCCCGTCCACACAACCATCTGATTGGTTACATAGAAAGCCAATCAGCAGTGCGTATTCAGAGTGCATGTAGTCAATGCTTCAGCGTCAAACGGATATTCATTTAGCAGGGGAGCAGCGGACAGCGTACTCTCCCCAAATGATGAAAAACCCCTCCTAGTCACAACTATTACAAAACATCCCTATGAGCCCATTGACCTTCTAGAAACTTAAACTGCAGCTCAGCTCGCTCGCATTTCTTGCTTGAGGTGAAGGCTAATTAGCTTTTAGCCTAACGTTAGCTCATTTTGCTGTGTGCGCGTGTGTGTGTGTGTGTGTGTGTGTGTGTGTGTGTGTGTGTTAGGGGCATTGAAGCCCTGTCTGTCTGTTTTTTCATTGAACTCCATGGTGTTTTGGGATGAATAGTCTCTCCTATTGCTGTTGTACTATTTTTTCAGCTATAGTTACATTAATCGTTAGTAATGTAGCAGCCTAGTTTTGAATAGCAGGGTCCCTGCCATCACATGTTGACAAAAATATAACATTTACATAATAGAAGTCAACTACAGGCTTCCCAAATGCTGTAATAAATTAAGCATGATGAGTTGACTTGAAACTGTTTAATGTTGCACTTTTTATTTGTAGAAGAAATGTTTTGTCATTTTATTTAATCAAAGAAACAACTTGAGGCAGTTTAATGTGGATTAGCGTGGGCAGAATTATTATAGTGTTCCCAATGTCAAAAAGGATAAAGCCAATGTTTACAAATTTGGTAAATAAATAACCAAAAAATTTATATTTTGTTGTTTTCTTACTGTACCAAAAATGAATCGAACCGTGACCTCTAAACCGAGGTACGTACCGAACCAAAATTTTTGTGTACCGTTACACCCCTAAGATTTATATAAATAATATATAATATTAAAATGAGCGGCGATGATGGGGCGACTTGTCCAGGGTGTACGCCGCCTTCCGCCCGATTGTAGCTGAGATAGGCACCAGCGCCCCCCGCAACCCCAAAGGGGAATAAGCGGTAGCAAATGGATGGATGGATGGATGTTAAAATAATTATATTTATAATTAAAAAAAAAGAATTCTAATTTTAATTTCATGTTTGATTTTTTTTTTAACCGATTAAGAATACCGACTACAACAAACGACTAGACACAGTGACTCACTACAATAAACAACACACTGTGACCTTCTACAAGAACATAACTACACACAGTGAGTGACCCACTACAACAAACTACTAGACACGGTAACTAACTGCAATAAAAACACACTGTGACCTTCCACAAGAACATAACTACACACAGTGACCCACTACAACAACATAACTACTTACAGTGACCTACTACAACAAACGACTAGACACAGTGACTCACTAACATATACAACACACTGTGACCTTCTAGAAGAACATAACAACACACTGTGACCTTCTACAACAACATAACTACACACACTGACCCACTACAACAACATAACTACACACAGTAAGTAACCCACTACAACAAACGACTAGACACAGTGACTCACTACAATAAACAACACACTGTGACCTTCTACAAGACCATAACTACACACAGTGACCCACTACAACAACATAACTACACACAGTGGCTGACTTCAACTAACGACTAGACACAGTGACTCACTACAATAAACAACACACTGTGAGCTTCTACAACAACATAACTACACACAGTGAGTGACTCACTACAAAAAACGACTAGACACAGTGACTAACTGCAATAAACAACACACTGTGACCTTCCACAAGAACATAACTACACACAGTGACCCACTACAACAACATAACTACTTACAGTGACCCACTACAACAAACGACTAGACACAGTGACTCACTAACATATACAACACACTGTGACCTTCTAGAAGAACATAACAACACACTGTGACCTTCTACAACAACATAACTACACACACTGACCCACTACAACAACATAACTACACACAGTAAGTAACCCACTACAACAAACGACTAGACACAGTGACTCACTACAATAAACAACACACTGTGACCTTCTACAAGACCATAACTACACACAGTGACCCACTACAACAACATAACTACACACAGTGGCTGACTTCAACTAACGACTAGACACAGTGACTCACTACAATAAACAACACACTGTGAGCTTCTACAACAACATAACTACACACAGTGAGTGACTCACTACAAAAAACGACTAGACACAGTGACTAACTGCAATAAACAACACACTGTGACCTTCCACAAGAACATAACTACACACAGTGACCCACTACAACTACATAACTACTTACAGTGACCGACTACAACAAACGACTAGACACAGTGACTCACTACAATATACAACACACTGTGACCTTCTACAAGAACATAACTACACACAGTGACCGACTACAACAACATAACTACACACAGTGGCCGACTTCAACAAACCACTAGACACAGTGACTCACTACAATAAACAACACACTGTGACCTACAAGAACATAACTACACACCGTGACCGACTAAAACAGTTGACTAGACACAGTGACTCACTACAATGAACAACACACTGTGACCTTCCAAAAGAACATAACTACACACAGTGACCCACTACACACAGTGACCGACTTCAACATAATTACACACGGTGAGTAACCCACTACAACAAACGACTAGACACAGTGACTCACTACAATAAACAACACACTGTGACCTTCCACAAAAACATAACTACACACAGTGACCCACTACACACAGTGACCGACCTCAACATAAATACACACAGTGACCGACTACAACAAACGACTAGACACAGTGACTCACTACAATAAACAACACACTGACCTCCTACAAGAACATAACTACACACAGTGACTCACTAAAACAACATAACAAAACACAGTGACCCACTACAACAACATAACTACACACAGTGACCGACTACAACAAACAACTAGACACAGTGACTCACTACAATAAACAACACACTGTGACCTCCTACAAGAACATAACTACACACAGTGACTCACTAAAACAACATAACAAAACACAGTGACCCACTACAACTACATAACTACACACAGTGACCGACTACAACAAACAACTAGACACAGTGACTCATTACAATAAACAACACTATGTGACCTCCTACAGATAGCGGGAGCTGCCATGCAAGGAGCAAACCACAACCCATCAGGAGCAAGGGTGAAGTGTCTTGCTCAAGGACAAAATGGACGTGACTAGGTTGGTAGAAGGTGGGGATTGAACCGGGAACCCTCAGGTTTAATCACGTCAGAGTTGCACAACTTGTCGATTAGACTGTTACACCAACACACCAGAAGTAACACCACCCAGGTGTTGTTGTAAATGTTTCCATTTACAATAATTACTATTTAAAAAATGACCGTAGATTTTAAGGTAAAAAACTGCCAGCTCAGTTGCCAGAATTTTGTCAGAAAAAATAAAGTGTTATTTTTTTCCCTTTTACACAAATACTCGGTAAAAGTAACAACATTAAATTTACAGTAAAAGACTGGGAGCTCAGTTGTCAGAATTTTGTTGGAAATATAAAATAGTTACTGTTTTTACATTTACGATAATTCACTTTTAAAAAACGTCGTACAATTCATGGTAAAATTCTGGCGACTGAAGTGCCAATGTTTTTTTTGTAA
The DNA here is from genome assembly GCF_033978795.1 of Nerophis ophidion. Classification (NCBI taxonomy): domain Eukaryota; kingdom Metazoa; phylum Chordata; class Actinopteri; order Syngnathiformes; family Syngnathidae; genus Nerophis; species Nerophis ophidion. The sequence goes on from NC_084637.1 coordinate 23,686,239, forward strand.
AATGTGCAGATAGCTACTTCCTGTTTAGTGCAAAGTAAGCTTTACATTTTCCATTTACAGTAATACACTGTAAAAAAAATACATTGTTAAATTGGCGATAAAAACAAACAAACTGGCATTTACTTAAAATTCTATCATAAAAATAAAAGTGTTACCGTTTTTCCATTTACAGTAATTACCACATAATTACCCACATTTGCGGTCCTCTCCAAGGTTTCTCAGTCATTCTCATTGACGTCCCACTGGGTTGTGAGTTTTTCCTTGCCCTTATGTGGGCGCTGATTCGCGGATGTCGGTGTGGCTTGTGCAGCCCTTTGAGACACTTGTGATTTAGGGCTATGTAAATAAACATTGATTGATTTATTGATTGATTTTTTTATCCAAACCTAAATCTTGAATCCAAACCTATATGTTAAATCTAAACCTAAATTGTAAATCTTAACCTTTATGTTGAATCTAAACCTAAATCTTGAATCCAAACCTAAATTTTGAATATGAACCTAAATCTTGAATCCAAACATAAATCCTAACTCTGAAACATACATGTGAAATCGAAACACTAATCTTAAATGTAAACCTAAATCTAAAATGTAAACCTATATGGTAAATCTAAACCTATATGTTAAATCTAAACCTAAATCTAAAATCTAAACCTATATGTTAAATCTAAACCTAAATGTTGAAAGTAAACTTAAATTTTAAATCTAAACCTAAATCTTAAATCCAAACCTTTATGTTAATTTGAAAACTAAATGTTAAATCAAAACCTAAATCCTAAATCTAAACCTATATGTTGAATTTAAACCTACCATAAATGTTAAATCTCAACCTATATGTTGAATCTAAACCTAAATCTAGAATCTAAACCTAAATGTTAAATCTAAACCTAAATGTTGAATATAAACCTAAATCTAAAATGTAAACCTATATGTTAAATCTAAACCTAAGCCTACATGTGAAATCGAAACCCAAATCTTAAATTTAAAACTAAATCTTAAATCTAAACTTAAATATTGAATCTGAAATTAAATCTTAAATCTAAACCTAAGTCCTAACTCTGAACCTAGATGGAAAATCGAAACCCAAATCTTAAATGCAAACCTAAATCCAAAATGTAAACCTATATGTTGAATCTAAACCTAAATGTTGAATGTAAACCTAAATTTTAAATCTAAACCTAAATCTTAAATCCAAACCTATATGTTAAATCGAAACCTAAATCCTAAATCTAAACCAATATGTTAAACCTTAATTTACATGTTGCATCTAAACTTAAATGTTGAATATAAACCTAAATCTTAAATTTAAACCTAAATCCTAAGTCTACACATACATAGGGAATCAAAACCCAAATCTTAAATGTAAACCTAAATCTTAAATGTAAACCTAATTCTTTAATCCAAACCTATATGTTAAATCCAAAAGTAAATGTTATATCGAAACCTAGATCCTGAATCTAAACCTATGTGTTGAATCTAAACCTAAATGTTAAATCTAAACCTAAATGTTAGATCTTAACCTATATGTTGAATCTAAACCTAAATCTTGAATCTCAACCTAAATCTTAAATCTAAACCTAAATGTTGAATCTAAACCTAAATCTTGAATCCAAACCTAAATCCTAACTCTAAACCTACATGTGAAATTGAAATCCCAAATCTTAAAAGTAAATCTAAATCTAAAATGTAAACCTATATGTTAAATCGAAACCTAAATGTTGAATGTAAAACAACATTTTAAATTTAAACCTAAATCTTAAATCCAAACCTATATGTTAAATCAAAAACTAAATGTTAAATTGAATCCTAAATCTAACCCTAAATGTTGAATCTAAACCTAAATGTTAAATCTTAACCTATATGTTGAATCTAAATCTTGGATCTAAACCTAAATCTTAAATCTAAACCGAAATCCTTATTCTACAAACCCATATGAGTTGGGAAATTGTGTTAGATGTAAATATAAACAGAATTACAATGATTTGCAAATAATTTTCAACCATATTCAGTTGAATATGCTACAAAGACAACATATTTGATGTTCAAACTGATAAACATATTTTTTTTTCCGCTAATAATCATTAACTTTAGAATTTCATGCCAGCAACACGTGACAAAGAAGTTGGGAAAGGTGGCAATAAATACTGAAAAAGTTAAAGAATACTCATCAAACACTTATTTGGAACCTCCCACAGGTGTGCAGGCTAATTGGGAACAGGTGGGTGCCATGATTGGGTATAAAAACAGCTTCGCAAAAAATGCTCAGTCTTTCACAAGAAAGAATGGGGCGAGGTACACCCCTTTGTCCACAACTGCGTGAGCAAATAGTCAAACAGTTTAAGAACAACGTTTCTCAAAGTGCAATTGCAAGAAATTTAGGGATTTCAACATCTACGGTCCATAATATCATCAAAAGGTTCAGAGTATCTGGAGAAATCACTCCACGTAAGCGGCATGGCTGAAAACCAACATTGGATGACCGTGACCTTCGATTCCTCAGACGGCACTGTATCAAAAACCGACATCAATCTCTAAAGGATATCACCACATGGGCTCAGGAACACTTCAGAAAACCACTGTCACTAAATACAGTTGGTCGCTACATCTGTAAGTGCAAGTTAAAGCTCTACTATGCAAGGCGTAAGCCATTTATCAACAACATCCAGAAACGCCGCCGACTTCTCTGGGCCCAAAATCATCTAAGATGGACTGATGCAAAGTGGAAAAGTGTTCTGTGGTCTGACGAGTCCACATTTCAAATTGTTTTTGGAAATATTCGACATCGTGTCATCCGGACCAAAGGGGAAGCAAACCATGCAGACTGTTAGCGACACAAAGTTCAAAAGCCAGCATCTGTGATGGTATGGGGGTGCATTAGTGCCCAAGGCATGGGTAACTTACACATCTGTGAAGGCACCATTAATGCTGAAAGGTAAATACAGGTTTTGGAACAACATATGCTGCAATCTAAGCACCGTCTTTTTCATGTACGCCCCTGCTTATTTCAGCAAGACAATGCCAAGCCACATTCACCACATGTTACAACAGCGTGACTTCATAAAAAAAAGAGTGCGGCTACTTTCCTGGCCCGGCTGCAGTCCAGACATGTCTCCCATGGAAAATGTGTGGCGCAATATGAAGCGTAAAATACGACAGCGGAGACCCCGGACTGTTGAACGACTGAAGCTCTACATAAAACAAGAATGGGAAAGAATTCCACTTTCAAAGCTTCAACAAAAGGTTTCCTCAGTTCCCAAACGTTTATTGAGTGTTGTTAAAAGAAAAGGTGATGTAACACAGTGGTGAACATGCCCTTTCCCAACTACTTTGGCACATGTTGCAGCCATGAAATTCTAAGTTAATTATGAGTTTGAACATAAAATATCTTGTCTTTGTAGCATATTCAACTGAATATGGGTTGAAAAGGATTTGCAAATCATTGTATTCTGTTTATATTTACATTTAACACAATTTCCCAACTCATATGGGATTGTACAGCAACAATTTGATTTGCTCAGATAAGAATCGCGATTAATTACAAATCATTTTTTGACACCCTTATGGGTCGGTACCAATGAAAGTAGCAACATTTTGTCCCCATCCCTATAGGCGGGGCCCAGCTCCCTTCAGAAGAGATATTTTTGGAATATGTGATCTTGAAAAGACTTGTGCAGTTTCCTCTGGTCTGTGAGGCCGTGAATGTGGCGATTTAAGGAGCGTGTGTGGGTACCTCCATGCAGCAGTCGCCGATGATCTCGGGCACGATGCCGTAGAAGGCCAGCTCCTCGTCGAAGGCCTGGATGCACTCGTGGCGCGGGTAGTGCAGCTTGCCCGTGCGGTAGAAGTTGAGAATGTGCCGGAACATCTCGGGGTCCCGGTCGAAGAAGTACTCCTGGGTGTCGTCGTTGTAGAAGAACTCCTTCTCCGAGGAGCCCAGCAGCGTGTCGGGGTAGCGGTCCAGCGTGTTCTTCCACGTCTGCGCAGAAGACAACAAACTGACCAGACCTTCCCACGCCGTTTTGGCCAAGGAGGGGCGGGGCCTACCTGGAACCTGACCCCGCTGACGTTGACGTAGAGGATCTCGTCAGACTTGGACGAGTTGTCCACGGGGGGCTTGGGCATGGTCTTCTTGGCCAGCGGGAGCCAGCCCACCGCCGCCGCCCGCGCAAACGGCAGCCATGTCGCCACTCCGGCCGCCATCTTGCATCGGCAGCTCGAACCCGCACAGATTTGGGTGACCCTTATTTCCTAATGTGGGCGGGGCTTGTCATATTGATGAGGGGCGGGGAGGGGCAAAGGGAGGGGATAGTTTTGCGAGGCGTCACGCCATGGACAAAAAAAATGGCTGTCAGGAAGTGAAGATGACCTGCAAGATGACACACGTGCCGAAGTGTGTGTGTGTGTGTGTGTGTGTGTGTGTGTGTGTCAGCGCCGCAGTCTTATTAAAGTGTGATGATGCTGGCCAAGTTGCAAGCTCGACACAATCTTCTTCTCTAAGTGATTCTCCTCTGCCGCCACCGCCGCCGCCGCCGCCGCCGCCCTCTTCCTCACTTCCTGCTGCCGCTTCTCCTCGCTCTCACCGGACCAGCGGCGGCCACTTGGCGTCCATGTTTGGTCGTCCTGTCACAAGGGGCGGGGACGGGGACAAAGTGAGAAGAAGCAGAGATGTGGAGGAAAATGACGGAGGACACACACACGCACACGCACACGTGCACACAGACAGAAAGACACACACACACATACACACAAACACACATATACACGCACACACACACTCTAAATCATAATAATGTTGTACAAGATGGTTCTTGGGTTACATGAGCCAGCTTTCCCCGCCAAGCCGGAGTGTGATGGCAGGCAGCAAACAGGAAGTGGATTCTGTAAAAATTATTTAATATGAACTACTCAAGTAATCTGATTACTGACTCTGTGTGTGTGTGTGTGTGTGTGTGTGTGTGTGTGTGTGTGTGTTTGTGTTAATGTGCGCGTGCCTGTGTGAGTGTGTGCGTGCATGTGAGAGGCCAGTCAGGCTGAAAGTTTGATTCATAATTCATGAACACACACTTTTGACTTCTCTCAGTGTGTGTGTGTGTATGTGTGTGTGTCTGTGTGTGTGTGAGCGAGAGAGAAAAGAGAGAGAGAGGAAACCCTAACCTGAGAAGGCGAAATGTTCAGGTCAGGTTCGAGTCAGATGATGAAGCACAGTTTGTCTGGGTGTGTATGTGTGTGTATGTGTGTGTATGTGTGTGTGTGTGTGTGTGTGTGTGTGTCAATCAAAGCGCCGTACAGCTCAACTTCCACAAGAAGGTCAAAGGTCGCAGTCTGCACAGGAAATCAATGATGCCATTGCACTGACCTCCGACACCATCATTCCAGGGGGCGTGTTTATGTGCGACGTGGGGTCTGCTATGATATGCTGTGATGATGACAACAACAACTAATTTATATATATATACATATATATATATATATATATATATATATATATATATATATATATATATATATATATATATATACTGCGATGAGGTGGCGACTTGTCCAGGCTGTACCCCGCCTTCCGCCCGATTGTAGATGAGATAGGCGCCAGCGCCCCCCGCGACCCTAAAAGGGAATAAGCGGTAAAAAATGGATGGATGGATGGATATATATATATATATATATATATATATATATATATATATATATATATATATATATATATTTATATATATATATATATATACATACATACATACATACATACATACACACACACAGACATCCATCCATCCTTCCATCCATTTACTACCGCTTGTCCATTTTTTGGGGTCACGGAGGGTGCCGGAGCCGGAGCCTATCCCAGCTGCATTCAGGCGTAAGGGAGCGTACACCCTGGACAAGTCGCCACCTCATCGCAGAGCTACATACATACACATTGACACACACACACACACACACACACATCTATCTATCTATCTATCTATCTATCTATCTATCTATCTATCTATCTATATATATATATATATATATATATATATATATATATATATATATATATATATAGACATATATGTACATATATATATATACATATATATATATATATAAACTCCGTTTCCATATGAGTTGGGATATTGTGTTGGATGTAAATATAAACGGAATACAATGATTTGCAAATCCTTTTCAACCCATATTTAATTGAATGCACTACAAAAACAAGATATTTGATGTTCAAACTCATAAACTTTTTTTTTTTTTGCAAATAATAATTAACTTTGAATTTCGTGGCTGCAACACGTGCCAAAGTAGTTGGGAAAGGGCATGTTCACCACTGTGTTACATCACATTTTCTTTAAACAACACTCAATAAACGTTTGGGAACTGAGGAAACCAATTGTTGAAGCTTTGAAAGTGGAATTCTTTACCATTCTTGCTTGATGTACAGCTTAAGTTGTTCAACAGTCGGGGGTCTTGTTGTCGTATTTTACGCATCATGATGCGCCACACATTTTCGATGGGAGACATGTCTGGACTGCAGGCGGGCCAGGAAAGTACCCGCACTCTTTTACTACGAAGCCACGCTGTTGTAACACGTGGCTTTGCATTGTCTTGCTAAAATAAGCAGGGGCGTCCATGATAACGTTGCTTGGATGACAACATATGTTGCTCCAAAACCTGTATGGACCTTTCAGCATTAATGGTGCCTTCACAGATGTGTAAGTTACCCGTGCCTTGGGCACTAATACACCCCCATACCATCACAGATGCTGGCTTTTGAACTTTGCGCCTATAACAATCCAGATGGTTATTTTCCTCTTTGTTCCCGAGGACACCACGTCCACAGTTTCCAAATATAATGTGGACTCGTCAGACCACAGAACACTTTTCCACTTTGCATCAGTCCATCTTAGATGAGCTCGGGCCCAGCGAAGCCGGCGGCGTTCCTGGTTGTTGTTGATAAATGGCTTTCGCTTTGCATAGTACAGTTTTAACTTGCACTTACAGATGTAGCAACCAACTGTAGTTACTGTTAGTGGTTTTATGAAGTGTTCCTAAGCCCACGTGGTGATATCCTTTACACCAGTGGTTCCCAAAGTGGGCGGTACAGCCCCCCTGGGGGCGGTGGAAAGTTCTGGGGGGGCGGTGAGGAAGAAGGGGGCGGTAGGGGGGCGGCAGTCCGAAGTTGAAGTCAGAAGTTCGAACGTTTGTTTGACGATTTGTACACAACATGTGCAGCAGGACGAGTCAGTGGACGACGCATCAGGGTCTGGTTACCACACGCCGCTCTGGCCCAGTCAGATCCAACAGCATTGACTACAAAAGCAAAAGCTCAGGTTTGTAATTTCAAGCTTGTAATGTTCAGAATTTTATCTTATAATAAAAACCGCATTCTGGCGGTCAACATCATCTTGAGTTCAAGTCAACATGAAATTGGGGACTCGCCAGAACGCGCCGTGTTGTGTTGTGTTGAGCTGGTTAGGGTGGTGCATTCACTGATATATATTGTTACGAATGTATATGACTTTGTACCTGTGTGTGCATGTGTGTGTGTGTGTGTGTGTGTGTGTGTGTGTGTGTGTGTGTGTGTGTGTGTGTGTGTGTGTGCATATATGCGTGTTCGAGCGTGTTTCCATATGTGTCTGTGGGGGGGGGGGGCGCTAGGAATTCACTGGGGAGCCAAGGGGGCGCCAGCCTGCAAAAGTTTGGGAACCATTGCTTTACACACTGATGTCGGTTGTTGATGCAGTACCGCCTGAGGGATCAAAGGTCCGTAATATCATCGCTTACGTGCAGTGATTTCTCCAGATTCTCTGAACCTTTTGATGATTTTACGGTCCGTAGATGGTAAAATCCCTAAATTGCTTGCAGTAGCTCGTTGAGAAATGTTGTTCTAAAACTCTTCAACAATTTGCTTACAAAGTTGGTGACCCTCACCCCATCCTTGTTTGTGAATTAGTTAGCATTTCATGGAAGCTGCTTTTATACCCAACCATGGCACCCACTTGTTCCCAATTAGCCTGCACTAATGTAGGATGTTCAAAATAAGTGTTTGATGAGCATTCCTTCAACTTCTTTGTCACGTGTTGCTGGCATCAAATTCTAAAAGTAATGATTATTTGCAAAAAAAAAAATGCTTATCAGTTTGAATATTTAATATGTTGTCTTTGTAGCATATTCAACTGAATATGGGTTGAAAATGATTTGCAAATCATTGTATTCCATTTATATTTACATCTAACACAATTTCCCAACTCATATGGAAACGGGGTTTGTATACAGTATATACACCTTCATATATATACATATATATATATATATATATATATATGTATATATATATATATATATATATATATGTACATTTACTGTACATGTATAAATGTATATATACAAACAAACACACACACACACATATACATATTTAAATGTATTCATCCATTTTCTTCCGCTTATTCCCTTTGGGGTCGCGCGGGGCGCTGGTGCCTATCTCAGCTACAATCGGGCGGAAGGCGGTGTACACCCTGGACAAGTCGTCACCTCATCACAGGGCCAACACAGATAGACAGACAACATTCACACTCACATTCACACACTAGGGCCAATTTAGTGTTGCCAATCAACCTATCCCCAGGTGCATGTCTTTGGAAGTGGGAGGAAGCTGGAGTACCCGGAGGGAATCCACGCATTCACGCGGAGAACATGCAGAAAGATCCCGAGCCCGGGATTGAACCCAGGACTACTCAGGACCTTTGTATTGTGAGGCAGACGCACTGACCCCTGTTCCACCATGCTGTCCATATACAGTATATAAATGTATATATACATATATATGTATACATATATAATTGAGGAGCTGAGACGTGGTTATCGGCTGTAGACAACTCTGGCTTACCTGGCCGGTTCAAGGCGTGGATATACCAGCATGGCGTCTTACCCCGGATACTCTGGCCTCTGTATGAGGTTCCTCTGTCAACAGTGGAGACTCTGGAGAGGAAGGTCAGCAGCTACCTCCGCCGATGGATGGGGTTTCCACGCAGCCTGTGCAACACAGCACTGTACGGGAAGACCAACAAGCTCCAGCTCCCTTTTAGTTGCCTGGATGAGGAGCTCAGGGTCTCTCGCACTTGAGAGGCTTTGCTCCATCGTGACTCCAAGGACCCTAAAGTGGCATCAGCAGGCATCGTGGTGCGAACTGGCAGGAAGCGGAGGGCTCAGGAAAGCCTGGAAATAGCTGAGTCTCGGCTGAGACTAAGGTCCCTGGTGGGCTGGGATCCTTCCCTGAACCTCACTATGAGAAGGCACGGGGTAAAGACAAACGCCAGCTAGTCCTGAAGGAGGTGCGTGCAGAGGTTGAGGAGGAGCGAACCAGCAGGATGGTGGGTATGCAGCAGCAGGGAGCATGGACAAGGTGGGATGGTGCACTGGAGAGGAGGGTGACCTGGTCTGAGATCAGGTTGGCTGAACTCCAGCGCATTAAGTTCATGGTTCAAGCTGTCTACGACGTCCTACCCAGCCCAGCCAATCTCCATCTCTGGGGCATGAATGACTCTCCAGCCTGTGTGCTGTGCTTCAAGGAAAGGCTCGCTGGACCACATCTTAAGCATCTGCTCTAAAGCTCTGGGGCAGGGCTGCTACCGTTGGCGGCACGATCAAGTGCTGAAGACTGTTGCTGAAGCCATAGCTAAAGCCATGGCAAAAAACAACAGGAGCAAACGACAACAACTTGGCAAGAGGAGAATTGCCTGTGTCAGGGCTGGAGAGCATCCACAGTCACAGACCGAACCAGCAGCCGGACTCCTCACCTCAGCATTGGACTGGGATCTTCGAGTGGACTTGGGCAAGCAGCTCAAGTTTCCAGACTACGTCACAACAACTTTGTTGCGGCCAGATATCTTGCTTACATCATTATCTTCACAGCAGGTGCTGCTGATAGAGCTGACAGTTCCTTGGGAGGCTCGCATAAAGGAGGCAAACGAGCGGAAGCAGTCAAAGTACCAGGAGCCAGTCGAGTAATGCCGCAGAGGAGGCTGGAAGGCACGCTGTGAGCCCATTGAAGTGGGGTGTAGAGGCTTTTCTGGCCGCTCACTGTGCGAGGTGTTTACGCTCCTTGGCATCACAGGTGAGGGGAAAAGGAAGGCCATTAATGCCACCATGGAGGCAGCAGAGAGAGCCTCTAGATCAGGGGTGCCCATTACGTCGATCGCGATCGACTGGTCGATCTCGGAGGGTGTGTCAGTCGATCTCAAGCCAGGCATTAAAAAATAGACATAAAAATGAGCAATCATCAATCATACCAAGACTTCACTTTCGTCAGTTGTTTGACATTCTCGGCACCCGAGGATCTTGTGAGATGACGCTGGCTGCTGGGAGCTCATATTTAAGAAAAAAATCACTAACAGGGCGGACGCAGAGAAACACATTTTATTTCTAGAGACTCCGTACCTACTGTCAAAACTCTAAAGACCGACTGCACAGTTCCTGTCTTCACCATAAAAGACCTGTTCCATCCTGCCTGTGCTAACAAAATAAGAGTCTCAGAAAACTAGCGTGCAGAAGCTAGCAAGCTACGGAGTTTGATGCCAATGTATTTCTCCCCCGCCCTCAGCGACTGCTTTCTCACTTGCTTGCCCACCCGCACACTCACTGACGTCACTCACCTGCTGCCAGACATTAAAGGGCCACACACATATGCTACTCTCATAACAAAGTGTTTAAAAACGAGTATGCAAGTTGGACAAATGAGATGCCAAATCCAACCACTTTCATGTGGTATTGGACAGAAAGGAGGACTTTTTTTTTCCCTCCATTTGAAAATGCGGACGTTATCAGCACCACTGTCTAATTCCAATCAATGCAAGTCATCAGAATCAAATACACCAACTTATATTCTTGTCTTCATGAAAGAAAGGAATCTATGTGTGTTAAACATGCTTGTATTATCATTAAACACCATTAACTTGTTAACAAAAATGTCTCTTTCATAAATAAATAAATATAAATTATAAATAGGAATGAGGTAGATCTCCTCGACTTGGTCAATTGAAAAGTAGCTCGCCTGCAGAAAAAGTGTGAGCGCCCCTGCTCTAGATCATGGGTGTCAAACTCTGGCCCGGGGGCCGAATTTGGCCCGCCGTGTAATTTCATTTGGCCCTTGAGGCAATACTAAATTAACATTAGAGCTGGCCCGCCGGTATTATACAGCGGCGGTGCTGCTGTAACACCGCATTCACCGCTAATACTCATACTTGCCAACCCTCACGACTTTCCCGGGAGTTCAGTGCCTCTCCCGAAAATCTACCGGGGCAACCATTCTCCCGAATTTCTCCAGATTTCCACCCGGACAACATCACAGGGGGCGTGCCTTAAAGGCACTGCCTTTAGCCTTCTCTACAACCTGTCGTCACATCCGCTTTTCCTCTATACAAACAGCATGCCGGCCAAGTCACATAATGTAAGTGGCTTGCGCACACACACAAGTGAATGCAAGGCATACTTGGTCAACAGCCATACAGGTCACACTGAGGGTGGGTGTATGAACAACTTTAACAGTGTTGCAAATATGCGCCACACTGTGAACCCACACCAAACAAGAATGACAAACACATTTCGGGAGCACATCCGCACCGTAACACAACATAAACAGAACAGAAAAAATACCCAGAACCCCTTGCAGCACTAACTCTTCCAGGATGCTACAATAGACACCCCCCGCTACCCTTCCCCCACTTCAACCCCGCCCACTTCATTGTTATTTTATTTTCAAATTTTTTAGCCTGTGGAAAAAGTTAATGTTGATATTTACCTCAGAAGGCTGCAAATAGAAAAGAGGCATTACATTTTTTATCCATCTATCCATCCATTTTCTACCGCTTATTCCCTTTTGGGGTCGCGGGGGGCGCTGGCGCCTATCTCAGCTACAATCGGGCGGAAGGCGGGGTACACCCTGGACAAGTCGCCACCTCATCGCAGGGCCAACACAGATAGACAGCATTTTTTATTTACATTTTATTTAACATACCATTGATGTTTTTTCGTTTTTTTTTTAATTATTTTGCACTACTAGGTTATATAAGCGTTGCTTGTTCCATATTCAGCGTTAAAGCAAATCAGTGTAGCAAACTGAGCCATAATTGCTCCTTCGAGACTTGAATGTTTGATTCATTCATTATTGTTTTTTTTATTTCCAAATGTATTATTAGCCTGTGGAAAATGTTTGTTTTGATATTTGCCTCAGAAGGCCGTTGATATTTATTAATTATCATTAATATTATTTGAAACTCGATTTTGCATGTCACTATATATATAAGCCTTGCTTGTTCGATATTCAATGCGAAACTTGTTTGGGTCCCTATTGAAAGGTTCATTTGTTCAACTTTGGCCCGCGGCTTTGTTCAGTTTAAAATTTTGACCCACTCTGTATTTGAGTTCGACACCCCTGCTCTAGATGGCTTTGGATCAGAAGGAACGAACTGTGAGCCGATGCTACTGGGACCCAAGCTGGGGTCTGATCAACTCTGGCTGTGTCACCTGAAGGAGGGGGTATGATGTTGAAAGACCCGAAACCTTAAGGCACATCACTGAGGATGTGTCCCAGTACATCTGAGGATCTATCTTACAATCATTTCTATATACATGTGTATATATACATATACATGTATATATAGTGGGGCAAAAAAGTATTTAGTCAGCCACCGATTGTGCAAGTTCTCCCACTTAAAATGATGACAGAGGTCTGTAATTTTCATCATAGGTACACTTCAACTGTGAGAGACAGAATGTGAAAAAAAATCCAGGAATTCACATTGTAGGAATTTTAAAGAATTTATTTGTAAATTATGGCGGAATATAAGTATTTGGTCAACCATTCAAAGTTCTCACTGGTGGAAGGAGGTTTTGGCTCAAAATCTCACGATACATGGCCACATTCATTCTTTCCTTAACACGGATCAGTCGTCATGTCCCCTTAGCAAAATGGATACATGGATGATACAGCAGAGGATTGGGAGAATGTCATGTGGTCAGATGAAACCAAAATAGAACTTTTTGGTATAAACTCAACTCATCGTGTTTGGCGGAAGAAGAATACTGAATTGCATCCCATGAACACCATACCTAATGTGAAGCATGGGGGTGTAAACATCATGCTTTGGGGCTGTTTTTCTTCTAAGGGGACAGGACGATTAAACCGTGTTAAGGAAAGAATGAATGGGGCCATGTATCGTGAGATTTTGAGCCAAAACTTCCTTCCATCAATGAGATCTTTGAATGGTACATATAAATGTATGTATATATATATATATATATATATATATATACATACATATATATACATACATATATATATATATATATATATATATATATATATATATATATATATACACACACACATGTATATATGTATACATATACGTGTACATATATGTGTATATATACATATATATTTATACATATATAAATGTATCTATATACATATGTATATGTACATATGTGTATATACATATACATGTATACATATACATATATGTGTATATATACATATATATGTATATATATATTACAATACAGACTCAAACTTAATTGTAAAGACTGAAAATGGCTCTTATTGACTCACATTGACTCGTTAAGATTCAAACGTACTTGTAAAGACTCAAAATAACTTCAATTGTCTCCCTGACTCGTTGAGATTCAAACGGACTTGTTACGACTCAAAATTACTCTTACAGACTCACACTGACTCGCATAGGTTCAATGACTCAATCCGGCACAATAACTTGGAGGGATTCAGACTTGGTCGTGGATATCATAGTGACTCTTACAGAGTCACATTAACTCATAGGGATTCGAACAAACTTGTACTGACTCAAAATAACTCAAAATGTCATAACGACGCTTTAGAGACTCAAATACCTCGCAGAGATTCAGACTTGGGTCTAATGACTAAAAATGGTTCTTACGGACTCACACTGCCTTGTAAGATTCAGACCTACTAGTAATGACTGAAATTGAAACAAGAACTTGTCGCACTTGGTCGTAATGACTTACCATGAATTGATTAACTTGTCTGATTGTGGCAGTCCGTTCCCTGTACGATCGGTGCTAGAGCTTGGTCCGCATTGCCGGCAGTAAGTCGAACACATTTCCAGTGAGGGTTGGACTCCGCCAAGGCTGTCCTTTGTCACCGATTCTGTTCATAACTTTTATGGACAGAATTTCTAGGCGCAGTCAAGGCGTTGAGGTGTTCCGGTTTGGTAACCGCAGGATTAGGTCTCTGCTTTTTGCAGATGATGTGGTCCTGATGGCTTCATCTGACCGGGATCTTCAGCTCTCGCTGGATCGGTTCGCAGCCGAATGTGAAGCGACCGGAATGAGAATCAGCACCTCCAAGTCCGAGTCCATGGTTCTCGCCCGGAAAAGGGTGGAATGCCATTTTCGGGTTGGGGAGGAGACCCTGCCCCAAGTGGAGGAGTTCAAGTACCTAGGAGTCTTGTTCACGAGTGAGGGAAGAGTGGATCGTGAGATCGACAGGCGGATCGGTGCGGCGTATTCAGTAATGCTGACGTTGTATTGATCCGTTGTGGTGAAGAAGGAGCTGAGCCGGAAGGCAAAGCTCTCAATTTACCGGTCGATCTACGTTCCCATCCTCACCTATGGTCATGAGCTTTGGGGCATGACCGAAAGGATAAGATCACGGGTACAAGCGGCCGAAATGAGTTTCCTCCGCCGTGTGGCGGGGCTCTCCCTTAGAGATAGGGTGAGAAGCTCTGCCATCCGGGAGGAGCTCAAAGTAAAGCCGCTGCTCCTTCACATCGAGAGGAGCCAGATGAGGTGGTTCGGGCATCTGGTCAGGATGCCACCCGAACGCCTCCCTAGGGAGGTGTTTAGGGCACGTCCAACCGGTAGGAGGCCACGGGGAAGACCCTGGACACGTTGGGAAGACTATGTCTCCCGGCTGGCCTGGGAACGCCTCGGGATCCCCCGGGAAGAGCTAGACGAAGTGGCTGGGGAGAGGGAAGTCTGGGCTTCCCTGCTTAGGCTGCTGCCCCCGCGACCCGACCTCGGATAAGCGGAAGATGATGGATGGATGGATGGATGGATGGATGGAATTGATTAACGTGGACCCCGACTTAAACAAGTTGAAAAACGTATTCGGGTGTTACCATTTAGTGATCAATTGTACGGAATATGTACTGAACTGTGCAATCTACTAATAAAAGTATCAATCAATCAAAAAAAACTTTAAATGGCTATTACAGACTCACACTGAGTCGTAAGATTCACGCTTATTCATGAAGACTAAAATTGACTCACTGACTTGGAGGGGTTCAAATTTAGTCGTAAAGACTCAAAACGATTCTTACACACTCACACTGACTCATAGAGATTGAAACCACGTTGTAAAGACCAGAAATGACTTATAGAGATAAAAATTTAGTCGTAAACACTCAATAATATTCTTTACAGACTCACGCCGACTTGTAAAGATTCAAACGTATTTGTAATGACTCCTAAAGATTCAAGCTTAGTGGTAAAGACTCAAAATGACTCTTTTAGACTAACACTGACTCATAAAGATTCAAACTTACTTGTAATTACTCTTACAGACTCACACTGACTTGTAAAGATTCAAATTTAGTGGTAAAGACCCAAAATGACTCATAGAGATTAAAATTTAGTCGTAAACACTCAATAATATTCTTTACAGACTCACAACAACTTGTAAAGATTCAAACGTATTTGTAACGACTCAAAATGACTCTTCCAGACTCACACTGACTTCTTAAGATTCAAGTTTAGTGGTAAAGACACACAATGACTCTTTTAGACTAACACTGACTCATAAAGATTCAAACTTACTTGTAATGACTCTTACAGACTCACACTGACTCGTAAAGATTCAAATTTAATGGTAAAGACCCAAAATGACATATAGGGATTAAAATTTAGCCGTAAACACTCAATAATATTCTTTATAGACTCACACCAACTTGTAAAAATTCAAACGTATTTGTAACGACTCAAAATGACTCTTCAAGACTTACACTGACTCCTAAAGATTCAAGCTTAGTGGTAAACCCTCACAATGACTCTTTTAGACTAACACTTACTCAAAAAGATTCAAACTTACTTGTAATTACTCTTACAGACTCACACTGACTCATAAAGATTCAAACTTAGTGGTAAAGACTCAAAATGACACTTTTAGACTAACACTGACTCAAAAAGATTCAAACTTACTTGTAAAAACTCAAAAGGACTCTTACAGACCGACATGACTCGCAAAGATTCAAACAAGTGGTAAGGTCTCAAAATATTTTTTACAAGCTATTACTACTATTTACTTGTAAAGACTCAAAATGACTCAAATTGTCATAATGACTTGTCGAGATTCAAACTTACTTGTGATAACTCAAAATGACTCAAATTGTCATACTGACTTGTACAGATTCAAACTTACTTGTTCGGACTCAAAATGTCTCATAAAGATTCACACTTACTCGTAAAGACTCAATAATTCTCACGCACTCACACTGACTTGTAGGGATTCAAATTTATGACTCAAAATGACTCTTACAGACTCCCAGTAACTTTTAAAGAATCAAATTTACTTTTCATGACTCAAAATGGCTCTCGCAGACTAACACTGAATCTTAAAGACTCATATTTACTTGTGAAGACTCAGAATGACTCACATTTTCATACGGACTTGTAGAGATTCAAACTTACTTTTAATGAATCAAGACGACTCTTGCACACTCACACTGACTCATTGAGATCCAAAACTAATTGTTACGACTAAAATGACTCTTATAGACTCCCACTGACTCATAAAGAGTCAAACCTACTTGTTATGACTCAAATGACTCTTACACACTCACACTGACTCATAAAAATTCAAACCTACTTGCTACAACTCAAATGACTCTCACATTGACTCGTAGGGTTTAATACTTACTTGTAAAGACTCAAAATGACTCATATTGTCATACTGACTTGTAGAGATTTAAACTTATTTGGTATGTCTCAAAATGACTCTTACACACTCACGCTGATACGTAAATATTCAAACCTACTTGTTATGACTTAAAATAGTTCTTACCGACTAATGATGAATCGTAAGGATTCAAACTTATTTGTAATGACTCTTACAGAGTCCCACTGACTCCTGCAGATTCAAACTACTTGTTACGACTCAAATGACTCTTGCAGATTCAAACCAACTAGTTACGACTCAAATGACTCTTACACACTCACACTGACTCCTGCAGATTCAAACCTACTTGTTACAACTCAAATGACTGTTACAGACTCCCACTGACTCCTGCAGATTCAAACCTACCCGTTACGACTCAAATGACTCTTACACATTCACACTGACTCCTGCAGATTCAAACCTACTTGTTACAACTCAAATGACTCTTACACACCCCCACTGACTCCTGCATATTCAAACTACTTGTTACAACTCAAATGACACTTACACCTTAACACTGACTCCTGCAGATTCAAACTTACTTGTTACAACTCAAATGACTCTTACACACCCCCACTGATTCCTGCAGATTCAAACCTAGTTGTTCTAACTCAAATGACTCTTACACACTCCCACTGACTAATAAAGATTCAAACCTACTTGTTACGACTCAAATGACTCTTTCCCACTCCCACTGACTCCTGCATATTCAAACTACTTGTTACAACTCAAATGACACTTACACCTTCACACTGACTCCTGCAGATTCAAACCTACTTGTTACAACTCAAATGACTCTTACACACTCCCACTGACTCCTGCAGATTCAAACCTACTTGTAACGACTCAAATGACTCTTTCACACTCCCACTGACTCCTGCATATTCAAACTACTTGTAACGACTCAAATGACTCTTTCACACTCCCACTGACTCCTGCATATTCAAACTACTTGTTACAACTCAAATGACACTTACACCTTCACACTGACTCCTGCAGATTCATACCTACTTGTTACAACTCAAATGACTCTTACACACTCCCACTGACTAATAAAGATTCAAACCTACTTGTTACGACTCAACTGACTCTTACAGATTCAAATCTACTTTTACGACTCAAAACGACTCTTACAGACTCACACTGACTCATAAAGATCCAAACCTACTTGTTATGACTCAAATGACTCTTACACACTCACACTGACTCCTGCAGATTCAAACCTACTTGTAATGACTCAAATGACTCTTTCACACTCCCACTGACTCCTGCATATTCAAACTACTTGTTACAACTCAAATGACACTTCCACCTTCACACTGACTCCTGCAGATTCAAACCTACTTGTTTCAACTCAAATGACTCTTACACACTCCCACTGATTAATAAAGATTCAAACCTACTTGTTACGACTCAACTGACTCTTACACACTCACACTGACTCCTGCAGATTCAAATCTACTTTTACGACTCAAAACGACTCTTACAGACTCACACTGACTCATAAAGATCCAAACCTACTTGTTATGACTCAAATGACTCTTACACACTCCCACTGACTCCTGCTGATTCAAACCTACTTGTAACGACTCCAATGACTCTTTCACACTCCCACTGACTCCTGCATATTCAAACTACTTGTTACAACTCAAATGACACTTACACCTTCACACTGACTCCTGCAGATTCAAACCTACTTGTTACAACTCAAATGACTCTTACACACTCCCACTGACTAATAAAGAGTCAAACCTACTTGTTACGACTTAACTGACTCTTACACACTCACACTGACTCCTGCAGATTCAAATCTACTTTTACGACTCCAAACGACTCTTACAGACTCACACTGACACATAAAGATCCAAACCTACTTGTTATGACTCAAATGACTCTTACACACTCCCACTGACTCCTGCAGATTCAAACCTACTAGTTACGACTCCAATGACTCTTACAGACTCCCACGGACTCATAAAGATTCAAATGTACTTCTAACGACCCAAAATTGACTCAAATTGTCACAAATCTAGCCGCAAACGCCTCCAAACGATTCTTTACAGACCCACACCGACTGGCAAAGGACTCGACCTGACTCGTGTTGACAAGCCGATCAGCGTTGTTACTGGACTGAGGCTCCGCCCCTTGGGTAGAGTCACTGGAAACAGGTCACTTTTCGCCAAAACTGACAAGACGACTCGTGCGACTAATGGGCCACCTGACCATGAGAAAAATACTGTTTAGCACACACTTGAATGTGTGTGTCCATTCAGTATTCACATGATCAATGTGTGTGTGTGTGTGTGTGTGTGTCCATGCAGTATTCACATTATCAATGTGTGTGTGTGTGTGTGTGTGCGCACTAACTAACATTAATGCCAACACACTGAACTTCATCACTTATTTATACAAATGGAGGATCTCCTACACACACTCACTCACACACACACACACACACACGCACACACATGCACACACACACACACACACACTGTTCTATTTAGTCATGCGTCTTCTATTCTATTCTATTCTATTCTATTCTGGGCAGGAGTGAATGTGGAGCACGTTACATCCTACTTACCACTGCTGCTGCGCTCCACCAGGAAGAAGCTGCTGCTGATGATGATGATGATGATGATGATGATGGAGGAGGACGATGACGACGACGATGATGATGAAGAAGAAAAAGAGGAGGAAGAAGAAAAAAAGTTTCCAGAATGAGTGTCGAGGAACAAATGAAGATGGAGCGATCTTCATTTACGTTCTCGGTGTGCTTGTGGCTCTGCTGCCGCGGCAACAAGCACATCAACTGTCTGTCTCTCTCTCTCTCTCTCTCTCTCTCTCTCTCTCTCTCTCTCTCTCTCTCTCTCTCTCTCTCTCCCTCACACACACACGCACAGAGAGACACTCTCACACACACACACACACTCTTGTATTGGTTACCTTCTTGAGACCTCCGAAAAAATGCCTACCTCTTTAGCACCGCCCTTTCTAGATATATAAAGATTTGTTTTTACAACATTAACAATATATACATACTAAAGCTTGTTGTGAAAAATTAGTTGGAATTTCACAAGAAAACGGTCACAATTTCACAAGAAAAACATAGAATTTTGGCAGTATTAGAATAAAAGTCGTCAGTTTACTCAACGCATATAAAAAAATGCACAAGAAAAACCGTACACTTGTGCGATGTTATGATAAAAGTTGGAATTTAACTCAATAACAGTCGCAATTTTACAACAAATGCTTAAAATTTTGGCAATTTTCTGAAAAGAGTCGTAATTTTACTCGACAAAAGTCACAATTTCATAAGAAAACTTGACAATTTTGGCAATATTATAATAATAATCGGAATTTTTACTTGGCAAAATTGTGACAAACGTCAACATTTTACTCCAGAAATGTCACAATTTTACAAGAACAACCAAAAAATGAGTTAAAAATTATTTTACTTTTTTTTGGTTTGTAATTAGTTTTTAATCTTCTTCAAGTTATTACAGTATGTCTCTGTATAGAGACATACTGTTTACTGCTGCCCCCGCGACCTGACCTCGGATAAGCGGAAGAAGATGGATGGATGGATTAATTTTGGCCAAAAGGGGGTGCATTTTAATTTCTTACACACACTTAAACAACAAAAAATATTGGCAATATTGTGATAAAAGTCAGAATTGTATATGACACGTCACCATTTTGCATTAACAATTTATTATTTTGAAATTAAAAAGTGTACCCTGCCTTCCGCCCGATTGTAGCTGAGATAGGCGCCAACGCCCCCCGCGACCCCAAAAGGGAATAAGCGGTAGAAAATGGATGGATGGATGGAAATTAAAAAGTAATAATTTTACAAGAAAATATTGCAACGTTACAGAAAGAGAAAGAATATGAGAAATTGTTCAATTTTGCCAAGTAAAAGTTCCGATTATTATTATAATATTGCCAAAATTGTCAAGTTTTCCTATAAAACTGTGACTTTTGTCGCGTAAAAATACGACTCTTTTCAGAATATTGCCAAAATTTAAAGCTTTTCTTGTAACATTGCGACTGTTATTGGTGCAAATGAGACATTCTCTTGTAGATGCAATGGTTTTCCGTATTGGGACCATGACTTATGTCCTAACTTGTTCACACCTCCTCATATGGAAGTTACTTTTCCTTGTTGATGTCTCAAGAAGGATAGAAGTACAAGAACACACACACACACACGCACACACACACACACGCACACACACACACACACACACACACACACACACACACACACACACACACACACACACACACACACACACACACATACTGGTTATCATTTGGAATGGGGATCAAGTTTTTGATCATCAATTGTGGGGACCACCCTTTCTACAGTATGTGGAGGCATAACAAGAAAAACATTGGTAAAATGGCCACTGCCCAGTTAGCTCATACACGTCTTTATATCTCTGGATTGATGAAGTAATGTGCCGATCAGTCTTACTGGGGACCCTGGGGAAAAAGAGTTAATATGGTTCATGAGAACCAAATTTAAATAATTTTGTATAATTAACACAAATTTGTACTTGACTACTGAGGAATGTCAAATGTCTCACACTCAAACTAACCAGTTAACATGTTTTATGGGGCAAAGTTTAAAAATCACTTAGGCATCTTCAAAATGGATCGAACTATCATTTAAAAAGGTTTCCCTTTGGGTCAGAGGTCGGGAACCTTTTTGGCTGAGAGAGCCATGAAAGCCAAATATTTCAAAATGTATTTCAGTGAGAGCCTTATCATATTTTTTAACACTGAATACATCTAAATGTGTGCATTTTTAAGTAAGACCAACATTTTTAGAGTATAATAAGTCTTTTATTATTTTTAATAACATTGTTATTCTGAAGCTAACCAATAATAAATAAAATGTCATGTCTGTTGATCATGTTTTTGTTTGGCCATGTGCTGTTTGTCCTTTTGACTCTTTAAGTTCCTGTTTTTTTCCACTCCCTTGTCTGGTTTCCTTGGTTACTCAATTTGTCCACCTGTCTCTGGTGGACAAAATGCCCGCTCAGCTGCTTCCCAAACTCTAATCAGAAGCAGTATTTAAGATCGTCTTTGCCAGTCAGTCGCCCTGGCGTCAATGTGATCTTTTCTTGCTCTGTGCTGACTTGTTTCATGCCTTGCCATAGTTTCGTGCTTCATGCCATGCCAAGTAAGTTTTGTTTGTTTTATGTTCAGTCTGTTTATGCGTTAGCTTTGTTCCTTAGCCCAAGTTGTGCCTCCACTGTGAGCGATTTTGTTTGTATCTTTTTTTAGTTTAAATTAAATCATGTTTTTACCTAAATGCCATGTCCCGAGTAGTCTGTCTGCCTTCCTGGGGGAACGACCCTGCAGCAAGCTGCGACCCCCCCATTGTGACATAAAATACTTCTTACCATTAATGCGACTTCTTGAACAGGTGCGGTAGAAAACGGATGGATGGATTTAAATGCATGAGAATGTTTCATATTTTGCACGTTATTTTAAGCACTGTGATTACCAGCGAAATTATGAATAATTATCGTGTTAAGCAATGTCAGCTAAGATTTATCTGAGAGCCAGGTGCAGTCATCAAAAGAGCCACAGGTTCCCTACCCCTGCTATAGGTGAACTGTTTTTTTGTCCCCATACCGTCAGAGGTCCCCTAAAGGTGACTGTGTAAACAGAGCGATTGTCAAAGTTTGTTGTTGACGAACCCCAAGATGCAGAGAAGGAGGTAGACATGGAGTGAGAAACATGGTTTTGATATAAACAACTAGAACAAAACCAAACAAAGGGTTCGAACCAAAAGCGCGCACGTGGGCGGATAACAAACAAAAGGCCTAGCGTGTAAGCTAACAGGTATCTAGCAGGAAACAGAAAAACTGGAAACAGCTAACGGCTAACAAGAACAGCTTACCGCTACGACGACAAGGACAAATAGTAGCACGAAAGGGAGTAGCTGTAATGATGACATCGACAAAT
>NC_084637.1:23709193-23799193 GCF_033978795.1 Nerophis ophidion
CCTGGACAAGTCTCCACCTCATTGCAGGGCTAACAGAGATAGACAACGTACACACATTAACATAATATGTAAACACATGCATATATGTGTATGTATATATGTATGTACTATATAAATATGTAAATGTATACAGATACATTTCATATACATATAGAAAAATATACATACATATATAATTTACTCCTCCACATCGAGAGGAGCCAGATGGAGATGTTTCAGGCACGTGTCCGACCGGTAGGAGGCCACGGGGAAGACCCAGGACACATTGGGAAGACTATCTCTCCGGCTGGACTGGGAACGCCTCGGGATCCCCCGGGAGGAGCTGGACGAAGTGGTTGGAGAGAGGGAAGTCTGGGCTTCTCTGCTTAGGCTGCTGCCCCCGTGACCCGACCTCGGATAAGTGGAAGAAGATGGATGGATGGCTGGATACACATACATACACACACATATACAGTATACATATATATTTACATATATACACATATGGAAATGTTATTTATATATATATATATATATATACAATACATATATATATTATATATACACACACATACATACATATATATATATATAAACATATACATATATATATACATACAAACGTATATGTATATATATACACATACATATATATATATATATATACATATATATATAGATAGATATACATACACACACACATATATATATATATATATATATATACATATATAAATGTACAAACCCCGTTTCCATATGAGTTGGGAAATTGTGTTAGATGTAAATATAAATGGAATACAATGATTTGCAAATCCTTTTCAACCCATATTCAGTTGAATGCACTACAAAGACAAGATATTGATGTTCAAACTCATACACTTTTTTTTTTTTGCAAATAATAATTAACTTAGAATTTCATTGCTGCAACACGTGCCAAAGTAGTTGGGAAAGGGCATGTTCACCACTGTGTTACATCACCTTTTATTTTAACAACACTCAATAAACGTTTTGGAACTGAGGAAACTAATTGTTGAAGCTTTGAAAGTGGAATTCTTTACCATTATTGCTTGATGTACAGCTTAAGTTGTTCAACAGTCCAGGGTATTGTTGTCCTATTTCACGCTTCATAGTGCGCCACACATTTTCGATGGGAGACATGTCTCGACTGCAGGCGGACCAGGGAGGTGCCCGCACTCTTTTACTACGAAGCCACGCTGTTGTAACACGTGGCTTGGCATTTTTTCGCTGAAATAAGCAGGGGCGTCCATGATAACATTGCTTGGATGACAACATATGTTGCTCCAAAACCTGTATGGACCATTCAGCATTAATGGTGCCTTCACAAATGTGTAAGTTACCCATGCCTTGGGCACTAATACAACCCCATACCATCACAGATGCTGGCTTTCAACTTTGCGCTTATAACAATCTGGATGGTTATTTTCCTCTTTTTTCTGGAGGAAACCACGTACACAGTTTCCAAATATAATTTGAAATGTGGACTCGTCAGACCACAGAACACTTTCCCACTTTGCATCAGTCCATCTCAGATGAGCTTGGGCCCAGCAAAGCAAGCGCGTTCCTGGGTGTTGTTGATAAATGGCTTTCGCTTTGCATAGTAGAGTTTTAACTTGCACTTACAGATGTAGCGACCAACTGTAATTACTGACAGTGGTTTTATGAAGTGTTCCTGAGCCCGTGTGGTGATATCCTTTACACACTGATGTCGGTTTTTGATGCAGTACCGCCTGAGGGCTCAAAGGTCCGTAACATCATAGCTTACGTGCAGTGATTTCTCCAGATTCTCTGAACCTTTTGATTATTTTACGGACCGTAGATGGTAAAATCCCTAAATTCCTTGCAATAGCTTCTTGAGAAATGTTGTTCTAAAACTGTTCGACAATTTGCTTACAAATTGGTGACCCTCGCTCCATCCTTGTTTGTGAATTAGTTAGTATTTCACGGAAGCCGCTTTTATCAATCAATCATGGCACCCACCTGTTCCCAATTAGCCTGCACACCTGTGGGATGTTCCAAATAAGTGTTTGATGAGCATTCCTCAACTTTATCAGTATTTATTGGCACGTTTCCTAACTTCTTTGTCACATGTTGCTGGCATCAAATTCCAAGTTAATAACTATTTGCAGAAAAAAAAATATTTATCAGTTTAAACATCAAATATGTTGTCTTTGTAGCATATTCAACTGAATATGGGTTGAAAATGATTTGCAAATCATTGTATTCCGTTTATATTTACCTCTAACACAATTTCCCAACTCATATGGAAACAGGGTTTGTACATATATACATACATACATATATATAAATATATATATAGATATATATATATATATATATATACATTTATATATATATACACTATATATATGTCTTGATTGGATTATCCAGAGAATAGTGCTCGATACCGTGGTAGAGCGCAATATGTAGGTGTGGGAAAAATCACAAGACTACTTCATCTCTACAGGACTGTTTCATGAGGGGTTCCCTCAATCATCTCCTGATGATTGAGGGAACCCCTCATGAACCCCTCATGAAACAGTCCTGTAGAGATGAAGTAGTCTTGTGATTTTTCCCACACCTACATATATATATATATATATATATATATATATACACACACACATATATGTACATATGTATATATATATATACATACTGTACATATACATACACATATGTATATATACATGTATATATACACACACATGTACACATATATATATTTAAATATATATACACACACACACACACACATATATATACACACACACACACACACACACACAGTATATGGGTGTGTTTGTGTACATTTTATATTAATATAATGGATATATATTTAATCTAATTGGATATTAAGAGTATGTGAAAGTTCAACATTTTTCCCGTCATGCACTGTAATGGATTTAAAAGGGTGTGATTTTGAATTGCTTATGATGTTTGGTCATTTTTTTCATAATATCCACAAACTTCAGTAAGCAGGTTGTGGTGTGTGTGACCATGTGTGTTCACGTTTTGTGACGGTTGGATACACTTTTTTTTACCCATGACTCGGGAAGGTTGTCTGGATTGGCTCATAAAAGTAATTGCTGTGCTGTATGCTATTCAATCTTCATCAGCTTGATGTGCTCACATTGTTCACAAAAAACAAGACTAGCGGATGTTTTAAGTTCATTGGGAATTCCTTATTAAATCCGTGGACGCGCGGTTCGCTTTCGGATCGCACAGGAAGTAGCAAAGAGCACTTCCTCTAAGGCTCCAGATGAGCGTGAAAGCTTAAAAAAAAAAAAAATTAATTAAAAAAAAAATGTTTTTCATCAGTGAGAGGCGTGGCTAAAAGTCATGTGAACACAGCTGCACTTCTTCAATTACAGCGTCCTATGTGTGGCGTGTTTCCGCAGTGGAACACTCAGGCTAAAAACAAACGTAAAGGCTCTCATTACAGGCCGATCAATACACCTCAGTGTGTGCCTGCGTGTGCGTGATGACATCATGGTGAGGCCTCGGGGTCTTCTTTCGCGTTCCTCGCCAACATACTTTTTTAGCTGTGGAAGATGAAACCAGTAATGATGTGTTCGCTGTCAGCGTGTAAATGTGAGCGCCATTATCCACATTCATTCATTGAAGGGCGGGGGCCACGTCGGTTGACACGCACGCACGCACGCACGCACGCACGCACGCACGCACGCACGCACGCACGCACGCACGCACGCACGCACGCACGCACGCACGCACGCACGCACGCACGCACGCACGCACACACACACACACACACACACACACACACACACACACACACACACACACACACACACACACACACACACACACACACACACAATCACGTCTATATTTAGCCAAGTGCCGCAGGAAAAAGCTCGTGAATTTTTTAAACTTTGTAAGCCGACTTCCTGCCCTCCGCGGTTGGGATCGCCGTGGCAACCCCATGTCTTTGATGTCATCGCCACTTCATGTAAGAGTTTTATTATTGTACAAACCCTAAAAGCATTGAAGTTAGCACGTTGTGTAAATGGTAAATAAAAACAGAATTCAATGATTTGCAAATCCTTTTCAACTTATATTCAATTGAATAGACTGCAAAGACAAGATATTTAATGTTTCAACTAGTAAACGTTTTTTTTTGTGCAAATATTAGCTCATTTGGAATTTGATGCCTGCAACATGTTTTAAAAAAGCTGTACAAGTGGCAAAAAAGACTGAGAAAGTTGAGGAATGCTCACCAAATACTTATTTGGAACATCCCACAGGTGAACAGGCTAATTGGGAACAGGTGGGTGCCATGATTGGGTATAAAAGCAGCTTCCATGAAATGCTCAGTCATTCACAAACAAGGATGTGGCGAGGATCACCACTTTGTCAACAAATGTGTGAGCAAATTGTCCAACAGTTTAAGAACAACATTTCTCAACCAGCTATTGCAAGGAATTTAGGGATTTCACCATCTACGCTCCGTTATATCATCAAAAGTTTCAGAGAATCTGGAGAAATCACGGCACATAAGCATTGATATTACGGACCTTCGAAAGTGACATTGGTGTGTAAAGGATATCACCACATGGGCAAAGGAACACTTCAGAAAACCACTGTCAGTAACTACAGTTGGTCGCTACATCTGTAAGTGCAAGTTAAAAGTCAAATATGCAAAGCGAAAGCCATTTATCAACAACACCCAGAAACGCTTCGCTGGGCCCGAGCTCATCTAAGATGGACTGATGCAAAGTGGAAAAGTGTTCTGATAAGCCCACAGTTCAAATCGTTTTTGGAAACTCCGGAAGATAGAGGAAATGTACCATCTGGACTGTTCTAGAGGCAAAGTTCAAAAGGCAGCATCTGGGATGGTATGGGGGTATAATAATGCCAAAGACATAGGTAACTTACACATCTGTGAAGGCACCATTAATGCTGAAAGGTACATACAGGTTTTGGAACAACATATGTTGCCATCCAAGCAACGTTATCATGGACGCCCCTGCTTATTTCAGCAAGACATTGCCAAGCCACGTGTCACAAAAGCGTGGCTAATTGTAAAAGAGTGCGGGTACTCGACTGGCCTGCCTGTAGTCCAGACCTGTCTCCCATTAAAAATGTGTGGCGCAATATGAAGCCTAAAATACCACAACGGAGACCCCGGACTGTTGAACAACTTAAGCTGTACATCAAGCAAGAATGAGAAATAATTCCACTTCAAAAAATGGTCTCCTCAGTTCCAATACGTTTAGAGTGTTGTTAAAAGGAAAGGCCATGTAACACAGTGGTAAAAATGCCCCTGTGACAACTTGTTTGCAATGTGTTGCTGCCATTAAATTATAAGTTAATGATTATTTGAACATTAAATATATTGTCTTTGCAGTCTATTCAATTGAATATAAGTTGAAAAGGATTTGCAAAACATTGTATTCCATTTTTATTTACCATTTACACAATGTACAAACTTCACTGCTTTTGGGTTTTGTATTGTTTTGAACAATCCCATGTCAGCATTTATTTATTTACTGGATTAGATTAACAATTGTGTGGGTGTCAAAATAAAGCGCAGTACTTGGCGGCCACCAGCAGAGGCGCTCTTCAAATAGCGGTCGGTCGATGGCGTCGCAGTGGAAGACAAAAAAAACAGTTGAAAGTCGACAAAAAGAAGTTAGTTCCAAAGTTGTAAAGGTTAATGACATCATGGGTATTTAGTCCGAGCAAAGCGTCCCGGCGAGCTTTGCTTTAATTAAGAGCGCGCACAGCCCCCCCCGCGCCCCTCCTCGATTAACCCGCAGACAGGCCAAGTTGATTCGCTCACCCCCGCAATCTCCCGCTCTCAGCGGAACAGGAAGTCACGACGGCTAATTGGTGTCGTCTCCCCGCGGACGCTTTAAAACTTTGTGACCGCTACCAGACTTTTACTTTGAAAATGGCAAAGGGGGAGGGGTCATAGTCCCACTTCCTGGGTAACTTTTTCCTCCCGCTCATAAAGTTTGCAAAGGGTTTGTTTCCGAGCGTCCACCAGGAAGTAGCCAGTGACATGTGAGGCTTTTCATCGAGAAAGCACTAACACAAAGTCACAATTACCATGAATTGATTATTGTGGACCCCGACTTAAAGACCTACTGAAACCCACTACTACCGACCACGCAGTCTGATAGTTTATATATCAATGATGAAATATTAACATTGCAACATATGCCAATTCGGCCTTTTTAGTTTACCAAATTGCAATTTTAAATTTCCCGGGAGTTTCGTCTTGAAAACGTCGCGTGATGATGACGTGTACGCGTGATGATGACGTGTACGCGTGACGTCACGGACTGTTAGGAAATATGAGCGCTGCACACACACACAGCTAAAAGTCGTCTGCTTTAACGGCATAATTAAACAGTATTTTGGACATCTGTGTTGCTGAATCTTTTGCAATTTGTTCAATTAATATTGGAAAAGTCAAAGTAGAAAGATGGAGTTGGGAAGCTTTAGCCTTTAGCCACACAAACACATGGTGATTCCTTGTTTAAAATTTCCAGAGGTGAAACTTTACTATGGATCCCAGCGGTCAAGCGAACATGGATCCTGGCCGAATGTCAACCAGCAGGTTTCGGTGAGAATATTGTGGTAAAAAGTCGCTTCTTAGCTGAACTTGCGCCTTCCATAAAGCTGCCGTCGACTTCGCTGAGACATTGGCGTCAAGACACCAGTGGACACACCCCTCCGACTATCAGGTACTGTTAAACTCACTAAAACAAGAGCAACACAATAGAAGGATAAGGGATTTCCCAGAATTATCCTAGTAAATGTGTCTAAAAACATCTGAATCCGTCCCAATGCAATCGCGTTTTTTTTAACTTGTTTTTTTTTGTAGTCCGTCGCTATCAATATCCTCAAACACAAATCTTTCATCCTTCCTCAAATTAATGGGGAAATTGTCGTTTTCTCGGTCCGAATAGCTCTTTTTGTTGGAGGTGTCACGCCAAATTTCTTCCCCTTACAAAAACCTTCCCCCCGGAAGTCCTTCCAATGCCTGAAGGACCCCAATGAGAGCGGAACAATACCAAGTTATATGACTCTTAAGGGTTACAGCTGCAAAATTAGCGAAGCAAAAATAGGTTGAAAGGTTAGCATGCTGGAATGCTAATATTTTTTCCTCACCGATATTTTTCACCAATGACAATCAAGCCAATTATAATGCTTTTAAAACAGGCAGCTGTGCTTTAAGGTCCTTCCACCCTCATTGGGGTCCTTCAAGCATTAACGACAAATGTCTTCCGGGGGGAAGGTTTTTGTAGGGGGAAGAAATTTGGCGTGACAGAGGCTCCCATTATAAACAATGTGAGGAGCCATCAACATGTGACGTCATCGTCTGCGACTTCCGGTAGAGGCAAGGCTTTTCTGTTAGCACCAAAAGTTGCGAACTTTATCGTGGATGTTCTCTACTAAATCCTTTCAGCAAAAATATGGCAATATCGCGAAATGATCAAGTATGACACATAGAATGGACCTGCTATCCCCGTTTAAATAAGAAAATCTCATTTCAGTAGGCCTTTGAACAAGTTGAAAAACTTATTCGGAAGTTACTATTCAGTGGTCAATTGTATGGAATATGTACTGTATTGTGCAATCTACTAATAAAAGTTTCAATCAATCAATGAAATAACATTTCAGGATGTTTATTTGGCTTCACAATCAAAAGCATCTCCTTACTTCATAGTTTGGTTTATAAATTATTTATAGCAATTTTTTTCATTGATTAGCTGATATATCCGTCATGTCTGTTTCCGGCCGCAGGACAAAGACAGATCCCACTTCTAACACCAGAAAAATAAGCAGACTGCCAGCACATAGTCCAAGCCCGAGGAGCCAGAAAAGACACGTCGATCCAGGACATAGTCGGGGGCCACACGCTGTTAAATAGTGTCTACTATTATAAATAATCTGACAAAGAATGCAGGACATTTCAATTCTCTCTTCAGTCCAGCAGAAAGTCACGGACATAAAAAAAAAATAAGATAGTGTTTAAATATATTTCACTCACATTCATTTGGATTAGAAATACAAGACCGAGTCAAACGCTCCAACAAATAGTCACGTCCTACAGTAAGCATGTTAACCGTGAGCTATGCCCAGGACGTAGACATAGCCCATCACGACAGTATGAAGGCATGGGTGGATATGGCCTCAGAAAGGCTTCCTGGTTTGGGGGGTTTACGGAGGGTTAATCTCAGCACGTTTAACATTGCAGCGTTCCAGGACATAGGACCTCGTGGATCTAAATGTGCTCAATGAAAACTTGAGCGTTCGATGGAGATTTGCGTTGGTCACAGGTTGTAGCCAGGCCCAAGTGGAGATAAAGAAAAGAATGTATGATTTACTTACAGTACATTCATCCTTTAAGAATGTTTCCATTCCCTGCATGCTTTGGATAGATGGGCATAATTCCAGCACTTAAACACAGCCTGGGATGGTTGACAACAACAATCCAGAGAGTAGTCGGGCATCACGAAGAAAGTCTCACAAGAAGTTGGTCCCAGGTGTTAGTCTGAGCCCAGTCTTTCAGCCGAGGTGAATGATATGGAAGGATGCGTCGGGAAGTAGTCTCATCCCGAGCAAGAGGAACTCCCATCAGGACCGGGTTCTTTACTGAGACGGACTAATTCCTGGGACAAAACCTCCAGGTCCTGCAGGAGAGACAGGGACATTTATTCTCCTTTTTGGCCACGCAGAGTCATTGTCGTCCAGCAGGGACGCCTGCTCTTTCACAACGGCTAGCGCTAGCTTAGCATGCCGCTAAGTACAAACAAGTGTCCACATGTGATGACATCATCATCCGGGGACAAAGAGAAGGAGGACGAGAGCAAGGTCAACACTGCGGGACATGGAGCGTGTGTTCCGTACCTTCTGCAGGTGCATGTTCTTGGTCAGCTGCTCCTCCAACATGTTCTGCAGCTTCTTGTTCATCTCGCGCAGGTTCTCGTCTCCGGACTTGACAAGGTCCCGCAGGACAGAACCCAGGCCTCCTCGGTCCCCCTGAGAACCTCCGTGACTGCCGACAGCACCGCCCGACACGTCTGCTGACACAAGGACATGTTTAGGGACACGAAGAGGCGTTTAGGGCATGAAGACGCGTTTAGGGCATGAAAACACGTTTAGGACATGAAGAGGCATTTAGGACATGAAAACACGTTTAGGACGCCCTGCGATGACGCCCGAATGGCGCTGAGATACGCTCCAGCACCCCCAGCGACCCCAAAAAGGGACAAGCGGTAGAAAACGGATGGATGGATGGAACATGTTTAGGACATTAAGATGCGTTTAGGGCATGAAGAGGCGTTTAGGGCATGAAAACATGTTTAGGACATGAAGACACATTTAGGGCATGAAAACACATTTAGGACATGAGGAGGCGTTTAGGACACGGAGAAGCATTTAGGATATGGAGAGGCGTTTAGGACATAGACACATTTAGTACATGAACACGCGTTTAGGACATGAAGACGTGTTTTGGACATAGAGAGGCGTTTAGGACATGAAAACACGTTTAGGGCATGAAGAGGTGTTTAGGACATGAACGCAGGTTTAGGGCAAGAAGACATGTTAAGGGCATTAAAACATATTTAGGACATGAACGCACGTTTAGGACATGAAGACACGTTTAGGGCATGAGAACATGTTTAGGACATGAACACGCGTTTAGGACATGGAGAAGCGTTTAGGACATGAAAACAAGTTTAGGATTAGAAAACACGTTTAGGACATGAACGCACGTTTAGGACATGAAGACACGTTTAGGGCATGAAAACATGTTTGGGACATGAACGCACATTTAGGACGTGAAGACACATATAGGACATGGAGAAGCGTTTAGGACATGAAAACAAGTTTAGGATATGAAAACACGTTTAGGACATGAAAACATGTTTAGGACATGAAGACGCGTTTAGGACATGAAGACGCGTTTAGGACATGGAGAATCATTTAGGACATGAAAACAAGTTTAAGATATGAAAACATGTTTAGGGCATGAAAACATGTTTAGGACATGAACGCACGATTAGGACATGAAGACACGTTTAGGGCATGAAGACACGTTTAGGGCATGAAAACATGTTTAGGATATGAACGCACGTTTAGGACACGAAGATACGTTTAGGGCATAAAAACATGTTTAGGAGATGAACACACGTTTAGGACAAGAAGACACTTTAGGGCATGAAAACATGTTTAGGACATGAAGACGCGTTTAGGACATGGAGAAGCGTCTAGGACATAAAAACAAGTTTAGGATATGAAAACACGTTTAGGACAGGAACGCACGTTTAGGACATGAAAACATGTTTAGGACATGAAGACACGTTTAGAGCATGAAAACATGTTTAGGACATGAACGCACATTTAGGACATGAAGACACGTATAGAAGCGTTTAGGACATGAAAACAAGTTTAGGTTATGAAAACACGTTTAGGCCATGAAGACACATTTAGTGCATGAAAACATGTTAAGGACACGAACGCACGTTTAGGGCATGAAAACATGTTTAGGACATGAAAACATGTTTAGGACATGAAAACATGTTTAGGACATGAAGACGCGTTTAGGACATGAAGACATGTATAGGACATGGAGAATCATTTAGGAAATGAAAACAAGTTTACGATATGAAAACAAGTTTGGGGCATGAAGACACCTTTAGGGCATGAAAACATGTTTAGGACATGAACGCACATTTAGGACAAGAAGATGCGTTTAGGACATGAAAACATGTTAAGGACACGAACGCACGTTTAGGGCATGAAAACATGTTTAGGACATGAAAACATGTTTAGGACATGAAAACATGTTTAGGACATGAAGACGCGTTTAGGACATGAAGACATGTATAGGACATGGAGAATCATTTAGGAAATGAAAACAAGTTTACGATATGAAAACAAGTTTGGGGCATGAAGACACCTTTAGGGCATGAAAACATGTTTAGGACATGAACGCACATTTAGGACATGAAGACGCGTTTAGGACAAGGAGAAGCGTTTAGGACATGGAGAAGCGTTTAGAACAGGCCTGGGCAATTATTTTGACTAGGAGGCCAAATGTTGAAAAAAAAAATGTGTCTGGGGGTCGGTATATATATATATATATATATATATATATATATATATATATGTATATATATATACACTAATACAAAACCCTACAATAATGTCTGATTGAATGCTAAAAATGTTATTACAGATCGCCTTAAACAACAAAATTGAATTTGAAGGATAAAACTCTGAATATTGACAACATATGAACGTCACACCCCCTCTTGATTGACATATCTTACAATGAAGCGAATCACAACAAAAATGCAACAAACACAGCGAAATATGAACGCAATGGGTAAAAAAAAAAACCCCCACTTACAATCTGATATTTCTGATACATCACTAAGCTTCAGAAGTTTGTTGTAAAAATCTTTTTCCGCATCTGTCCCTGACACCCACATTTCAGGCTCTGGAAATGCTCCCCACCCACACTGCTTGGTGCTTCGTCTGAGCTGCTGTGACTTAGATTACCAAAGTAATTAATTAGATGACCATAGTAACTCATTAGATGACCATAGTAACTCATTAGATGACCATGGTAACTCTTTAGATGACCATAGTAACTAGTATATCATGCAAAAGTGCAGATTCCAACCATTGAAATACTTAGAATCATTACAAAACATCACTGCACATCATAATCACAGCTACACTTTCCATTTTAAAGATCTAAATAAATTATTTGGGGATGTCCGGCGGGCCACATTGAAAAGCTTATCGGGCCATGTGGCCCCCCGGGACTTATTTTAACCAGGTCTGGTTTAGGACATGAAAACATGTTTAGGACATGAAGAGGCGTTTAGGACATGTAGACACGTTTACAACATGAAACATGTTTAGGGCATGTATGGCACATGAAGATGCGTTGTAGGTAAGGGTGTAACGGTACGTGTATTTGTATTAAACCGTTTCGGTACGGGGGTTTCGGTTCAGTTCGGAGGTGTACCTAACGAGTTTCCACATGGACATATTAAGTAGCGTACCGCACGTTGTGTAAACAATGCACACTGAGGCACACGGCATGCTAGCAGCGACCGGGCTACGATAGACTGACCATACCTCCTCTTTTCACCGGATATGTCCTCTTTTGCGGGGCTGTCCGGGTGGATTTTCTTAAATGCCTCAAATGTCCGGTATTTGACGTTAGGGTTGCGTGTATTTTCAATGTACGCTCAGGGTTAAGAAGGGGTTAAAAACAAAACAAATTGTGCATGCGGCCCATAGCTAATGTTTTAAAGGCCCACGGCACATTCTAAAAATATTATTAAAATAAACAAAAACATAAACAAAAGTAAAATAAAAAAGCTTAAAGGCTAAATGTAATTTTGAAAAAGTTGCAACGATGACTAATAAAAAAAGCAGATTTTTTTCTTTCAAACTGTCATTGCTCAAAACATAATATTGAATCAAAATTAATGTTATCATGAATTATTGACCTATCCAAGGTTCCGATTACTTTACATCAAATATTCCACTAAGAAAAATATTTTTGGTGGAAGATTTTTCAAATTTGGTAAATAAATAACCCAAAAATGTATATTTTGTTGTTTTCGTACTGTACCGAAAATGAACCCAACCGTGACTTCTGAACTGAGGTACGTACCGAACCGAAATGTTTGTGTACCGTTACACCCCTAGTTGTAGGACATGAACACACGTTTAGGACATACTTGAGATTAGGAGTTTTATGCTAATGAGCTCCTATAAAAGTGGTGTGGTGGAGTCCTTTTCAACTTAAGCAAACTGCCTGTGTGTGTGTCACCTATGCGGCTGTCCATGACGTATGTCTCTATGATGGCGCTCTTCCTGCAGATGTCCTCAGCCATGGACGAGCAGCTCACCTCCAGATGTTTTACCTGTCAGTCACACATCAGTGGTCACGTGACAGGCTGGACAGCCAATGAGAGACGAGCAAGGAGCTCACCTTCTCCTCCAGCATCCACTTCTCCTGCTGGACCTCAGCCAGCCTCTGGAATAATTCTCCCAGCTCGTCGTCGGACAGCTCGGCTGCACGCTGACACTGAGGACTTCCTCCTCCCGACTGTCCACGCCCATCGCCAGAGAACGGAACGTTTACACACGTCGCCGATCACGTGACCGACGCACGACACTCACCTTGGCCGGGTTGGCGCTCTGGTTCTCCTTCATCATGTCCCTGTAGGAGAAAGACGAGACGGAGGAGGAGTCTCCCGTCTGCTGTGTGCGACTTGGACTGTTGATCTCGGACAGAACCAGTTCCTCCAGCCCTGCAGGAAGAGGACAACATCACTTCCTGTTAGTCCCCCTGGACCTCAAACACACCTCTAGTTACAAGGAAACAACATGGCCCTGCAGGCTAAACCACACCCCAGAGAGAGAAGACCCCGCCATTTTTGAGGGGGAAGACTCCGCGGATTTTTGAGGAGAAAGCCCGCTTTGAACAAGGCCCCGCCCATTTGGATCAAGATCACACCCCTTTCAGGCAAGACAGCGTCTGAGACAAGACCCCGCTCTTTTAAGGCAAAACCAAAGTATTTGAGAGAAAACCCCCTTCTTTAAGGCAAGACCCCACCCCTCTGGGGAAAGACCACACCCCTTTAAGACAAGACAATGTCTATTTGAGACAAGACCTCGCCCCTTTGAGACAAACCCCCGTCCTTTAAGGCATGACCACACCCCTGAGACAAGACAACATCCATTTGCGACAAGAGCCCGCCCCTTTAAGACAAGACCACACCCCTTTGAGAAAAGATCATACATCCTTTAAGACAAGACCACACCCCTTTCAGACAAAATTACACTCCTTTGAGGCAAGACCACACCCCTATGAAGGCAAGACAACACCCCTTTAAGGCAAGACAACGTCTATTTAAGGCAAGACCCCACCTCTTTGAGACAAGACCCTGTCCCTATGAGACATGACCACACCCCTTTGAGGAATGACCACACCCCTTTGAGGAATGACCACACCCCTTTAAGGCAAGACAACGTCTATTTGAGATCTTGTCCTTTTGGGACAAGACCCCACTTTGGTAAAAAAAAACGCCCCTTTTGGACAACTACACCCCCTTTTTAGACAAGACAACACCCTTTCGAGACAAGACTCCGCCCCTTTGAGACAAGACCACGTCCCTTTAAGGCAAGACAACACCTGTTTGAGAAAAGACCACTCCTATAAGGCAAGACCCCGTCCCTTTGAGACAAGACCCCCCTTTGAAACAAGATCACCCCTTTGAGACAAGACAACACTCTTCTTTGACAACACCTTGTGGTCATTGAGGAATTACCACACCCCTTTAAGGAAAGGCAGTCTATTTGAGATAAGACCCCGGCCTTTTGAAACAAGACCCCCCTTTGAAACAAGACCGCCCCTTTGAGACAACATCGCCCCCTTTTTAGACAAGACAACACCCCTTTGAGAAAGGACTCCGCCCTTTTGAGACAAGACTACGCCCCTTTGAGACAAGACTCCGCCCCTTTGAGAAAAGACCGCTCTTTTAAGGCAAGACTGAGACAAAACCCCACCTCGCTTTGAAAAAAGACCGCCCCTTTGAGACAACACCCTTTTTAGACAAGACCGCCCCTTTGAGAAAACACCCACCCACCCTTTGAGACAAGACCCCACCCCTTTAAGGCAAGATATCATCTTTGAGACTCCACCCCTTTGAGACAAGACTCCGCCCCTTTGAGAAAAGACCGCTCCTTTAAGGCAAGATTGAGACAAGACCCCACCCCGCTTTGAAACAAGACCGCCCCTTTGAGACAAGACAACACCCTTTTTAGACAAGACCGCCCCTTTGAGAAAACACCCACCCATCCTTTGAGACAAGACCCCACCCCTTTAAGGCTAGATATCATCTTTGAGACTCCACCCCTTTGAGACAAGACTCCACCCATTCAAGACAGGACGACACCCTTTTGAGAAAAGACCGCTCCTTTAAGGCAAGACCCCGTCCCTTTGAGACAAGACCCCCCTTTGAAACAAGATCACCCCTTTTATACAACATCGCCTCCTTTTTAGACAAGACAACACCCCTTTGAGACAAGACCACACCTTTGAAAAAGGACTCCGCCCTTTTGAGACAAGACTACACCCCTTTGAGACAAGACTCCGCCCCTTTGAGAAAAGACCGCTCCTTTAAGGCAAGACTGAGACAAGACCCCACCTCCCTTTGAAACAAGACCGCCCCTGTTAAACAAGACAACACCCTTTTTAGACAAGACCGCCCCTTTGAGAAAACACCCACCCACTCTTTGAGACAAGACCCCACCCCTTTAAGGCAAGATATCATCTTTGAGACTCCACCCCTTTGAGACAAGACTCCGCCCCTTTGAGAAAAGACCGCTCCTTTAAGGCAAGATTGAGACAAGACCCCACCCCCCTTTGAAACAAGACCGCCCCTTTGAGACAAGACAACACCCTTTTGAGACAAGACCGCCCCTTTGAGAAAACACCCACTCACCCTTTGAGACAAGACCCCACCCCTTTAAGGCAAGATATCATCTTTGAGACTCCACCCCTTTGAGACAAGACTCCGCCCCTTTAAGGCAAGACTACACCATTTTGAGACAAGACTCCACCCCTTTGAGGCAAAACAACACTCATTGGCGCCGCTGTAGTGGCTGCTGGTGGCAGGAGCTCTCTGCTCTTGTATCATCCTTTCGTGTTCTTGATGTTTTCCCTCTTGTTTTTTGTGCCTTTTGGTTTGGGACCGTATGGGACTGTGCGACTTTCGTGACTTCTGCGGTGCGCTTTTGTGAACTTCTGGATCTGCCACCCGGGAGCCTTTTGGCAATGGAGACCAGCTGCTGGGTCTCTACCACACCAGGGTCCATTTAGGGAGACTGGAGGAGAGGAAATGCTGCTGAAGAGACAATGCTGCGTAGCTCGCGCTGAGCTTCACGGTGTCTTGGCTGTGTGAGCATAAGTCGGACACCTCGGTCTCCGTCCTCACTCATCCACGCAGACTGGAAACTGGCCGAGAGTTAGTGGGCGGCCGAGGGTGGAGTCAGCTCTCTTGGTTGCTGTTCCTGTCTCTGGCCATACTTCTCCCACACCAGCAGACAATGGCGTGGAGCACCGCAGAAGGTGTTGAATTTATCTTTTTGTTTGGTTGCCTGTCTATGCATGGTGCAATCGTGTGTGCCCAATTTATAGTATTGCTTAATTATTTTTTTGTTTTTGTTGTTGTTGTTTTACTAGTGGCTGTGTGTAGAAGTGGCACTGCTGGAGTGGCAGCTGGTTGCATCAGCTCTGCTCTTTTAATGTCCTTTGATGTTTCACTTGCACACATGTTTATGTGTGCTATGGCTATGAAGTTTTTCTCCCCTTGGCAGAGGCTTAGACTGAATATTTTTTCTTTTCTTTGATTTGAGCATCAAAAGTCACTTCAGCAGGAACAGAGCCAAGGCAGCATCGGTCGAAAATCCCTCCTTGTCTTTCAGTTGATGCCAGCGAGTGAAAGCCGGGCCAGTTCTGATTCTTCACTCCCTTTTTTTTATTTCTGTCTCCTCAGACAAAACTTTTCATTTCTTTGGTTGTTTTGCAACTTCTGCCATGACAGGAGCAATTGCACATAGGCATTCTTCTTCTTCTTATCGTTTTCTGGTGGCACGCAGGCGTTTGGAAGGAACTCCGTCTTTGTACATATTGGGAAAGGGGGAGTGTCGTATGCTGTAAAGCAAGCCATCACATTTGTAGTTTTTTGTGTAGCATGGTTCCTACCACCCTCCTCAACAATGTTTTGTGCCAGTGAAAGCGATACAGGACCCTTCAGGCCATGATAGAGGTGACGTTCAAAGTCCAAGTATCATTCCAAAAGTTATGAAAGTATTTTATGAAGGTTGAAAAGTTACTTAGTGCTGCTTTAAGGCAAGACAATGCTCCTTTGAGACGTAACCACGCCCCTTTAAGGCAAGACATCAATTTGAGAAGACCGCGCCTCTTTGTGACAAGACCTGCCTTTTTGAGACAAAACCCTGCCCGGTGAGATAATACCCTACCCTTTTGAGGCACGACCCCACCCCTTTGAGACATGTCAACACCCCTTTCAGACAAGACCCCGCCCCTTTATAGCAAGATAACAGACACACCACACCCCTTTAGGGCAAGACAACACCCCTTTGAGACAAGACCTCGCCCTTATAAGAACAACAACGGACCCTTTGAGAGAAGACTCCACCCCTTTAAGGCAAGATAACAGCTAAGAGACAAACCCCACCTCTTTAAAGCAGGATAGCTCCTCTTGGAGACAAGACCACGCCCCTTTAGGCAGGTACTCCTGGCACCAGACACGTATCTAAGTGGACTACTTAAAAATGTCTGATTGTCAGCTTTGTCCAGAAAAGCTTTTTAAACATTTATCTGTCTTTATAGATTATACATGATACTCTGTGTGTGTGTGTGTGTGTGTGTGTGTGTGTGTGTGTGTGTGTGTGTGTGTGTGTGTGTGTGTGTGTGTGTGTCTTTGCGGGCGCGTGTGCGTGCGTGCGTGTGTGTGTGTGTGCGTGTTAGAGAGATTTAAAGCACTGTATGAAATATTGAATAGAAGGTTCCGGACAGAGGAAGAACTCCTGATGCAGAGTTTATATACCACCACTGGACACACACAACAATGACAAGCTCGCATTATATAGTCACCACTAGTGGGTCAGACTGGTACTGATAAAGATGTTAGTACTGATACTTGTATTGGTACTATGATACGGATAATACTATTGGTACTGACACTGGTATTGGAACTGATACCATGATATGGATACAAGTATTGGTACGGATACTAGTATTGTATCGACACAGGTATTGGAACTGTTACCATGATATGGATACTAGCATTCGTATTGATATCGGTATTGGTACTAGTATGGATACTAGTATTGGTAGTGATACTGGTACTGATATAATGATAAATGGGTTGTACTTGTATAGCGCTTTTCTACCTTCTAGTTAGTGCGTCTGCCTCACAATACGAAGGTCCTGCAGTCCTGGGTTCAAATCCAGGCTTGGGATCTTTCTGTGTGGAGTTTGCATGTTCTCCCCGTGAATGTGTGGCGCTTTTCTACCTTCTAGGTAGGCTTCACGGTGGCAGAGGGGTTAGTGCGTCTGCCTCACAATACAAAGGTCCTGCAGTCCTGGGTTCAAATCCAGGCTCGGGATCTTTCTATGTGGAGTTTGCATGTTCTCCCCGTGAATGCGTGGGTTCCCTCCGGGTACTCCGGCTTCCTCCCACCTCCTCCACCTGGGGATAGGTTGATTGGCAACACTAAATTGGCCCTAGTGTGTGAATGTGAGTGTGAATGAGGTGGCGACTTGTCCAGGGTGTACAGTGCCTTCCGCCCGACTGTAGCTGAGATAGGCGCCAGCGCCCCCCACAACCCCAAAAGGGAATAAGCGGTAGAAAATGGATGGATACCTTCTAGGTACTCAAAGCGCTTTGACACTACTTCCACATTTACCCATTCACACACACATTCACACACTGATGGAGGGAGCTGCCATGCAAGGCCCTAACCAGCACCCATCAGGAGCAAGGGTGAAGTGTCTTGCTCAGGACACAACGGACGTGACGAGGTTGGTACTAGGTGGGGATTGAACCAAGGACCCTCGGGTTGCGCACGGCCACTCTGCCCCTGCGTCACGCCCGTCCCCCATATTGATACTTATACAGATATTGGTATTGATACTGATACAAATACTGGTATTGATGCTGATATAGATACTAGCATCGGTACGGATACTGGCATCGGTACATATACTGAGATACGAATACTAGTTTTGGTACTGATACCATGATACGGAAAGTAGTCTTGGTACTGATACTGGTTTTAGTACCGATACTGGTATTGGTAATGATACTGTTATTGGTATTGTACTGCTACTGGTATTGGTACTGATACGGATAGTAGTATCCATATCAGTCCTGTACCACACACATAGACAACGTGGTGAATAAGGCACGACAGGGTCTCTACTTCCTCAGGAGACTCAGAAAGTTCAAGCTAAACCACAAGATCCTCAGAAACTTCTACTCATGCACAACAGAGAGTGTCATGACTGGAAACATCCCCTCCTGGTTTGGGTCATAGCACCGCACACGACCGCAACAGACTGCAGAGTGCGGAGGTGTGCTCCCAACCATCTGCAACATCTACACCAAGCGGTGTAGATCCAAGGCCAAGAGGATAGTGAGGGACTCTAGTCACCCAAGCAACTGCCTCTTCTCACTGCTGCAGTCATGCAAGCGCTACCGGAGTATCATGGCCTACACGGAGAGACTCAGGAGGAGCTTCTCTCCTCAAACCATCACACTGCTCAATTGCATCGCTGATTAACACTTTATCACAATTGCACAAAATCGCACGCACAAGAATCACTTTACTTAGCATTGTAATTACCGGACTACAATACTGTTCATTCAGTAATGTAAAAACAAGAGTATAAAGAAGTCATACTGTTCCATTAGCCTTGTTCATACTACTGTCACTACTCAACTGCCAAAAAACTGTAGACGCCTTAATATTTGCTGCTTCCTGTACTGTAAATAATGTAAAAACAGGAGTATAAAGAAGTCATACTGTTCCATTAGCCTTGTTCATACTACTCTCACTACTCAACTGCCAAAGAACTGTAGACACCTTCATATTTGTTGCTTCCTGTACTGTAAATAATGTAAAAACAGGAGTATAAAGAGGTCCTACTGTTCCATTAGCCTTGTTCATACTAGTGTCACTACTCAGTCATACTGTTCTATTAGCCTTGATCATACTAGTGTCACTACTGAACTGCCAAAAAACTGTAGACACCTTAATATTTGTTGCTTCCTATACTGTATAAGCTGTTACACTATTTGATCTTGCACTGGTACTGTATTTGACTACTGTACTTTTACTTGTACGGATACCTCAACCATAACTATTGTAACTTATTGTGCAACTTATTGTCTTGTAAATAATGTACATCAGCACTATTAATTTTTTTGTATTTTTGGTGTTTAGTGTATTAGATTCTGCAACTAGTGTTTTGATCCCACTGTACACGATATCTGAAGAGCATGACAAACCTTGGTACTGATATTCGTATTGATACTGATAATAGTATTGGTACTAAAATTGGTAATGGTACTGATATTAGCATTAGAAATGATACAGATAAAAGTGTTGGTACTGATACTAATATAAATAATAGTATTGGTACCGATAAGGATAATAGTATTGGTGCTGATATTAATACTGGTACTGATATAAGTCTTGGTACTGATACTGGTTATTAGTACTGAAACTGGTACCTGTTCTGGTCTTGCTGTTGGTCAAAATCTCTTGAAGTCTCTCTTGCAGTTTGTCTGCTCGCTTCCTCTCCAAGTGCAACTGTCTCTTTAAGTCCTTCAGCTACGTGCACACACGCACACACGCACACACGCACACGCACACACGCACACGCACACGCACACACACA
Organism: Nerophis ophidion; assembly: GCF_033978795.1. Lineage (NCBI taxonomy): Eukaryota > Metazoa > Chordata > Actinopteri > Syngnathiformes > Syngnathidae > Nerophis > Nerophis ophidion. The sequence continues at coordinate 23,729,697 of NC_084637.1, forward strand.
CACACACACACGCACACACACACACACACACAGAGAGAGAGAGAGTTAATAAACAACAATCATTGTTGTGCAAATAAAAGCATGTATATTCAATGATTGGATGTTATTGTGGAGATACCAGCTCTTTCCTATCTATCCTATGACATACACACAAGTACACATACTTGCACACATGTACACACACACACACACACACACACACACACACACATACACACACACACAAACATACACACACACACACACAAACTCACCGCTGCACTCCCTTTCTTCTCCAAAATCCTCTGTCCATCCACGGTGTCTTTGATCTCCTGTAGAAGAAGAAGAGCTGTGAGCAGGTGGCAGACATGTTTGCTGATGACGTGTGTGGCTAACGGACTGAGACATATAACACAGTGGACGACAAACACACAAACAAACGCACAACTCCTGAGTTGGTCAACATATAGTTTGGTGACCTGCTTAAGTTTGACGATGGCCTCATCGTGTTGGTCGCGTTGCTTCTGGACCTCCAGCAGCTGCTGGTGGACCTCCTCCGCCTCCACCTGCTTGGCCTGCAGCACAACGTGAGGCATGTTCGCTTTACAACACACACGCACAAAGACACACTCCTGTATTCACCGTGTGTGTGTGTGTGTGTGTGTGTATAAGAATTGCACACATCCTATTGTGTGTGTACCTGCAGATCAAGTGTGTGTTGGTCTTGTAGAACTTTGACAGCTTGCTGATGTTCTGCAGTCAACCGCTCCGTGTTCTCCTGCACACACACACTGTGTTCTCATCTTTGATAGGACAGAGCAGTGTCAGTGATTAGCACATTCATCACACAAACCTGGGCCTCATTGAGCTGTTGTTCCAACCATCCTTTGGTTCCTTCCATAGACTGCAGCTGAGCGTGAAGTTCTTCCACCTTCACCAGAAGACTCTCCAGGTCTTTGCTGCGAGCCTGGAACACAAACACTTTCATGATGACATCATGTCGTCTTCTCCTCCTTTTTCTGTTCACCTTCTCGTCTCTGAGCTGCTGCCGGATCTCCTCCTCCGAGCGATTCTTCTCCTCGTGAAGACCACGAAGCTCCTTCTCGTAGCGGGCCCTCACACCGAGGACCTAGGGCACACAAGGTTTGAGGTTTCTTGGCCATGGCCGTTCAGAAATACCGTATTTCCTTGAATTGCCGCAGGGCATTAAGTATGCGCCTGCCTTGAATTACTGTTGGGTCAAACTCGCTTGCAAAATAATTAGCGCATGTCAGACTCGTGACGTCACGAGTGACACTTCCCCTGTCATCATTTTCAAATTCGCATGAAGGGAAGAAGATTAAGAGCTATTCAGTAGGATTTAAGGTCCAAGCTTACATCACACTCAAATTTTTACTGCATGCGTTTTGGTAAGTGAGAAGAGGTTTTAAAATAAATAGCGCATGCTTACTTTTACCGCATGCTTTTGGTAAGCGCAGGAGTGAGAAAAGGTTTTAAATTAATTAGCGCCCCGGCGAATATTCAAGGAAATACGGTAGTTGAAGTATGTTTGCTAGTTGGACGTGTAAGACACTAACAAAACAATGTAGGGTGGAATGTAAAACAAAACGGAGGTTCACTCCACTGTCTGATTTTTTTTTTTAAAGATGGCTGGTCTTTTTTGTCTTCTTTTTTCTAGTTTGTTATTTTAATTTTATTTCTTACACATTTGTGGGGTAGAATTTTTTTTTTTTGACATGTGTGTAATAATATTAATGCACTGTATATGTCAAAAATCAAATTTGCAAATGTTAAAAAAAAAGATGGCTGCTCTCCCCCCTTTTTTTTTTTAGATAATTATTTTGATTTTATATATAATTTTTGTGGCCAACTCAGGCGAAAAAAAAAGAATATTTGACTTATGTTTAATTGTATTTTTGGACTGTATATGTCAAAAATCTAATTTGCAAATGTTTAAAAAAAAGATGGCTGCCTTTTCTTTTTAGTTTATTATCCATCCATCCATCCATCCATTTTCTACCGCTTATTCCCTTTCGGGGTCGCGGGGGGCGCTGGCGCCTATCTCAGCTACAATCGGGCGGAAGGCAGGGTACACCCTGGACAAGTCTCCACCCCATCGCAGGGCCAACACAGATAGACAACATTCACACTCACATTGACACACTAGGGCCAATTTAGTGTTGCCAATCAACCTATCCCCAGGTGCATGTCTTTGGAGGTGGGAGGAAGCCGGAGTACCCGGAGGGAAACCACACTTTCACGGGGAGGACATGCAAACTCCACACAGAAATATAAATTGAACCCCAGACTACTTTGTATTGTGAGGCAGACGACTAACCCTTCTGCCACCGTGAAGCCCTTTTATTTTATTATTTTTATAAATAAATGATAAATGGGTTGTACTTGTATAGCGCTTTTCTACCTTCAAGGTACTCAAAGCGCTTTGACACTACTTCCACGTTTACCCATTCACACACACATTCACACACTGATGGAGGGAGCTGCCATGCAAGGCGCCAACTAGAACCCATCAGGAGCAAGGGTGAAGTGTCTTGCTCAGGACACAACGGACGTGACGAGGTTGGTACTAGGTTGGATTTGAACCAGGGCCCCTCGGGTTGCGCACGGCCACTCTCCCACTGCGCCACGCCGTCCCATATATAGAATTTTATAGAATTATAGAATTTTATATATATTTTATGTGGGTTACTTGTTTGGGGGGGAAAAAAAAGAATATTTGACATGTGTTTGATTGTATTTCTGGACTGTATATGCATAAAATCCATCCATTTTCTACCCCTTGTCCCTTTCGGGGGTGCGGGGGGCGCTGGAGCCTATCTCAGCTGCAATCGGGCGGAAGGCGGCGTACACCCTGGACAAGTCGCCACCTCCTCACAGAGCCCAACACAGATAGACAGACAACATTCACACTCACATTCACACAGTAGGGCCAATTTAGTGTTGCCAATCAACTTATCCCCAGGTGCATGTCTTTGGAAGTGGGAGGAAGCCGGAGTACCCGGAGGGAACCCACGCATTCACGGGGAGAACATGCAAAATCCACACAGAAAGATCCCGAGCCCGGGATTGAACTCAGGACCTTCGTATTTTGAGGCACATGCACTAACCCTTATACAACCATGCTGCCTGTATATGGCAAAAATCGAATTTGCAAATGTGTAAGAAAAAAAAAAAAGACTGCTCTTTTATTTAAGTTTATTGTTTTTATTCTATTTTATAGATTAGTTTTGTGAGTTGCTTGTTAGGGGGAGAAAAAATTTAATATTTGACATGTGTTTAATCGTATTTCTGGACTCTATACCGTATTTCCTTGAATTGCCGCCGGGGCGCTAATTAATTTAAAACCTCTTATCACTCCTGCGCTTACCAAAGGCATGCGGTAAAAGTAAGCATGCATTAATTATTTTAAAACCTCTTCTCGGTCCGGCACTTACCAAAGACATGCAGTAAAAAATTTAGTGTGATGTAAGCTTGGACCTTAAATCCTACTGAATAGCTTTTAATCTTCTTCCCTTTATGCGATTTCAAATTACCGGTATTGAAATCAGCCTCCTCCATTTTGAAAATGATGACAGCGGAAGTGTCACTCGTGACGTCACGAGTCTGACCAGGCGGTAATACTAAGCATGCGGTAATTATTTTGGGAAGCGAGTTTGACCCAGCAGTAATTCAAGGAAGTCGCATACTATATGCCCTGTGGCGATTCAAGGAAATACGGTATGTCAAAAATCCAAATATCAAATGTTTAAAAAAAAAGATGGCTGCCCCCCCCCCTTTTTTTTAGTTAAATATTTTGATTTTATATATATTTTTTGGAGGGTTACTTGTTTGGGAAAGAAAAAAAGATATTTAAAATGTGTGTAAATGTAATATTGCACTGAAGATGTCTAAAATCTAATTTTCAAATATAAAATAAAAACATGGCTGTCCCCCCCTTTTTTTTTAGTTAATAATTTTGATTTTATATATAATTTTTGTGGCTTACTCGGGAGAAAAAAAATAATATTTGACATGTGTTTAATTGTATTTCTGGACTGCATACTGTATGTCAAAAATCCGATTGGCAAATGCTTAAAAAAAAGACAGCTTCTCTTTTTTTAAAGTTTAATATTAGTATTTTATTTTATATATAATTGTTGTGTGTTACTTGTTTGAGGGACAAAAAAATGTGTTCAAATGTATTTTTGGACCGTATATGTCAAAAATCCAATTGGCAAATGTTTTTTGTTTTTTTTAGAGATGACTGCTCTTTTTCTTCTTTTTTTCTAATTAATTTCCTTTATTTCTTATAAAATTTCCAGGTAGAAAAAATAATATTTGTGTTTAAATGTGAGTGTGAATGTTGTCTGTCTATCTGTGTTGGCCCTGCGATGAGGTGGCGACTTGTCCAGGGTGTACCCTGCCTTCCGCCCGATTGTAGCTGAGATAGGCGCCAGCGCCCCCCACGATCCCAAAAGGGAATAGGTGGTAGAAAATGGATGGATGGATAATTGTATTTCTAGACTGCTTACTTTAAATCAAAAGTTCAATGAACAAATGTTGAAAAAAAAAGGATGGCTGCTCTGAATGTAAACATAATAGGAGCTCCAGTAAAATCCGTTATTAGCTTTTCTGACTGGTTTTAGTCGCTCTAAATCAATCGCAATTAATGTATTGTTGGACGTTCAAATACAATATGGCAGGGATATTCAACTGAGTTGTTTTGGGGGCCGCATATTCAGAAAGCTAGGGACCCTTAACTATGAGTCTTATTTTGTGTATTTTGGAGAAGCAGCGTCCTCTACAGTAGACGTTTGATTGTGGCCAATTTTTTTTTATCGAGGTTACTGCTTTTAAGGACCTTCTGCAAAAAAAAAAAAAAAAAAAAATGAAAGGAGATAAGTTGAAGAAGATGAGAAACATTGCGACTGTTTTGGTAAGTGTGCTTCGACATGAAGTAAATGTGCTTCATCCGGAACTGAGTACATAGTGTACTTCTTGGAGTGTACTGATGGGAGTATTCCATTTGAGACACAGCCACAGTTTTCTCTTTATGGATTCTTCAGCATGATTATTACATCATCATTCTAACTCACCTCCTTCTCATGCTGCAGTTTGAGGTCTGACAGCGCCTCCTTGTGGTCAGACTTCTCCTGGTTCAGCTGTATGGCCATATCGTCCAACATGGTCTTCCTCTTCTCTGATATCTACACACACGCATACAATTATTTATTAATTTAGCCATGTCTAAACCCAGTCATTTATGCCAATAGTAGAAACAAAAATATTATCATCTAAGGAGCACAAAGCAGGATTCAAAATTACCAAAAGTCAGAACACTTTGTGACAAACCAAAAGCACACATGCTAACCTTTTAGCTAATTTTGTATATATAAACCTAAAAATCATGAATTTTGATACTTGGACGTTTGCTAACATCTCTTAAATTAGCATGCTCATGTTATCATGCTAATGTTTTTGCTAGCATTTTAGCTAATTGCTAATGTCTCTTGTATTATGTTAAGCATGCTAATGTTAGAATGCCACCGATTTTCCCCCAAACTTTATTGGGTTTTACAAATACATCAAATACTGTTTCCCCCACAAGTAAAATTGAATAAAATACAACTACATATGTGTGTGTGTGCGTGTATGTATATATATATATATATATATATATATATATACACACACACACACACACACACACACACACACACACACATATGTATATGGAGTTGTATTTATTTATATATATACACACATTATTGCACACACACACACATGCACACGCGCACACACACACACACACACACACGCACACACGCACGCACACACGCACACACACACACGCAGACACGCACACACGCACACACACACAGTCATGATCAAAAGTTTACATACACTTGTAAAGAACAATGTCATGGCTGTCTTGAGTTTCCAATACTTTCTTCAACTCATATTTTTTTGTGATATAGTGATTGGAGCACATACTTGTTTGTCACAAAAAACATTCATGAAGTTTGTTTATTTATTATTTTATTATGGGTCTACTTAAATGTGACAAAATCTGCTGGGTCAAAAGTATACATACAGCAATGTTAATATTTGGTTACATGTCCCTTGGCAAGTTATACTGCACTAAGGAGCTTTTGGTAGCCATCCACAAGCTTCTGGCAAACTTCTGGTTGAATTTTTGACCACTCCTCTTGATAAAATTGGTGCAATTCAGCTAATAGTGTAGGTTATCTGACATGGACTTGTTTCTTCAGCATTGTCCACACATTTAAGTCAGAACTTTAGGAAGGCCAATCTAAAATCTTAATTCTAGCCCGATTTAAACATTCCTTTACCACTTTTGATGTGTGTTTGGTGTCATTGTCCTGTTGGAACACCCAACTGCGCCCAAGACCCAACCTCCGGGCTGATGATTTTAAGCAGGGGTCTCAAACTCAATTTACGTGGGGGCCACTGGATGCAGAAACTGGGTGAGGCTGGGCCGCGAGAAAATATTTCTTGAAAAAATCTAACATACACTTTTTAACGAATTCACCTTCTTTGAATTACTTTCCCGCTCTAACAACATACTTGCAAAATCCTCCCGATTTTTCCAGGAGACTCCCAAATTTCAATGCTCCTCCCGACGATCTCCCGAGGCAACCATTCTCCCGAATTTGTCCCGAGTTTCACCCGGCCAACAATATTAAGGGCGTACCATGATAGCACTGCCTTTAGCGTCCTCTACAACATGTCATCGCATCTACCTTTGTGTGCCGGCCCAGCCACATATTGTATAAGGTTTCTGCAGACACACGAAAGTGACTGCAAGACATACTTGGTCAACAGCCATACAGGTCATACTGAGGGTGGCTGTATAAACAACTTTAACACTGTTACAAATATGCGCCACACTGTGAACCCACATCAAACAAGAATGACAAACCCATTTTGGGAGAACATCCGCACCGTAACACAACATAAACACAACAGAACAAATACCCAGAACACCTTGCAGCCTTAACTCTTTCGGGCTTCAATATACACCACCTCAACCAACTCATGCAGGGAGGCGGGGTTTGGTTTGGTTAGAATGTTGGCTTGCTGACATTTTTGCTCGCCTTTTGGCTAGTTTTGTATGCTTAAAACTAAAAATCATAAAATGTGATTCTTGCCGCCATCTGTGAAGTATACTAACATCTCTTATATTATCATGCTAACATTAGCATCACTAAATGAGATCTTCATAAGGTAGGCTGACCATATTCTGAAATCCCAAAAAGAGGACACATATATGTGTGCCAAGGCGGGCAGCAAGACTAAGTGAAAATTTGCAAATGATACTTGAAATTTCTTTATAAATAATATATTTATTTAAATAAAGGATTTTTTCCTCCTCTGTTGACAGCAATGTTGGGGCTATGAAATTTCAAAATGGGGTCCCATGGACCCCATCAAGTCATAAAAATGAGGTCCCACCGTAAATTTTTGGAGTCCCACTTTTTTGTAAGCATTTTGAAAACAGATGATAAACTTATGCACTGTCCTGTTATATCTCACATTATATACTGTGTTTTGGAAAAAGTTTGTCATAAACGTTACTTAATTCATTGAAATAAATAATATAAAAAGAAGACAAATTTGTATGCATATGGAAATGTATTCATTTATAAACATTCATTCACTTTCTTCTTTCCTTCATGGAGCTAAACTTTACCGCTGCTGGTAGTTTCTTCTATGTTTTTATTTAATAAGTTGTAGGTGTATTTATTTCAGTATAAATACACCTCAACGATCTATTGCAAGGTATTAAGGTTTTTTACCATCTACGGTGCGTAAAATCATCAAAAAGTTCAGAGAATCCGGAGAAATCAATCAATCAATCAATCAATCAATGTTTATTTATATAGCCCCAAATCACAAATGTCTCAAAGGACTGCACAAATCATTACGACTACAACATCCTCGGACTACAACATCCACTTCAGATAAGCGATGATATTACGGACTTTTGATCCCTCAGGCGGTACTGCACCAAAAACCGACATCAGTGTGTAAAGGATATCACTACATGTGCTCAGGAACACTTCATAAAACCACTGTCAGTAACTACAGTTGGTCGCTACATCTGTAAGTGCAAGTTGAAACTCTACTATGCAAAGCCAAACACATTTATCAACAATATCCTGAAACGCCACCGGTTTGGCTGGGCCCGAGCTCACCTAAGATGGACTGATGCAAAGTGGAAAGGTGTTCTGTGGTTTGACGAGTCCACATTTCAAATTATAATTGGAAACAGAGGACGTGGTGTCCTCCAGAACAAAGAGGAATACAACCATTCGGATTGTTATAGGCGCAAAGTTCAAAAGCCAGCATCTGTGATGGTATGGGGGTGTATTAGTGCCCAAGGCATGGGTAACTTACACATCTGTGAAGGCACCATTAATGCTGAAAGGATCATACAGGTTTTGGAACAACATATGTTGTCATCCAAGCAACGTTATCATGGACGCCCCTGCTTATTTCAGCAAGACAAGTGTTACAACAGCGTGGCTTCGTAAAAAAAGAGTGCGGGTACTTTCCTGGCCCCCGGATGCTACTATCGAAAGTGTGTGGCGCATTATGAAGCGTAAAATACGACAACAAGAACCCGGACTGTTGAACGACTGAAGCTCTACATAAAACAAGAATGGGAAAGAATTCCACTTTCAAAGCTTCAACAATTAGTTTTTTCAGTTCCCAAACATTTATTGAGTGTTGTTAAAAGAAAAGGTGATGTAACACAGTGGTGAACATGCCCTTTCCCAACTAATTTGGCACGTGTTGCAGCCATGAAATTCTAAGTTAATTATTATTTGCAAAAAAAAAATACAATGTTTATGAGTTCGAACATCAAATACTTTGTCTTTGTAGTGCATTCAACTGAATATGTGTTGAAAAGGATTTGCAAATCATTGTATTCCGTTTATATTTACATCTAACACAATTTCCCAACTCATATGGAAACGGGGTTTGTACACGCAACCTTGACACAAAACGCCGGACATTTGAGATATTTAGGAATATCCGCCCGGACACCCCGGACAGTCCTGTAAAAGAGGACATGTCCGGGGAAAAGAGGATGTATGGTCAGTCTATCATAAGGCCCTTTTTTGGTTCCAAGATTGGCTCCAACATGAGGCTACAAATGCTAATTAATCAGGAAACGCTTTAAAGTGTGTATGTACCTTCTTGGTCTCATCCAGCTCTCTCAGCAGCTTATCCTTCTCTTGCCCTTCTTCGGTTAACTGCTCCAACAACTTCCTGTTTGCAAAACTGGACTCCTGCAGACAGAAAGAAATATGACTTGTCGGCCCGGTGTCGGCGTAGGAGCTCAACACGTGCGCACACCTGAAGCTGCGAGTCCAGGTCGTCTCTCTGTGCCAGAAGCTTCTCCTGCTCCGCTCGACTCTGCTGCAACTCGGCCGCCCGCGCCTCCTGCTGCTCGCGCAACAGGCTCACCTCCTGCATCTTGCTGGTCTGAATCTGCAATCGTTTAACAGACCTGAGAAACTCCTTGTCCCTGCTGTGCTTCTCAGCGACGTTACGTCGAGAAGGCGTTTTTGAGCCCCGGAGATGAAGAGAGCAGATGGCGGCGTGGGGAGAACGTTGAAGAAGCAGAAAGGACGGAACATGGAAGCTGGCAAAGCAGGAACTTTATTTTATCGTGCACTAATCTTGTGGTGGCTAACAATAAAACAAATGTAATAAATGGCTAGTAATGCCATGCTTTTATTTCGAGGCCTACTTTGCACTCAACAGGGAGTAACTCTCTGTATGTTTTAATGCTGTGTAACTATACAGTTATGTTGACGTTTTGCTCTACTTAGCAATAATGAGGTGTGAACCAGGATCTGATGACTTTGATTTGTCTACATATTTTGTTGACATTAAAGGGTTGTCGGCAAAAAAACATGCACCTGGGGATATGTTGATTGGCAACATTAAATTGGCCCTAGTGTATGAATGTGAGTGTGAATGTTGTCTGTCTATCTGTGTTGGCCCTGTGATGAGGTGGTGACTTGTCTAGGGTATACCAGAGAGAAGTTAAGGGGATACCTTTAGTCAAAAAGTGATTTATGGCCCCTCATAAATCAATGATTTATGACCCCTCATAAATCAAAGGTCAATGATTTATGAGGGGTCAAAGTCAAAGGTCAAAGTCAAAGGTCAGGGTCAAATGTCAAGGTCAAGTGGGTGTGGCTTACCCCGGAAGAGGGTGGAGTTAAGACCTGCGGTGGGAGTGGTTAAACCAGGAAGAGGGTGGAGTTTTAACCAGAAAGAGGGCAGAGTTAAGACCTGTGGTGGGAGTGGTTAAACCAGGAAGAGGGTGGAGTTTTAAACAGAAAGAGGGCAGAGTTAAGACCTGCGGTGGGAGTGGTTAAACCAGGAAGAGGGTGGAGTTAAGACCTGACGAGGGAACAAAGGAGGGTTCAGTTTTTTAAGAAATCAATGTCATCTGAGCAGCATGTGACCATATATTTGATAGTTTAAATGTTTACGATCGTTTGAAACAACTTCCAGATTTCGATGTATTGATGGCTGGGAATGTTACGTGTGGAGATGTGGACACGCACGCACTTCACACACACACACACACACACGCAGAGGAGGGGTACAAAAGGGCGGTGTAAGGCTTAGTCATTATTTGGAGCTTTATACGTTAGCGTAAAGACTTTGTTCGATTCGGTCATGATTAGTGAAACGCCTGTGTCGATTTATAAAAATAATAAAACTTACATTGACGCTCCGCAAAAAAGTCGAGTGTTTCTAAATCGTATTCAGATGCCGCCGACCGAGTCTTTGCGTGAGAAATGGGACTTGGAAGCGTACGGGATGGAGGGATCTTTTGTATTTGTATTCAGATACGAAATGGGTGATATCTGCTTATTTCAGCTAAAAGAAAGAAGAGACGGAAGCCCTTTCTCGATATTTTCATTGTTATCTACCGTGGATTGGGAAGTTTTTGGTGGACACGCACACGCACACACACGCACACACACACACACACACACACACACACACACATACACACACACACACACACGCACACACACACACGCACACACACACACGCACACACACGCACACACACACACACCCACACACATTCGTACGCACACATTGTTAAGACCAGAAGAGGGGACAAAGGAGGGTTCAGTTTTTACTGACCAGCCATTTGACAGTTTAAATGTTTACGATCGTTTGAAACAACTTCCATACCTCACGAAAACATATTTAAACAGATGGAAAAAACTATCGCAGAACACAGTGTCACCTAGCAACTGACCTTTACGATCGTTTGAAACAACAGGTCAGTTTGGGGGACAAAGGAGGGTTCAGTTTTTACTGACCAGCCATTTGACAGTTTAAATGTTTACGATCGTTTGAAACAACAGGACACGCACGCACGCACGCACACACACACGCACTCACGCACGCACGCACGCACACACACACACACACACCCCATTACCTCTGCTATACCACGTTATTAGACAATGGTTTAACTCCGTTTAAGCATTTAAACGTTAAAAGCATTGCACGTGTACGACGTTGTAATACTATTTTTTTTTTACCAGCCGATGACGACGAAGTGAAAGACGAAGAACTTTGTTTAAACGATCTTACAAAGTTGGAAGATGATTATCGAGGTGTGTTTAAACCTTCAAATTATTTAATATTATGTGTATTCATTATTTTGTTTCATAGAGGAATTGCCGTAAGATCCTAACGCGATCGTTTTAACACAATCGCAGTCTGGTGAGTCAAATGATTCTCATTTTACAAGAAAAAAACATGCGGTATACAATACATATATACATATATTTACTTACAGATTTTCCGTTTACATCTCCGGCTCGCTCGTCTCCCTTAACGCTGGCGGGTCCGTCAACGGCCGTTCCAGGCAGAGGAGAAGGCTTGATTGCGCCAAAGACTCCAGACATCGAATCCTTGCTCCGAGGGGAAATCATCGAAAACGACGGTGAATGTCCGACAGGCACCCGCTGTAAGTTTTTCTCGTTTTCTGTAAGCTTTTTAAGATTCTCAGGAGCTTTAAAGAGCTCCTCTCACTCTAATGTCTTTCGCTCAAATGAATTTCGCGCCTAAGGGGAATGGGCGGGGACTGATTCCGGAGGTGGGCGGTTGTTTCCGCCAAGCAACCTTCTGGTTGAAATGGAGTGTGGACCAAGATGGATCCCTACTCTATATTCTTTTATTTAACCCAATGTTTTTTAAATACGTGTATAATGCTTTATATCCTATGTGTTGTGAATTCCATCCTACAATATCTTCCAAGGAACCCAAAGAAATGTTACCACACCTCCCGCTTTATTTATTCTATAGATTGCCTGAACTATTTCATAAACTAAATCTTGTCTTGTTTCTGATGCTATGTTTTTTTTATGCTCATCTGTTGGACTGCGAGCACACAACTACTTTCCTTGCTTTGTTTTCCTCTATCCAGTTAACTGCCATATAAATTGCTACCAATTCCCCCGTAAAAAACAGATAGTTTTTTTTACTGATTATTTTATTTAATACTATGTTTCCTTGTGGGATAACTGCTACAGCTCTTACCTTTATTTTTTTTTAATAGTTTTTGATGCATCCGTATATATCATATCTCAATCCATTTTTCTATCCGGTAACTATTTAAATTTCTATTCTTTAGTAATTGCATGTTTTCTTTTGGGTTATCAAACATCCACGGCGGTATTGCAGGCATTGGTACTGTAGGACTAACTTTAATATTGTCGATTTTAACTTTATTACATATGTCTCCTATAATCCACCCAAAACTATTCTTTTTTGTTTTCTCTTTTTTCTTGGCAGTTTGGTAGCACTGGACAAGTCGGATATCCTTGCTTGGATCCTTTTAAAGTTGCCCGATAAACTGCTGAGAGTTGATCTCTCCTCTTGTCCAAAGGTTTTTCGTTCATTTTTACTTGTAATACTGGCACTAGGGTTGATGTAGTAGCTCCACGACATAACCTTAAAGCCTGTGACTGGATCCGGTCTATTTTCCCAAGTCATGTTTTTGAAGCAGATTGGTAAATAATGCATCCGTAATCAATAACAGATGGAATTAAAGTTATAAATATATACATGTATTGTTTTCAACGTTAACCTATCAGCCCCCCAATCATTACCCCTCAAAGCCCTCATTATATTTAACACCTTTTTACTTTTTCCCCTTTTTTTTTTATTTTCCGGAAGGAACACTCCTGAAGGAATAAATAAAGTACTATCTAATCTAATCTAATCAAATCTATTTTGCTGATGTGGGTTGACTAGTTCATATTTTTATCAAACCATATTCCTAAATATTTAAATACTTGTACCTCTTCTATATTTTCACCTTAGAGTTTTTATTTGGAGCTTGTTTTGTACTTTTGTCTTTGTAAAATGTATGACTTTTGTCTTTCCAACAGAGAATCTTAAACCTCAAGCCGTTCCCCAGTCTTGAACATTATTTACCACTTTGTTAGTTTTTTTGATTATTTCTTTTGACTCTAAATAATATACTAGTCTTTCATTAATCTTTTTTTTTTTTTCCATTACTTTTCCCCAAATTTATAATTTCCTGCCTCTTCCGGGTCTTACCCTGATTTGCATATTAGAATTGTTACCGCTAATTTTCCCCTCTGCCGGTCATTCTCCTTCTTCATATATCCTGTCATATCATTTCAAGACCACTTCTTTGACGATGCTACCTAAGTTTTTGATCATTTGATAACCCGCTAGGTCTTTCCCCGGTGACGTATTTTTAACCTTTTTCAAAATTCGAACCATTTCATTCAAAGAAAATGTCATATCCATAGTGTTGGTAAAGCTATTATCGTTGTCTTCCATCATTTCCCCAATATTTAAACTCATTGTTTTTCTCTCTTTTGTTTTTCCACATTTCTCAAATTATCATTACTGTGCACTTTAACAAATGTTTTTGCTAAAGGTTCTGCTGTTTCTTTACCCGTGACTACATCTTCTTTAATAAATGTGGCACATCAGCCTCTTTACCCTTCATTCCTATCTTTACGAATCGTTATATATCCTTTTATTATAAAGTTTAATTTTGGCTTCAGCCCTGTTTCTTGAATACAAATTATATGTGGTTTAGTTTTCATATTTTTAATATATCCCTTTAATTCATGTTCGGTTGCTATCAAACTTCTGGCATTCCACCGGACAATTAACAGGGTGTTGGAATGTGGTAACATGACTCCGTCACGTCTACTCTCCGTAGTACAGCTTGCACCCGGTCCCAAGATAGTTCTTTCAACAACTTTGCTGCTGCTTTGACAATCATTTTGATCTTCTCAGTCTTATTTTTTACTTTCATTTTGTATCAAAGCTGAGTTGTGTTCTCTGGTTTATTTTGCAAACGAACCGACAGAACATGATCATGTACAAGACTCGCCTACCCACAATGCACTGCAGCCCAACGCTCCTGGTCGGATGTTTTTTTCGGGGTTCATGGAGAGATGCGGTAAAGAGTGGTAGCCAAGACACACGGTCACACACGGTCACACACGGTCACACTCGGCAATTATTTTGACCTGGGGAGCAGATTTAGAGGAAAAAATGTGTCTGGGGGGCCGGGATATCTGATTTTCAGGTACAAAAAACTTCACAATGACACAAAATAAACACAACAGTTAAACCTCACACTAAAAACAAGACATTGACTTGTACGTTCAAAAGACAGAATAGAACAAGACAAGACATGCAATGCCATCTACAAAATGTTATGTAAATGTTAGTCATTACACACGCGGCTATGGTTTTGATGTATTTGTTACAGACATGTTTACGTCAAGTAACATCACATGGTTCCATTTGCACCTTTCAACAAATCTGAAAAGGAATATTAAGAAGTAAAACTTATATTTAATCCTACCTCTTCTCCGAGCACACGGTGACTGTACATACGGGTCGAAAAATGTTGACCTAATTCAGCATTTCTCAAAGTGTGGGGAATAGAGACATGACAGGTGGGGCGCGAGGAAAGGGAGGAAATTTTTTATTTTTGATTTTTTTTTACTATGCTTTCATTTTCTATACACACTGTAAATCACTTTGCGATTCTGTCTGTGAAATCCGCCGTATAAATAAATGTAAATTACTTATTTTTCCTGTAGGCTTTAAATTTCTCGGCAGGAGCGAAAGTTTGACAGACATAGCAACAGTAACTTTTGCAGGCGGGGCTAAGAGGAACAAACTTCCGCGCGGATGGGTAGCAGGCTAATGTGCGGACCACAATTACACAAAAATGGATACATTTGCAACTCGCACCTCAAAGGTCTGCGGAGAAACAAAAATATGACGGGTCTAATCAACCAAAAAGTCAACCTAAAAGAAAATATGGCGAAGGGTATCTTGCTCTTGGATTCACGGCAGCTGAGGTGGGGGCAGAGGAGAGACCCCTGTGTGTTCTTTGTCTAAAACGGCTAGCAGCAGACAGCATGAGACCCAACAAAGTAAAGAGACAACTCGAGACCTCACATGATGTCCAATAAATTGTTTTGTTGGGGCGATGGGGGTAGGTGGGCCTTGAAAACTAACCCCTTAGTCTAAAGTGGGGATGACAGAAAAAAAAAAGTTTGAGAAGCCCTGACCTAATTGTACGGATCTCACTTTAAATGGCAAACCGATCATTTAAATGTTTTCACTTTGAATATGAAACGAGGAGTAAAATGTACAATGTACAATATTATCAATTATTTCACAATGACATGTTTTAAGGATATTGTACAGTATAATTAAATCTAAAATGAATGTGATCACTTTCAGGATCATTTTATTTTTAGCCAGTAAACAACTGTTATGTACTTTTGAATCGGGTTTTCAAAAAAAAAAGAAAAAGGGAGGGACAATCAAGGATCAACAATGGCACGACTTTCACTAGCTTGCGTGAGGTCAAAAGACAAGAGATTTTAGACCAATGCTGCTTTGGATCTGTTCCTGCTAAACTAGTAAGTGACTTTCAATGCTCAAATCAGAATAATAATACTAATTTTAGCTACTGGAAATTTGTGTGGTAGCAATAAATACCCACCAGCGCGATACTTCGCAGTTCCACACTGACCAACCACGCAACAAACTCAAAAGAACTGTACAAGGAAAAAACAATGCAGTGACTTCAAACTGCAAATATAAGGTTTGAGTAAAATATGTAGGTTGGTGTGAATAAAATGATCCTGAAAGTGATCACATTCATTTTAGATTTAATTATACTGTACAATATCCTTAAAACATGTCATTGTGAAATAATTGATAATATTGTACATTGTACATTTTACTCCTCGTTTCATATTCAAAGTGAAAACATTTAAATGATCGGTTTGCCATTTAAAGTGAGATCCGTACAATTAGGTCAGGGCTTCTCAAACTTTTTTTTTTTCTGTCATCCCCACTTTAGACTAAGGGGTTAGTTTTCAAGGCCCACCTACCCCCATCGCCCCAACAAAACAATTTATTGGACATCATGTGAGGTCTCGAGTTGTCTCTTTACTTTGTTGGGTCTCATGCTGTCTGCTGCTAGCCGTTTTAGACAAAGAACACACAGGGGTCTCTCCTCTGCCCCCACCTCAGCTGCCGTGAATCCAAGAGCAAGATACCCTTCGCCATATTTTCTTTTAGGTTGACTTTTTGGTTGATTAGACCCGTCATATTTTTGTTTCTCCGCAGACCTTTGAGGTGCGAGTTGCAAATGTATCCATTTTTGTGTAATTGTGGTCCGCACATTAGCCTGCTACCCATCCGCGCGAAAGTTTGTTCCTCTTAGCCCCGCCTGCAAAAGTTACTGTTGCTATGTCTGTCAAACTTTCGCTCCTGCCGAGAAATTTAAAGCCTACAGGAAAAATAAGTAATTTACATTTATTTATACGGCGGATTTCACAGACAGAATCGCAAAGTGATTTACAGTGTGTATAGAAAATGAAAGCATAGTAAAAAAAAATCAAAAATAAAACATTTCCTCCCTTTCCTCGCGCCCCACCTGTCATGTCTCTATTCCCCACACTTTGAGAAATGCTGAATTAGGTCAACATTTTTCGACCCGTATGTACAGTCACCGTGTGCTCGGAGAAGAGGTAGGATTAAATATAAGTTTTACTTCTTAATATTCCTTTTCAGATTTGTTGAAAGGTGCAAATGGAACCATGTGATGTTACTTGACGTAAACATGTCTGTAACAAATACATCAAAACCATAGCCGCGTGTGTAATGACTAACATTTACATAACATTTTGTAGATGGCATTGCATGTCTTGTCTTGTTCTATTCTGTCTTTTGAACGTACAAGTCAATGTCTTGTTTTTAGTGTGAGGTTTAACTGTTGTGTTTATTTTGTGTCATTGTGAAGTTTTTTGTACCTGAAAATCAGATATCCCGGCCCCCCAGACACATTTTTTCCTCTAAATCTGCTCCCCAGGTCAAAATAATTGCCGAGTGTGACCGTGTGTGACCGTGTGTGACCGTGTGTGACCGTGTGTCTTGGCTACCACTCTTTACCGCATCTCTCCATGAACCCCGAAAAAAACATCCGACCAGGAGCGTTGGGCTGCAGTGCATTGTGGGTAGGCGAGTCTTGTACATGATCATGTTCTGTCGGTTCGTTTGCAAAATAAACCAGAGAACACAACTCAGCTTTGATACAAAATGAAAGTAAAAAATAAGACTGAGAAGATCAAAATGATTGTCAAAGCAGCAGCAAAGTTGTTGAAAGAACTATCTTGGGACCGGGTGCAAGCTGTACTACGGAGAGTAGACGTGACGGAGTCATGTTACCACATTCCAACACCCTGTTAATTGTCCGGTGGAATGCCAGAAGTTTGATAGCAACCGAACATGAATTAAAGGGATATATTAAAAATATGAAAACTAAACCACATATAATTTGTATTCAAGAAACAGGGCTGAAGCCAAAATTAAACTTTATAATAAAAGGATATATAACGATTCGTAAAGATAGGAATGAAGGGTAAAGAGGCTGATGTGCCACATTTATTAAAGAAGATGTAGTCACGGGTAAAGAAACAGCAGAACCTTTAGCAAAAACATTTGTTAAAGTGCACAGTAATGATAATTTGAGAAATGTGGAAAAACAAAAGAGACAAAAACAATGAGTTTAAATATTGGGGAAATGATGGAAGACAACGATAATAGCTTTACCAACACTATGGATATGACATTTTCTTTGAATGAAATGGTTCGAATTTTGAAAAAGGTTAAAAATACGTCACCGGGGAAAGACCTAGCGGGTTATCAAATGATCAAAAACTTAGGTAGCATCGTCAAAGAAGTGGTCTTGAAATGATATGACAGGATATATGAAGAAGGAGAATGACCGGCAGAGGGGAAAATTAGCGGTAACAATTCCAATATGCAAGTCAGGGTAAGACCCGGAAGAGGCAGGAAATTATAAATTTGGGGAAAAGTAATGGAAAAAAAAAAAAAGATTAATGAAAGACTAGTATATTATTTAGAGTCAAAAGAAATAATCAAAAAAACTAACAAAGTGGTAAATAATGTTCAAGACTGGGGAACGGCTTGAGGTTTAAGATTCTCTGTTGGAAAGACAAAAGTCATACATTTTACAAAGACAAAAGTACAAAACAAGCTCCAAATAAAAACTCTAAGGTGAAAATATAGAAGAGGTAAAGTATTTAAATATTTAGGAATATGGTTTGATAAAAATATGAACTAGTCAACCCACATCAGCAAAATAGATTTGATTAGATTAGATTAGATAGTACTTTATTTATTCCTTCAGGAGTGTTCCTTCCGGAAAATAAAAAAAAAAGGGGAAAAAGTAAAAAGGTGTTAAATATAATGAGGGCTTTGAGGGGTAATGATTGGGGGGCTCATAGGTTAACGTTGAAAACAATACATGTATATATTTATAACTTTAATTCCATCTGTTATTGATTACGGATGCATTATTTACCAATCTGCTTCAAAAACATGACTTGGGAAAATAGACCGGATCCAGTCACAGGCTTTAAGGTTATGTCGTGGAGCTACTACATCAACCCTAGTGCCAGTATTACAAGTAAAAATGAACGAAAAACCTTTGGACAAGAGGAGAGATCAACTCTCAGCAGTTTATCGGGCAACTTTAAAAGGATCCAAGCAAGGATATCCGACTTGTCCAGTGCTACCAAACTGCCAAGAAAAAAGAGAAAACAAAAAAGAATAGTTTTGGGTGGATTATAGGAGACATATGTAATAAAGTTAAAATCGACAATATTAAAGTTAGTCCTACAGTACCAATGCCTGCAATACCGCCGTGGATGTTTGATAACCCAAAAGAAAACATGCAATTACTAAAGAATAGAAATTTAAATAGTTACCGGATAGAAAAATGGATTGAGATATGATATATACGGAAGCATCAAAAACTATAAAAAAAAAATAAAGGTAAGAGCTGTAGCAGTTATCCCACAAGGAAACATAGTATTAAATAAAATAATCAGTGATAAACTATCTGTTTTTTACGGGGGAATTGGTAGCAATTTATATGGCAGTTAACTGGATAGAGGAAAACAAAGCAAGGAAAGTAGTTGTGTGCTCGCAGTCCAACAGATGAGCATAAAAAAAACATAGCATCAGAAACAAGACAAGATTTAGTTTATGAAATAGTTCAGGCAATCTATAGAATAAATAAAGCGGGAGGTGTGGTAACATTTCTTTGGGTTCCTTGGAAGATATTGTAGGATGGAATTCACAACACATAGGATATAAAGCATTATACACGTATTTAAAAAACATTGGGTTAAATAAAAGAATATAGAGTAGGGATCCATCTTGGTCCACACTCCATTTCAACCAGAAGGTTGCTTGGCGGAAACAACCGCCCACCTCCGGAATCAGTCCCCGCCCATTCCCCTTAGGCGCGAAATTCATTTGAGCGAAAGACATTAGAGTGAGAGGAGCTCTTTAAAGCTCCTGAGAATCTTAAAAAGCTTACAGAAAACGAGAAAAACTTACAGCGGGTGCCTGTCGGACATTCACCGTCGTTTTCGATGATTTCCCCTCGGAGCAAGGATTCGATGTCTGGAGTCTTTGGCGCAATCAAGCCTTCTCCTCTGCCTGGAACGGCCGTTGACGGACCCGCCAGCGTTAAGGGAGACGAGCGAGCCGGAGATGTAAACGGAAAATCTGTAAGTAAATATATGTATATATGTATTGTATACCGCATGTTTTTTTCTTGTAAAATGAGAATCATTTGACTCACCAGACTGCGATTGTGTTAAAACGATCGCGTTAGGATCTTACGGCAATTCCTCTATGAAACAAAATAATGAATACACATAATATTAAATAATTTGAAGGTTTAAACACACCTCGATAATCATCTTCCAACTTTGTAAGATCGTTTAAACAAAGTTCTTCGTCTTTCACTTCGTCGTCATCGGCTGGTAAAAAAAAAATAGTATTACAACGTCGTACACGTGCAATGCTTTTAACGTTTAAATGCTTAAACGGAGTTAAACCATTGTCTAATAACGTGGTATAGCAGAGGTAATGGGGTGTGTGTGTGTGTGTGTGCGTGCGTGCGTGCGTGAGTGCGTGTGTGTGTGCGTGCGTGCGTGCGTGTCCTGTTGTTTCAAACGATCGTAAACATTTAAACTGTCAAATGGCTGGTCAGTAAAAACTGAACCCTCCTTTGTCCCCCAAACTGACCTGTTGTTTCAAACGATCGTAAAGGTCAGTTGCTAGGTGACACTGTGTTCTGCGATAGTTTTTTCCATCTGTTTAAATATGTTTTCGTGAGGTATGGAAGTTGTTTCAAACGATCGTAAACATTTAAACTGTCAAATGGCTGGTCAGTAAAAACTGAACCCTCCTTTGTCCCCTCTTCTGGTCTTAACAATGTGTGCGTACGAATGTGTGTGGGTGTGTGTGTGTGTGCGTGTGTGTGTGTGTGTGCGTGTGTGCGTGTGTGTGTGTGTGTGTGTGTGTGCGTGTGTGTGCGTGTGCGTGTCCACCAAAAACTTCCCAATCCACGGTAGATAACGATGAAAATATCGAGAAAGGGCTTCCGTCTCTTCTTTCTTTTAGCTGAAATAAGCAGATATCACCCATTTCGTATCTGAATACAAATCCAAAAGATCCCTCCATCCCGTACGCTTCCAAGTCCCATTTCTCACGCAAAGACTCGGTCGGCGGCATCTGAATACGATTTAGAAACACTCGACTTTTTTGCGGAGCGTCAATGTAAGTTTTATTATTTTTATAAATCGACACAGGCGTTTCACTAATCATGACCGAATCGAACAAAGTCTTTACGCTAACGTATAAAGCTCCAAATAATGACTAAGCCTTACACCGCCCTTTTGTACCCCTCCTCTGCGTGTGTGTGTGTGTGTGTGTGTGTGTGTGTGTGTGTGTGTGTGTGAAGTGCGTGCGTGTCCACATCTCCACACGTAACATTCCCAGCCATCAATACATCGAAATCTGGAAGTTGTTTCAAACGATCGTAAACATTTAAACTATCAAATATATGGTCACATGCTGCTCAGATGACATTGCTTTCTTAAAAAACTGAACCTTCCTTTGTTCCCTCGTCAGGTCTTAACTCCACCCTCTTCCTGGTTTAACCACTCCCACCGCAGGTCTTAACTCTGCCCTCTTTCTGTTTAAAACTCCACCCTCTTCCTGGTTTAACCACTCCCACCGCAGGTCTTAACTCCACCCTCTTCCGGGTAAGCCACACCCACTTGACCTTGACATTTGACCCTGACCTTTGACTTTGACCTTTAACCTTGACCCCTCATAAATCATTTACCTTTGAACTTGACCCCTCATAAATCATTGACCTTTGACCTTGACCCCTCATAAATCATTGATTTATGACCCCCCATAAATCATTTTTGACTAAAGGTATCCCCTTAAATTCTCTCATACCCCGCCTTCTGCCTGAATATAGCTGAGATAGGCTCCAGCACCCCCCGCGACCTCAAAAGGGACAAGCGGTAGAAAATGGATGGATGGATGGATGGATGGATGGACATAAGCGGGTTCTTCTGTGGATGTTTCAGGTATGTATAAAGTGTGGTTTGCCTCAACATGGAAGCTGGCAGAGCTGGAACTTGATCATGGTATTCTTTTGTACACACGCAATATATATGTATATGTTTTTTTAAACAAATGGGTAATAATACCATGCTTTTATTTTGAAGCCTACTTTGCACTGAACAGGAAGAAGCTGTGTGCATGTTTTATTGCTGTGTAACTAGACAAGTAGTTATACTAAGTAGTGCAAAAGTAGTGCAAAGTAGTGCAAAACGTCAACATAACTACTGTTATGTTGACGTTTTGCACTACTTAGCGATAACGATGAAGAGTTATCTGATGACTTTGTTGACATTAAAGGGTTGTCGACATAAGCGGGTATCAGGTATGTATGAAGTGTGGTTTACCTGAACATAGAAGTGGGCAGAGCAGGAACTTGATCAGTCTTATTTTGTACACACGCTAATTTTATTAAGACAAACAATATATATATTTAATGAATGGCTAATAATGCCATGCTTTTATTTTGAGGCCTACTTTGCAATGAACTGGGAGTCACTCTCTGTATGTTTTAATGCTGTATAACTATACAGTAGTTATGTTGACGTTTTGCTCTACTTAGTGGTAATGAGGTGTGAACCAGGATCTGATGACTTTGTTGACATTAAGGGATTGTCGACATATTTTGTTGACATTGAAGGGTTGTTGACATAATAGGGTTCCAAAGTAAATGTTTCAGGTGTGTATGAAGTGTGGTTTGCCTCAACATGGAAGCTGGCAGAGCATGAACTTTATCATGGTCTTCTTTCATACACGCACTAATTTTATTGAGACAAAAAATGTTTTTTTTTTAAATAAATGGCTAATATACCGTGCTTTTATTTTGAAGCTTTCTTTGCACTGAACAGAAAGTCACTCTCTGCCTGTTTTAATGAGATGTAACTAGACAGTAGTTATGCTGTTGTTCTGCATTACTTAGCAATAAGGAAGTGTGAACAAGGATCTGATGACTTGGTCGACATAAACGGGTTCCAAAGTAAATGTTTCAGGTTGATGAAGTGTGGTCTGATTCAACATGGAAGTAGGCTGAACAGGATCTCGATCATGGTCTTCTTTTGTACACACGGCATATAATAAAATAAAATAAAAGAGGCTAGCTAATAATGCAGTGCTTTTATTTTGAAGCCTACTTTGCTCTGAACAGGAATGATTTGTGCGCATGTTTTAATGATGTGTAACTAGACAGTAGTTATGTTGACGTTTTGCACTACTTAGCAATAACAATGAACTGTGATCTGATGACTGTTGAAATTAAAGGGTTGTCGACATAAGGGAAGTAGATGTTTCAGGTATGTATGAAGTGTGGTTTGCCTGAACATGGAAGCTGGTAGAGCAGGAGCTTTATCATGGTCTTCTTTCATATATGCGCTAATTTTATTGAGACAAAAAATGTTTTTTTAAATAAATGGCTAATAATGCCGTGCTTTTATTTTGAAACCTCCTTTGCACTGAACAGAAAGTCACTCTCTGCCTGTTTTAATGCGATGTAACTAGACAGTTGTTATGTTGTGGTTCTGCACTACTTAGCGATAACGACCTGTGTTATACTCGATGGTTAACTGGACATCTTTATGTGCTCGACGCCTCAATCATTGGTATGTGTTCACCTACAAAACCATTCTGGGTATCACTCCATCTTATCTATCTGGTCTTTTAACAAAGAAAAGAGAAAGTCACAATCTTCATTCAATGAATGTTCTGCAATTTGTCGTCAATTTGGGGCGGCATAGCTCGGTTGGTAGAGTGGCCGTGCCAGCAACCTGAGGGTTGCAGGTTCGATTCCCACTTCCGCCATCCTAGTCACTGCTGTTGTGTCCTTAGGCAAGACACTTTACCCACCTGCTCCCAGTGCCACTCACACTGGTTTAAATGTAACTTAGATATTGGGTGTCACTATGTAAAGTGCTTTGAGTCACTAGAGAAAAGCGCTATATAAATATAATTCAATTCAATTCAATTCGTCCCCAAAGTAAGAACTGAACTGGGCAAGAAAGCATTTAGGTTTTCAGCAACGAAGGCTTGAATAACCTACAATCGAGTCTTCAACTTCAAACCCTTGTTACATTAAATGCGTTTAAAGATTCTGTGAAAGGATTGCAGTATACCTCGTCTGTATGCACGTGTTATGTGAGCAAGTTTTAATGTTGTAAATTTGATGTTTTATGTGTTGTTTACTGTTTTTAAAGTAACCTTGCTGCTGCCCTCTTGGCCAGGTCTTCCTTGGAAAAGAGATCTTTGATCCTAATGGGATTTTACCTGGTCAATAAAGGCTAAAAAAAACAATGAAGTGTGATATGATGACTTTGTTGACATTAAAGGGTTGTCGACATAAGCGGGTTTTTCTGTAGATGTTTCAGGTATGTATTAAGTATGGTTTGCCTCAACATGGAAGCTGGCATAGCAGGAGCTTGATCATTGTCTTCTTTAGTACACAAATTATATATTTTAAACAAAAATAAATGGCTAATAAAGGAGTGCTTTTATTTTGAAGCCTACTTTGCACTGAACAGAAAGTAACTGTGTCCATGTTTTAATGCGGTCTAAGTAGACAGTAGTTATGTTGTTGCTATGCTCTATTTAGCGATAACGATGAAGTGAGATCTGAGGACTTCATAACCGTGTTCTTCTGTAGATGTTTCAGGAATGTACGAAGTGTGGTTTACCTGAACATGAAAGCTGGCAAAGGAGGGACTTTATCATGGGCTTCTTTCGCCCATCCATCCATCCATTTTCTACCGCTTATTCCCTTTCGGGGTCGCGGGGGGCGCTGGCGCCTATCTCAGCTACAATCGGGCGGAAGGCAGGGTACACCCTGGACAAGTCTCCACCCCATCGCAGGGCCAACACAGATAGACAGACAACATTCACACTCACATTCACACACTAGGGCCAATTTAGTGTTGCCAATCAACCTATCCCCAGGGGCATGTCCTTGGAAGTGGGAGGAAGCCGGAGTACCCGGAGGGAACCCACGCATTCACGGGGAGAACATGCAAACTCCACACAGAAAGATCCCGAGCCTGGATTTGAACCCAGGACTGCAGGAACTTCGTATTGTGAGGCAGACGCACTAACCCCTTCTACCACCGTAAAGCCCTTGGGCTTCTTTCGTACACATGCTAATTTTTATTTAGACAAACAATTTTAAATGTTTTTATAAATGGCTAATAATACCATGCTTTTATTTTGAGGCCTACTTTGCACTGAACAGGGTGTAACTCTCTGTATGTTTTAATGGTGTGTAACTAAACAGTTATGTTGACGTTTTGCTCTACTTAGAGATAATGAAGTGTGAACCAGGATCTGACGACTTTGTTAACATTAAGGGTTTGTCTACAAATTTTGTTGACATTAAAGGGCTGTCGCCAAAAAACATGCACCTGGGATAGGTTGAATGGCAACATTAAATTGGCCCTAGTGTGTGAATGTGAGTGTGAATGTTGTCTGTCTATCTGTGTTGGCCCTGTGATGAGGTGGGGACTTGTCCAGGGTGTAAACCGCCTTCCACCCGAATGCAGCTGAAATAGGCTCCAGCACCCCCCGCGACCTCAAAAGGGACAAGCGGTATGAAAAGGATGGATGGATGGATGAACATAAGCGGGTTCTTCGGTAGATGTTTCAGGTATGTATAAAGTGTGGTTTGCCTCAACATGGAAGCTGGCAGAGCTGGTACTTGATCATGGTATTCTTTTGTACACACGCAATATATATGTATATGTTTTTTCAAACAAATGGCTAATAATGCCATGCTTTTATTTTGAAGCCTACTTTGCACTGAACAGGAAAAAGCTGTGTGCATCTTTTATTGCTGTGTAATTAGACGTTTTGCACTACTTAGCGATAACGATGAAGTGTGATCTGACGACTTTGTTGACATTTAAGGGTTGTCGACATAACCGTGTTCTTCTTTAGATGTTTCAGGTATGTATGAAGTGTGGTTTACCTGAACACGTGCTAATTTTATTAAGACTAACAATATATATTTTTCATAAATGGCTAATAATGCCATGCTTTTATTTTGAGGCCTACTTTGCACTGAACAAGGAGTCACTCTCTGTATGTTTTAATGCTGCGTAACTATACAGTAGTTATGTTGACGTTTTGCCCTACTTAGTGATAATGAGGTGTGAACCAGGATCTGATGACTTTGTTGACATTAAGGGGTTGTCGACATATTTTGTTGACATTCAAGGGTTGTCGACAAAAGCGGGTTCTTCTGAGGATGTTTCAGGAATGTATGAAGTGTGTATTTCACCTCAACATGGAAGCTGGCAGAGTAGAAACTTGATCATGGTCTTTCGTACACGTGCAATACACATAGTTTGTTTTTAAACAAATGGCAAATATTGCCATGCTTTTATTTTTAAGCCTACTTTGCACTGAATAGGAAGTAACTGTGTGCATGTTATAACGCTGTGTAACTAGACAGTTATGTTGACGTTTTGCTCTACTTGGCCATAACGATGAAGTGTGAACTGATGACTTGAAGGACAGTCGACATAAGCGGGTTCCACTGCAGATGTTTCAAGTATGTATGAAGTCTGCCTGTCTGGATTACCTGTTCTAGAGCAGCGAGGTTAGTCCTCAGAGCATCGTTCTCCTGCAGGATGCTGTCCACCTGCTCCTGACTGACTGCACTCTGACTTGCTACCTGCAGTTGCAGGGCACCACAGGCAGGGGGCGGCAGAGAGCGAGAGACAAAAAGGAAAAAGAGGAGACAGTGAAGAGAACCCAAGAAAGGAAAAAAAGCTCATCTAAATTAATTTGAAGAGTCGCAAAAGACGGCACTTCCTCCGTGACACAGGAAAGGTGGCGAAGAACACTTGATGATGACGTCATGCAAAGGACAGGATGTCATTACCTGCTCTTTGAGAGCGTTCACGGCCAGCTGGTGTTTTGTGTCGTTGCTCAGGAGCTTTTCTCTCAGCTCAGACATCGCCTAAACACAAAAAAAAAAAGACAACTGCTACCTTTCCTTGTGGCGACACACGCCGCCAAACTTTGACCTCTTACCTGATTGGCCGCCGTCAGGTCGGACTGAAGTTTGTGGACGCGCGCGTTGGTGGCCTTCACCTCCTCGTCTCGCCTTTGGTTGATCTCGTCGATCTTGGTCCTGCAACAAACCACTGTCGGCAAAAGGATTGGCGGAGTGGGCGGGGCTAGCCCTCACCTGCTATCGTTGTACAGAACTTCCTTCTCCGCCTGAAGACGCTGGAAGCTGCGGCGAGGAAAGACATTTGACGCGGTGAGTGCTGAAATGTTCCACTTAAACTTTGACCTTGAAGTAGTTGCAGTGGTGACAATCACCTCTCCTGCTTCTTTTTCAACTTGTCAGCCAGCTGGTAGACAAAGGTGACATCATCAGTGATAAAGATTCCCACATTTCGGAGCATCTGTGACCTTTTTTGTTTGTTTGTTTGTTTTTACCTTTGAGACGTCGTCTTGCAGTTTGGAGAGTTCCGCCTGTTTGGACGCCTGCACGTTGATTGGACAGAAACAGGAAGTCACATGACAACAGACTCCATGTTAATATTCACTTCTAAAGCAGGGCTAATCAAACTTTTCCCACACGTTTTCACCTCAAAAATTCTGATATTGCGTATTTTTTAAACTTAATCATTATTTATGAAAGCCAGACATATATTATTCAAACCACTTTTATTGTTCAAATAATAATTATTTTTTTATCTGCTTGACTTACGATATTGATCCATCAAACTGTAAAATGTAAAAATGACAATAGTTTTACTGTAAAATTGTGAAATTTACTGAGGTTTGTACAGCATTTTACAGTAAATTGAAAGAAATGGTACCACGTTTTGTTTTTTCACACAAAAATTCTTGCAACTGAGCTGCCAGATTTTTATTGTAAAAAACAGTGGTTCTGTTTTTGCCATTTACAGTAAAAGTCAAACATTTTACAGTAAAATTTTGGTGGTTTTTACAGCATATTACTTTACTTTAAAAAACAGCACCACTGGGGTTTTTTTTACAGTAAAAAACTGGCAACTCAGTTGCCAAACCTTTACCATAAAGGCAGTTTTCTATTTAGGGTTAAAAAAGAAAAACATTCAAAATTTTAGAGTACAATTCTTACAACTGAGCTCCCAGTTTTTTACCAAAAAAACCCCCAAAAAAACAGCGGTACTGTTTTTCCTTTTACAGTGCAATAAACTGTAAAAACCACTGTACATTTTACGATTAAAATTCTTGAAACTGAGTTGACAATATGCAAAAAAACTGCGATGTGGCCCTCAATGAAAACGAGTTTGATACCCTTGGATCTAAGTGAAGTGAATTATATTTTATATAGCGCTTTTCTCTAGTGACTCAAAGCGCTTTACATTGTGAAACCCAATATCTAAGATACATTTTTAAACCAGTGTGGGTGGCACTGGGAGCAGGTGGGTAAAGTGTCTTGCCCAAGGACACAACGGCAGTGACTAGGTTGGCAGAAGTGGGGATCGGACCTGGAACCCTCGAGTTGCTGGCACGGCCACTCTACCAACCGAGCTATACCGCCCCTAAAGTGTGTACCTGAAAAAAGCTACAAACAAGCTAGCATACCTGGGTTAGCATGCTAACAGGTATCATTCGTCAAGTAACAAAATACTTGACAGTGAGGTGAATACCTGCAAAATTAGCAAAAAAGCTAGCATGCCAATATCAGAATGCTAACGATAAATAGCTACGAACACCCCTGTTCTAAAGATTCACAAACACATACACGCAAATGATTGACAGGTGAGTGACAGGTGGGGCGACAGGTGAGCGTGTACCTCCAGATGTCGCAGCTGCTCCCTCAGCAGCCTCTTCTCCTCGTGTTGGTTGCTCAGGGCCACCTCCAGCTCTGCCCCAAAGCAGTGAGTTAATGGACACAGAGCCGCCGACCAGCCTAGCGCTGATTGCTTAGCTACTATCTCCTCTACGCTCTTCTCTGACAGGCCTAAAGGGGGCGCCGCACACAGCAGGGGCAGTCTACCAGTTAGTGTGTCAGACACACACACTACATCACAAAAGTCGAGATGCTTGGGCACCGACACATTTACACACAAAAATCAACATTATTCATTAAAAAAAATACATGTATTCAACGTGTTGTCTACTTGTTCACCTGGAAGGAAAAACTGCTGAGTCATGCTGTGGGTTTTTTCACTGGCAGATGTAGGTAACTAATATTGTTGTGGCCGTAAACACCACCGCCACAACAGCATAACATGATCATAACAGTACGACAAACCGTAATAATACTAAGTGTCGTAACTGTTGTCACATCATGGTAGTTTTAGTTTTAGTAATGGGGTAATTAGTGTGGTCATTTTTGTCGCGTAAAGTAGCATTTGTGCTAATTTTGGCATATTCATATTTTACTGTTCATGAGTATATAGTGTTGTCGTAGTGTTCAAGATTAAACGAATGTCATTGTCATACCAACACATGAAATAGAGTAGGTTATAACTAGCATAGGTTAATAGAATAAAAAACAAATAAATAGAAAAGTAATATATATTATGATCTGTAGTGTTTTGGTATGGTAGTGTTTTAGTAGCATTACAGTAGTGATGTGTTTGCATTGTTGTGGTAGTGTCATTAGTGTTTTAGAATTGCTGTAGTAGTGTTGTGGCAGTAGTTTAGTATTGTTGTAGTAGTGTTTTAGTATTGTAGTTAGGGCTGGGCGATATATCGATATACTCGATATATCGCGGGTTTGTCTCTGTGCGATATAGAACATTAATATATCGCGATATTCGAGTATACGCTCTCACGCAGTTGCTTTTAGCTGCGGGCATTACACTACAGGCTCTTCCCACTCTGTTGTCTCTCCTTCTCACAGACGGCAAGCACACCTTCTTACATACGTCACATACTGTGGGGCAAAAAAGTATTTAGTCAGCCAACGATTGTGCAAGTTCTCCCACTTAAAATGATGACAGAGGTCTGTAATTTTCATCATAGGTACACTTCAACTGTGAGAGACAGAATGTGAAATAAAAATCTAGGAATTCACATTGTAGGAATTCTAAAGAATTTATTTGTGAATTATGGTGGAAAATAAGTATTTGGTCAACCATTCAAAGCTCTCACTGATGTAATGAGGTTTTGCCTCAAAATCTCACGATACATGGCCCCATTCATTGTTTCCTTAACATGGATCAATCGTCCTGTCCCCTTAGCAGAAAAACAGCCCCAAAGCATGATGTTTCCACCCCCATGCTTCACAGTAAGTATGGTGTTCTTGGGATGCAACTCAGTATTCTTCTTCCTCCAAGTTTATACCAAAAAGTTCTATTTTGGTTTCATCTGACCACATGACATTCTCCCATGTGCTCTCTGGCAAACTTCAGACGGGCCTGGGCATGCACTGTCTTAAGCAGGGGGACACGTCTGGCACTACAGGATTTGACTCCCTGTCGGCATAGTGTGGTAACCTTTGTTATTTTGGTCCCAGCTCTCTGCAGGTCATTCACCAGGTCCCCCCGTGAGGTTTTGGGATTTTTGCTCACCGTTCTCATGATCATTTTGACCCCACGGGATGAGATCGTGCGTGGAAACCAAGTGGTCTTGTATGTCTTCCATTTTCTGATAATTGCTCCCACAGTTGATTTTTTCACACCAAGCTACTTGCGTATTGTAGATTCACTCTTCCAAGTCTGGTGCAGGTCTACAATTCTTTTCCTGGTGTCCTTTGACAGCTCTTTGGTCTTGGCCATAGTAGAGTTTGGAGTCTGACTGTTTGAGGCTGTGGACAGGTGTCTTTTATACAGATAAACAAGTTCAAAGAAGTGCCAATAATACAGGTAACGAGTGGAGGACAGAAGAGCTTCTTAAAGAAGAAGTTACAGGTCTGTGAGATCCAGAGAACTTCCTTGTTTGAAGTGACCAATTACCTATTTTCCACCATAATTTACAAATAAATACGTTAATGTGAATTCCTGGATTTTTATTTCACATTCTGTCTCTCACAGTTGAAGTGTACCTATGATGAAAATTGCAGACCTCTGTCAGCATTTTAAGTGGGAGAACTAGCACAATCGGTGGCTGACTAAATAGTTTTTTGCCCCACTGTACGTATACGCACTCGCGGAGCAGAGAGGTAGCAGCATGGGTAACGTTAGCTGTGATGCTAGCGGAGCCGTGCGAGTGGTAATACGGGAGAAAGAAGGTGCGAATCTGGGAACAAATGAAGGACGAATTATTTCCCAAGAAAAACAGCGGGTGGTCCATCGTCTGGTGGTAGTTTGGCTTCAAGTGGGGATATGTCGAACAGACAACATTAATTTGTCAAGTATGGGGCACAAGCGTTGCTACAAAAAGTAGCATTACTGCTAATATGTAGCATCATTTGAAAGGTCACCCACAAGAGAATGAAGAGTGCTTACTCCGCATATCAACATCTCCAATTGGTGCCACATGCCCACAAATGCCGAGGAAAACATTTCCAGATCAACACCGTATGAAAAAATTAGTCAACAACAAAAGGAGATAATGTCCGCAGTACCACATAGCGAAGGATGAACACCATTTGATTTCCTATTATGCAGCTCATTTTTATTTGACAGTTATTGAAATATCTTGTGTGACATCATGCACCAAAGTGCACTTTATTTGTTTTTAACTATTGTAGTGGCGTTCTGTACAAAAAGTGCACTTTAATTTAGTGTTGTTTTGATATGTTATCTTAGTGACATCATGCACAAAAGTGCACTGATAGCTTGTTTGAAAATGTCTCTGACAATCTTACACTTTCTGTTTTGGAAATGACATGAATATTTAATGTTTAATAACTGTTTAACAAATACAGTTTTGCTAAATTGACTTAGTTGGGATTTCTTTCTCTGCATGAAAGTTTAAAATGAGCATATATTAATGCAGTATAATAAATAAATAAATAAATGGGTTGTACTTGTATAGCGCTTTTCTACCTTCAAGGTACTCAAAGCGCTTTGACACTACTTCCACATTTACCCATTCACACACACATTCACACACTGATGGAGGGAGCTGCCATGCAAGGCGCTAACCAGCACCCATCAGGAGCAAGGGTGAAGTGTCTTGCTCAGGACACAATAGACATGACGAGTTTGGTACTAGGTGGGGATTGAACCAGGGACCTTCGGGTTGCGCGCGGCCATTCTCCCAATGCGCCACGCCGTCCCGTATGAATAAGAATGTTTTAATGTAGACACATAAAATCATCATACTGGTGTGATTATATGTATCAGGTATTCATTTAAAGGCTAAAGCAAAATATCGAGATCTATATGGTGTATCACGATATGGCCTAAAAATATTGAGATATTAAAAAAAGGCCATATCGCCCACCCCTAATTGCAGTGTTTTAGTAGCCTTGTAGTAGTGCTGTTTGCATTGTTGAGGTAGTGTCAGTGTTTTAGTATTGTTGTAGTAGTTTTTTAGTAGTGTTTCGTATTGTTTTAGTCGGATTTTAGTAGCCTTGTAGTAGTATTAGTGTTTTAGTAGTGTGTTGTAGTGTTATATGTGCTGTGGCAGTGTTTATTGCCGAGGTAATGTTTGTGTTTTTAGTATTATTGTAGTAGTGCTGTTAGTGTTTTAGTAGTATTGTTTTAGGAGTGTTGTGTCAGTGTTTTAGTAATATATTAGTAGTGTTGTGTTAGTGTTTTAGTATCACTGTTGTGTTAATGTTTTAGTATTATTGTAGTAGTGTTGTGTTAGTGTTTTAGTATTGTTGTAGTGTTGTGTTATTGTATTAGTATTATTGTTGTAGTGTTGTGGTAGTGTTTTAGTATTATTGCTGTGGTAGTGTTGTGCTAGTGTTCTAGTATTGTTGTAGTAGTGTTTTAGTAGTGATGTGGTAGGGTTTTAGTACAGTTGTGGCAATGTTTTAGTACTGGTGTGGCAGTATGGTGTTAATGTTTTATACCTTTTGTAGTAGTGCTGTGTTAGTGTTTTAGTATTGATGTAGTAATGTTTTAGTATTGTAGTAGTAGTGTTATGGCAGTTTTTTAGTACCTGTGTAGTAGGGTTGTAGTAGTGTAGTGGCAGCCTTGTAGTACTGTTGTGGTGGTGTTTTAGCAGCATTGTGCTAGCATTTTAGTAGTGTTGTAGTCTTGTTTTAATAGCATTGCGGTTTGTTTTTGTAGTAGCATTGTAGTATTGTTGTGGTCGAGTTTTAGCAGCGTTGGGGTAGTGTTGTAGTAGTATTGTTGTAGTGTTGTGGTAGTATTTTAGTATTGTAATAGTGTTTTAGTATTGTTGTAGAAGCGTTGTGGTCGTGTTGTAGCAGTGTTTAAGTAGCATTTTAGTAGTGTTGTGGTAGAGTTTTAGTAGCGTTGTAGAAGTGTTGTAGTAGTCTTGTTGTAGTGTGGTTGTGATGTTGTGGTTGTGTTGTAGAAGTGTTGTGGTAGTGTTGTTTTAATGTTTTAGTATTGTTGTGGAGATGTAGCAGTAGTGTTGTGGTAGTGTTTTAGTATTGTTGTAGAAGTGTTGTAGTTGTATTTTCGTAATGTAGTTGTAGTGTCATGATAGTGTTGCAGTAGTGTTCTTGTGGTAGTGTTTTAATATTATTTCAGTAGTGTTGTAGTAATTTCATGGTGGTAGAAAATGGATGGATGGATGGATATTGTTTTAGTGGTGTCTTGGTAGTTAGTGTTTTAGTACTGTTGTATTAGAGTTGTGCAAGTGTTTTACCTAGTCTAGTAGTGTAGTATGAGTGTTTTTAGTAGTGTTTGCAGTGTAGTGTTTTGGTAGAGGTTGTACTGTAATGTTTTAATCGTGTTGTGGTAGTGTTTTACCTATTGCAGTACAGTAGTGTTAGTGTTTTTACTTGTTGTATAATGGTAGTATTTTACTATTGTTGTATTACTGTGGTAAG
The DNA here is from genome assembly GCF_033978795.1 of Nerophis ophidion. Taxonomy (NCBI): domain Eukaryota; kingdom Metazoa; phylum Chordata; class Actinopteri; order Syngnathiformes; family Syngnathidae; genus Nerophis; species Nerophis ophidion. The sequence continues at coordinate 23,763,646 of NC_084637.1, forward strand.
TGGCAACACTACCAAGTGGAGGTGCATCGTAATAGGTGCTGTAGTAGTATTGTGGTAGCAGTAGTAGTCATGTTTTACTAGTGCAAAAGGAAGTGTTGTACTAACGTTGTCGTATGTACTGTTGTCGTGTAGTGTGGTGTGTGTCTATTTAGTGTATTTAATCTAAGAAGAAGAAAAGAGGGTCTGTTATAATTACAATAGAGTAGTTGTTGTAGTTTTTGAGTAATACTGCAACAACAACAACAGACTGACTGTGTGACACGTGTGTGTGTGTGTGTGTGTGTGTGTGTGTGTGTGTGAAGTTGTGTTTGTTATATGTGCCAGAGCTGATGAGTCTGCTGGCCATTTAGCATCATCTGGTGGATTTTAAAGCTCATCTCTCAAATAGCCTGCAGCTATCATGGGCTGTAATGCTTCTCACCGTGTAACTGCGCTTGTCCCTGCTGAGCTTCCATCTGCAAACAGGAAGTAAATAAGATTGGTTTCCATGGGAACCCTGAGAGGCCTTATTTCACCATCGCCTGTCAATTACCTGCGGCACACTCGCGTTGGCTTCCTCTGCTGCTGCTAGGCCCTCCCCTTTCCCCGCCATGTCACACACACCATTGGCAGTGCAGTCTATCGGGGAGGCGGCGCTCTCTGCTCCCTGCTGCTCAGCGTCAGAGCGCCTCTGCAGATCTGGAGGGGAACAACACGGCACACATGCTCAATGAATGAATGAACCAACGAGCTTGTTAGGCCCCCATTAGTGAGGACTGTGTCATGTCAGCAAACATACTTTGTACTTGCTTATGCAGGGTGGCGTTCTCTGCCTGGAGGCGGAGCAATTTTTCATCAGTGGCAGCAGAGGCGGAGTTAGTGCTGGCTTGGGACGCTGTGGCCCCGCCCTCTTTCTGCAGTTGCTGGTTCTCCTCTTCGAGCTGCTCGATCTGCACGCACAGCTGCCAGGACATAGCAAGTGAACACCGTATATCAGGGGGGTGCAAACCTGCCGCATACATCAAAATTGAAGGATGCGGGACCCACTTTGATGAATGTTATACATTAAAAGATACTAACACCAATACAATATAGGTCAATCCAAATATGCCAAACTATCTGAACACAACATCCGTATCGTAGCTTTGTGTTATCGGCAACAAAGTCCATGCTATGTAACTTTTGACCATTATTAAAGGACCACTGAAACCCACTACTACCAACCACGCAGTCTGATCAATCAATCAATCAATGTTCATTTATATAGCCCTAAATCACTAGAGTCTCAAAGGGCTGCACAAACCACAACACAAACCACTACGACATCCTAGGTAGGCCAACATAAGGGCAAGGAAAACTCACACCCAGTGGGACGTCGGTGACATTGAGGACTATGAGAACCAGTTTATGTATCAATGATGAAATATTAACATTGCAACACATGCCAATACGACCGGTTTTATTTACTAAAATGCAATTTTAAATTTCCTGTGGAGTTTCTTCTTGAAAACGTCGCGGAATGATGCCACGTGCGCTTGATGTCACGGACTGTCAGGAAATATTAGCGCAGCACCATTTGCGGCTAAAATTCGTCTCTCTTCATCGCGCAATTGAACAGTATTCTTGACATCTGTGTTACTGAATCTTTTGCAGTTTGTTCAATTAATAATGGAGAAGTCAAAGTAGAAAGATGGAGTTGGAAAGCTTTAGCCACACAAACACATGGTGATTCCTTGTTTAAAATTCCCGGAGGTGAAGCTTTACTATGGATCAGAGCGGTCAAGCGAACATGGATCCTGGCCACTTGTCAATCGTCACGTATCGGTGAGAAAATTGTGTTAAAAAGTCGCCTCTTACCGGAGATCTGTGGAGTTTGCGCTGTCCTTGTATCTGCTGTGACTTCCCTGAGACACTGGCCTCAAGACACCCGTGGACACACCCCTCCGACTATCAGGTACTATTTAATCTCACTAAAACACTAGCAACACAATAGATGGATAAGGGATTTCCCAGAATTATCCTAGTAAATGTGTCTAAAAACATCTGAATCCATCCCAATGCAATCACCTTTTTTTTCTAGACCTTCGCTATCACCATCATCATCCATGAATCTTTCATCCTCGCTCAAATTAATGGGGAAATTGTCGTTTTCTTGGCCCGAATAGCTCTTGCTGCTGGAGGGTCCCATTATAAACAATGCGAGGACGTGATGAGCCCTCACCCTTGTGACGTCATTGTCTGTGACTTCCGGTACAGGCAAGGCTTTTTTATCGGCACCAAAAGTTGCTAACTTTTTCGTGGATGTTCTGTACTAAATCCTTTCAGCAAAAATATGGCAATATCGCGAAATGATCAAGTGTGACACATAGAATGGACCTGCTATCCCCGTTTAAATAAGAAAATCTCATTTCAGTAGGCCTTTTAGCATTTTCAAAGATAAACCTGTCTACATGAACTTGATATACCAACACGACAGTAACATTGGCCACTCGACAAGACCAAAGCAAACAGACCGTGATGCTCACTATCGTGGCCACTGATTGGCTCAACCTCATGTAGCATTACTACATGAGAGCATTCTATCTTTTAGCTAACTTTGCAGCCAAATGCCTCCGACTCATAAACCTTGTTAGTGTGCTAACTTTTATAGCCAATTTTGCGGCGGAATGCCTCAGATAACATAACTTGGTACCTGACACATGCTACCTGTTATCATGCTGGGATGCCAACATTAATGTGCTGACTTTATAGCCAATTTTGCAGCCAAATGCCTCAGACTCATATAATTTGGTACATGCTACCTCTTAACATGCTGACTTTATAACCAAGTTTGCAGACAATTGCCTCAGACTTGTATAACTTGGTACTTGACACATGCTACATGTTAGCATGGAGGCTAGCATGCCAACACTAGTGTGTTAGCTTTTTAGCCAATTTTGCAGCCAAATCCCTCAGACTCATAACTTGGTACTTGACACACATTGTCTGTTAGCATGAATGCATGCCAGCATTAGTGTGCTAACTATTTTAGCCAATTTTGCAGCCCAATGCCTCAGACTCGTATAACTTGGTACTTGACATATGCTACCTCTACGTATGCTATGATGCCAACATAAGTGTATTAACTTTTTAGTCAACTTTGCAGCCAAATGCCTGAGACTCGTATAACTTGGTACTTGACTTATGCTACCTCTTCGTATGCTATCATGCCAACATAAGTGTATTAACTTTTTAGTCAACTTTGCAGCCAAATGCCTGAGACTCGTATAACTTGGTACTTGACTTATGCTACCTCTTCGTATGCTATCATGCCAACATAAGTGTATTAACTTTTTAGTCAACTTTGCAGCCAAATGCCTGAGACTCGTATAACTTGGTACTTGACATATGCTACCTCTACGTATGCTATCATGCCAACATAAGTGTATTAACTTTTTAGTCAACTTTGCAGCCAAATGCCTGAGACTCGTATAACTTGGTACTTGACTTATGCTACCTCTTCGTATGCTATCATGCCAACATAAGTGTATTAACTTTTTAGTCAACTTTGCAGCCAAATGCCTCAGACTCATATACATTGGTACTTGACAGAAGCTAACTGTTAGCATGCTAGCATGCCAGCGTTAGTGGGCTAACTTTTTTAGCCAATTTTGCAACACAATCCCTCAGACTCATATACATTGGTATTTGACACAAGCTAACTGCTATCATGCTAGCATGCCAACGTTAGTGTGCTAACCTTTTTAGCCAATTTTGCAGCTGAATGCCTAAGACAGAACTTAGTACTTGACATATGTTAACTGTCAGCATGCCAGCATGCCAACTAATTAGTGTGCTAACTTTTTTGCTAATTTTGGAGCCAAATGAGTCTCGTAGAACTTGGTAATTGACAAATGCTAAATGTTCGCATGCTAACTTATTTGCTAGCTATGCGGCCAGACATTCATATAACTTGGTACTTAACACATGCTAACTATTAGCGTTCTATTTGGCCTAATGGTTAGAGTGTCTGCCCTGAGATCTGTAGGTTGTGAGTTCAAACCCCGGCTGATTCATACCAAAGACTAAAAAACTGGGAGACATTATCTCCCTGCTTGGCACTCAGCATCAACGGTTGGAATTGGGAGTTAAATCACCAAAAATTATTCCCGGGCGTGGCAACCGCTGCTCCTGACTGCTCCCCTCACCTCCCAGGGGATGAACAAGGGGATGGGTCAAATGCAGAGGACACATTTCACCACACCGAGTGTGTGTGTGACAATCATTGGTACTTTAACTTTACTTTACCTAACGTAGGCATGCTAACATTTTTTGCCAATTTTGTGTCAGGTTTGTACCTGAAAGTTTGGTCTATGTCTTAGTTTTTCCTCTGCATTTGTCTTTGTTTCCTGTCTTTAGTTCCTGTCAGCATTCTTATTTTGGTTCTGTTTCCTGTTTGTCTCCCTGAGTGCTGTGTCCCCTCAGCTGTGGCTGATTGGCCAATCAATCAGCCAGTAACTATTTAGACCTGTTTTCTCCTCCAGTCAGTGCTGGATTATTGTCGTGTAGTGTTGATGTCACCACTACCTGTCTTGTCGCTTGTAGCTTTGTCTACTTCTGTTCACTCTGCTCATGCCATAGTTCCGTCGTGTCACAGTAAGTGTTTTTGTTTTCAGCCAAGTTTGTTATCCGCCTCGTGCGCGCCTTTTGTTGGTACCCTTTTGGTTTGTTCTTGTTTTAGTGTTTAATTAAATCATGTTTTCTTACGCAATGCCTGCCTCCTTCTCTGCCTCTGGGGTTCGTCACCAACAAACCCTGACATTTTGCATCTGAACACCTCAGAATCACATAACTTGGTACCTGATACATGCTAACTGTTAGCATGCTAATTTTACTTGCGTACGCTTCGTTGTCATATGACTTGACACATTCTAACTGTTAGCATGCTAAGGTTAGCGTTCAAGTTCAGCTTGCAAATTTAAGCATTCACACACACTTTCTCCAAAATCTGCATTCTAGTTTAATGTTCTTATCCAGGATGGTTTTATTTTCTCTTTAGAGTGTGTCGCAGGCCAATAAAAAAAAAGCCATGGGCCGCAAATTGCCTCCGGGCCACACTTTGGAAAGCCCTGCCCAAAAAATGGTCATGTGGGCGGTACCTTGGAGAGTTCCGCCATGAGCGTGCTGTTCTGCAGTCGGAAGTCTTCTTCCTGGCTGTGAAGTTTGCCCTGCAGCATCTCGTTCTCGCTCAACAGCGCTTCCACTTCCTGCAGACAGGGGGCACACGTCAGCCTGCTTAACCACTAGAGGGGGGGTGTTTATGTGAAACACTCACCTGAGCTCGTTTGCTCTTACTCATAGCCTGAGGAGACACAAGGCGCGTGAACTTTATCTGATCATCCCAATATCCATCATCGGTAACAGAGAACGTGCTTTACCTTCTGAGCTTTGCTAAAATCTCTTTCCAGCACCGCATTCTTCTGACGCACGGCGCTCAGCTCTGAAAAGACACAGCATCAGCACCGAGAGGGGGCTTCAAATGAGGCCCTTCTAAAAACGGCTCGGAAGAAATGAGGAAGAAGACCGATGACGTTTATTTACCTGCCGAGTTCTTCCTCAGGTCATCTGACAGCTGATAGTTGTGTGTCCTCAACTCCAGCAGCTGAGCCTGTGCAACACGCACGCACGCACGCACACACACACACACACACACACACACAGACACAAACACACACACGTCAAATGTGTTTTTATTGAGGGCCATAATGCAATTATGGCTGCATTAAACAGGGAATATATAAATATAAATGCATTATAGCTTCTTTACATAGATTATGTGGTGGGCTACATGACATAATAATGTGTATACAATAGGGAGGCAAATCTTTGGGTGTCCCACGATTCGATTCAGTATCGATTCTTGGGTCGTGATTTGATTATATATCGATTTTTACGATTCTCGATTCAAAAACGCTATTTTTCAAAACAATTCTGTATTCATTCAATACATAGGATTTCAGCAGGATCTACCCCAGTCTGCTGATATGCTAGCAGTGTAGTAGATTTTAAAAAAAAAGCTTTTATAGTTGTAAAGGACAATGTTTTATCAACTGATTACAATCATGTAAATTTATTTTAACTATTAAACGAACCAAAAATATGACTTACTTTATCTTTGTGAAAATATTGGACACAGTGTGTTGTCAAGCTTACGAGATGCGATGCAAGTGTAAGCCACTGTGACACTATTGTTCTTTTATCTTACTATGCTAGCTTGTTTGTAGCTTTTTTCAGGTACACACTTTAGGGGCGGTATAGTTCGGTTGGTAGAGTGGCCGTGCCAGCAACTCGAGGGTTCCAGGTCAGATCCCCACTTCTACCAACCTAGTCACTGCCATTGTGTCCTTGGGCAAAACACTTTACCCACCTGCTCCCAGGGCCACCAACACTGGTTTAAAAATGTATCTTAGATATTGGGTTTCACAATGTAAAGCGCTTTGAGTCACTAGAGAAAAGCGCTATATAAAATATAATTCACTTCACTTCATTTATTTTTATTTTTATAAATGTGTAATGATAATGTCAATGAGGGATTTTTAACCACTGCTATGCTGAAATTATAACTAATATTGATACTGTTGTTGATGATATTCATTTTTGTTTTACTGCTTTTGGTTTGTTCTGTGTCGTGTTTTTGTCTCCTTTCAATTGCTCTGTTTATTGCAGTTCTGAGTGTTGCTGGGTCAGGTTTGGTTTTGGAATTGGATTGCATGGTTATGGTATTGCTGTGTATTGTTTTGTTGGATTGATGAAAAAAAATATATATTTAAAAAAAAAAAAAAGAGAATCGATTCTGAATTGCACAACGTGAGAATCGCGGTTCGTATTCGAATTGATTTTTTCACACACCCCTAGTAGACAACATAAAACAATGTGGCTGGCCAGAGAAAATGAAGTGGCGGACCACGTACAATGATATGGCGAACACATAAAAAGGCGTGGAGGGCCACACAATAGATGTGGCAGGCCATGTAAAATAATGTGGCAGACCACACAAAACAATGTGGCGGGCCATAATTAATTACAAGGATGGCAGAAAGCAATAAATTACATGGCGGGCAAGTTGAAATGACATCGCGGAACACATAAAATGGCTGCAGACAACAAAATGATGCGGCGGGCCAAATTAAATGATAAGGCGGGCTAGATAAAACTATATGGCGGAACACATCAGATGGGGTGGCGTGGCCAAACAAAGTAAAGAGACAGGCCACATAAAATAATGTGTTGGCCGACGTTAAATGATGTGGCGGGCCACCTTAAATAAAATGGCGCAACACATAAATTATGTGGCGGGTGACGTGGAATATGTGGCTGACAAGGTAAAATTATGTGGCAGGCAATTATCAATTACACGGAGGGCCAAGTGAACTGTAATGGCAGAACACATAAAATGGCTGCAGACAACAAAATGACATGGCGGGCCACAATAAATGACATGGTAGGCCAGCTAAAAAGATATGGCGGAACACATAAAATGGGGGTGGCGGGCCAAACAAAATAATGAGACGGGCCAACTACAATAATGTGTTCGCCAATGTTAAATGAAGTGGCGGGCCATTTTAAAAAATATGGCGCAACACATGAATGATATGGCGGGCCAAGTGAAAAGACAAAGGGATCACACAAAATGGGGCCCAAAAAATTAAATGGGACGGGCCACTTAAAATGATGTGTTAGCCATCGTTGAATGATGTGGTGGGACACGTTACATAAAATGGCGCAACACATAAATGAGGTGGCGGGCCACGATAAATTACACAGTATGGTCAAAAATTGTGGCTGACAACATAAATTAATACATTAGGTGAAATTATATTGCAGAACACATAAAATGGCTACAGACAATTGAAATGATGTGGCGTGCCACAATAAATTACATGACAGGTAAAATAAAGTGGCTGACAACAGAAAATAATGTGGAAGGCCACATTAAATTAGGTGAAATGATATTGCAGAACACATAAAATGGCATTTTGTTGGTGTGGCACCGGCCGAGATGTTGACATGCGGAGTTTCAAGCACTCCTCATTCTTTAGCGGGTGACTTTTCAAATGATTCTACACAATAGCAGTGCTGCTACTTTTTGTAGCAATACTTTTGCCGCGTACTTGTAAAACATCTTCCCACTTGAAGCCAAATCACCGCCAGACAATGGACCCCCTGCTGTTTTTCTTGGGAATTAATTCTTCCTTCATTTGTTACCAGATTTGCATCTTCTCTCTTGTATTAGCACTCGCACCGCTCCGTTGGCACCAGTGCTAACGTTACCCATGTCGCTAACTCTCTGCTCCGCGAGGGCGTATGACGTTGCGCGTACGACAGTATGTGACGTGTGTAAAAAAGTACGCTTGTTTTATGTCTCTGTGAGAAGGAGAGACAAGAAAGAGTGAGAAGAGCCTGTAGTGTAATGCCAAACGCTAAAAACAACGCCGTGAGAACGTATACCCGAATATCACGTTATAGTCATTTACGATATCACACAGATACAAACATATCGAGTATATTCCATATATCGCCCAGCCCTATGTTAAACCGATATTCGCTTCTGAATCGAATCAAATCATTAAGAGCCCAAACATTCACACCCGTAATAAAATGATATGGCGGAACACATTAAATGAAGTGGTAGGCCAAATATGACCCCAGAGCCTTTAGTTTGACACCTGTGCTTTCCCATCAAGCTATTTTGGTTGTATCCAATCATCTGCATCAACACACCATTCATGCATTATTGTGAGTGTTTATAAAACGATAGTATGATGACGCACACAGTTCAGCATGTATCAGTCTGTTTAAGGTGAATCCAGTGTCAACGTGGACATTATGAGCCACAGGCACATTATTATTATTTAGACTGACCATACGTCCTCTTTTTGCGGGACTGTCTGGGCGGGGTTTCTTAAATGCCTTAAATGTCCGGCGTTTTGGGTGAAGGTTGTGTATATTTCCAATGTACGTACAGGGTTAAGAGCGGTTAAAAACAAAACAAATAGTGATGATGTGTGCACGCAGCAATATTTGTGAGGGAAGGGCAGAGATAGAGTGAGCGAGACAGCGGGGTAATGTATTAATTGTCAATCAAGGCATACTTGTCCAACAGCCATACAGGTCACACTGAGGGTGGCCGTATAAACAACTTTAACACTGTTACAAATATGCGCCACACTGTGAACCCACACCAAACAAGAAGGACAAACACATTTCGGGAGAACATCCGCACCGTAACACAACATAAACATAACAGAACAAATACCCAGAACCCCTTGCAACACCAACTCTTCCGGGATGCTACAATATACACCCCCGCTCACCTCCTACCCCAACCTCAACCCCAAATACGTCACATTAAATACTCCACTTTGAAAAATATTTTTGGTGAAAGATTTTGCATATTTTGTGTGTTTGCCATAAAAAAACATAGTTTTGTTTGACAAAAAAGGGCAAAAAACAAAGAAACAAAAAAAACAAACATTAAAAAAATAAATAAAAAATTTTGAAATGAGGAATAGATCTGAAGTTGATGTAGACTCCAGAGATGTATACGTTAAATATAAAATGTATGTATGCCCTGGCACACCATTATCCTCATTTCATGACCGAAGCAAAACACTTTTTACACTTTTCTCCTCAAATAAATACACCTACAACTTATTAAATAAACACATAGAAAAAACTACCAGCAGCGGTAAAATTTAGATCCATGAAGGAAAGAAGAAAGTGGTCCATTTTTTTTTTTTCCTTTGTCATGAAAAAGGGACGTTTTTGTCATGAAAAAGGGAGGTTTTTGTGGTTGGTGCACTATTTGTAAGCGTATATTGTGTTTTTTTATGTTGATTTAATAAAAAAAATAAAAAAATTTTTTTAAATAAAAATGAATAAAAAATTCTTCTGCGGCCCGGTACTAATCGGGCCACGCGGCCCGGTGGTTGGGGACCACTGCGCTAGAGAATGAAGAGTGTTTACTCCACGTGTCAACATCTCCATTCGGTGTCACACGCTCACACCATCAAAATGCCGAGGCAAACATTTCCAGGTCAACACGGTATGAAAAATAGTCAACAACAAAAAGAGATAATGTCCGCAGGAAACTACCACATTGCAAAGGACATACACTATTTGATTTCCTATTATGCAGCTCATTTTTATTTGAAAATTATTAAAATATCTTGTGTGACATCATGCACAAAAGTGCACCTTATTTGTTTTAAACTATTGTCGTGGCGTTCTGTACAAAAAGTGCACTTTGATTTAGTGTTTTTTTGATGTGTCATCTTATTGACATCATTCACAAGTGAAGTGAATTATATTTATATAGCGCTTTTTCTCTAGCGAATCAAAGCGCTTTACATAGTGAAACCCGACATCTAAGTTACATTTTTTTTTTTTTTTAAACAAGTGTGGGTGGCACTGGGAGCAGGTGGGTAAAGTGTCTTGCCCAAGGACACAACGGTAGTGAATAGGATGGCAGAAGCGGGGATTGAACCTGCAACCCTCGAGTTGCTGGCACGGCCGCTCTACTAACCGAGCTATACCGCCCCGCAAAGCTATTAGTGCACAAAAGTGCACTAATAGCTTGTTTTAAAATGTCTCTGACAATCCTGCACTTTTTGTTTTGGAAATGACATGAATGTTGGTGCCACTGCTTAATAAATGTTTAATAATTGCAGTTTTGGTCAATTGGCTTAGTTGTGATTTCCTTCTCTGCATGAAAGTTTAAAATGAGCATATATTAATGCAGTATGAACAAGAATGTTTTAACGTAGACACATAGAATCATCATACTGCTGTGACTACATGTATCAAGTGTTCATTCAAGGCTAAGGCAAAATATTGAGATATATATCATGTATCGCGATATGGCCTAAAAATATCGCCATATTAAAAAGAGGCCATATCGCCCAGCCCTAAAGTGAATATGTCTTCTTTTTATACTATTTCTTTTAATGAAAAAGGCCAACTGAAACCCACTACTACCGACCACGCAGTCTGATAGTTTATATATCAATGATGAAATCTTAACATTGCAACACATGCCAATACGGCCGGTTTAGTTTACTAAATTGCAATTTAAAATTTCCCGGGGAGTTTCTTGTTGAAAACATCGCGGAATGACGCGTGTTTGTGACGTCTCGGGTTGTAGCGGACATATTAGCCCAGCACCACACACAAGTAAATGTCGTCTCTTTTCATCGCATAATTCACACAGTAATTTGGACATCTGTGTTGCTGAATGTTTTGCAATTTGTTCAATTAATAATGGAGACTATAAAGAAGAATGCTGTTGGTGGAAAGCGGTGGATTGCAGCTGCGGTGTTTTTTTGTTTGTTGTGAAGCTTTAACACAGAGCGGTCAAGCGAACATGTTTCTCTACGTCAACCAGCAAGTTTTTGGATGGGAAAATTGTGATATTAAGTCGGCTCTTACCGGAGATATCAGTGGATTATACCTCCTCTTACTGCAGCTCAAAAAGGCAGCTGTGATTTTGGCTCCTCGGCTTCTCTCAGAGACATTGGCGTTCACTGCAGCCATCTGACTTTCAGGTATGAATTTACAATCTCATTAAAACACTATTAAAACAATAAGCAAATAAGGGATCTTCCAGAATTATCCTAGTAAACGTGTCTAATTACATCTGAAGCCTGGAGCCGTCGCCTTTTTTTTTTTTTTTTTCTGCTTCACTCTAACTTTCCTCATACACAAATCTTTCATCCTCGCTCAAATTAATGGGGAAATTGTCGCTTTTTCGGTCCGAATTGCTCTTGCTGCTGGTGGCTATGATTGTAAACAATGTGAGGATGTGAGGAGCTCTACAACCCGTGACATCATGCGCACATTGTCTGCTACTACCGGTACAGACAAGTCTTTTTTATTAGCGACCAAAAGTTGCGAACTTTATCGTGGATGTTCTCTACTAAATCCTTTCAGTAAAAATATGGCAATATCGCGAAATGATCAAGTATGACACATAGAATGGACCTGCTATCCCCGTTTGAATAAGAAAATCTCATTTCAGTAGGCCTTTAATCCAAGGCTAAGGCAAAACATTGAGATATATATCGTGTCTTTCTCTCTGGCACTCACCGAGGGTGGACGCTCCCCTTTCCTCTCCCTTATCTCTCCTGCTTGCATCTTTGTTTTGTCTTGTCTTAACATTTTTGTTGCCTCTTTTTGCATTGCTCTCCAAATCTAAACATTGGAATTATTTAACTGGCCTCAACAAAATTGACAAGATCTTGGGTTTGGGGGAACCTGCTGTCGTGACAAAGCGGTTGTTGCTGGACACACGACGGACTCTTGGGAGAAGGAGGGCCGCGTGCCTGGCGACCCTTTTCTGTCGTGGACTTGAAGATATCCACCTATTCGGAATTATGACAACAGGACATCTACTGATTGGAGTAAGCATTGCTCTGGTTTGTCGACAAATTGGAAGTTGCTGGCAATCTTCAAAGTACCCCAAAGCTGCCACAAATGATTGGAGGATGCGGGAAGAACTGTGGATTACATCGGACTGTCTACCCCACAGTTTTTGAGGATCAGTCATAGACAATTTTAGAGTGAAAAGCAAATTTTATTTTCACTCGCATACAAAATCATTTCAACTTGGATTTTTTTCCCTTGCTTAGAGACTCTCCCGAAGGTCACTGCAGGAAGACACAACAAACTCACTTTTTTGTCTCTCATGGACACACACCTGTTGAACTTTGGACTAGCGACGGCCAATTCATCAAAGCCGCGGAACAGAGACACACTATGGGCTTATACACACACACACACACACACACACACATCCACAAAAAAAAAATATATACGCCACACATACACCCTCCTGTCCCCCAATCCAACGCCCTCGACGCAATCTCGTAGGGGTGATGAATGGATGGTCAGCGCCTGAGAGCTGCGACCTACCACCATGACCTTGAACTACCTTCCCTCTGTTGCTAGATATCTTGAGATGTATTTTGTAATATGTATATGTGCTTTGCTATGGAGGTTTTTTCTCACTCCGAACTGGGCCCCCTTAGGAGCCCAGTCTGGATTGTATTTTTTTACTCATCCTTCCCCAGCGTTTACCTTTTTCCCATCTTTTACAGGGCGCCCTATGGCGACCCATCAGTGTTCTTGTTCTGTAACCCTGTACACTGTTTGTTTGTCTAATCTTGAACAGGTTTGTGCTGAAAACAAAGTTTCGTTGTATTTGATGCAATGACAATAAAGAACTACCTACCTACCTTGTGTATCGCGATATGGCCTAAAAATATCGCAATCTTAAAAGGGGCCATGTCGCCCAGCCCAAACGTGAATACATTTACATATGCATAGAAATTTTTCTTCTTTTTCTATTATTTCTTTTAATGAATTAAGTAACATTTATGACAACCTTTTTCCAAAACACAGTATATAATGTGAGATATAACAGGACAATGCATACTTTTATCATTAGTTTTCAAAACACTTGCAAAAAAGTGGAACCCCATTTTTATGACTTGATGGGGTCCATGGGACCCCATTTTGAAAATTCCCAGCACCAACACTGCTGTCAACAGAGGAGAACAAATTATTTATTTAAATAAATATATTATTTATAAAGCAATTTCAAGTATCATTGGCGAATGTTCACCTAGTCCCCGGCCTTGGCACGCATATATGTGTCCTCTTTTTGGGATTTCAGAATATGGTCAGCCAATATTATTATTGTTATTGGAGCGTGTGGTCATGTGACCTGTCCACTACCCTCAGCACTGCTAGGCTAAAGCCAGCAAACATTTGCAATAAACGCAGCAAAGTTCCGTGGTTTATCAGAATAATATTGCTGGTTCGGTCCAAAACGTACAGTCCCGTCTACAAAAAGAATGTAAATAATAAAATAAGTGACAAGAAAAAAAAAAAAAAGGACTGGGCGGACGTCCCACGCAAGCGGGCAACGATTAGCGTCCGTAGGCTAACGGCAATAACGATTCACCCGGCGGCTTTAGGGCCAGGCAGTGAGTGACAACTATCCACGCGAGGTGGCCACGCCGCGACACGGCAGCCGTCGTGTTTCTTCCTACCTGCATGCGATGGAACTCCTCCTCGGAAAGAGCCTGCGACATGATGCTCTCCGCAGCCAGCAGGCTAGGCTAGGCTAGGCTAAGCTAGGCTAGGCTAAGCTAAGCTAGCGGAGAAGGAGCCGAGCAGCGGCAGGCAGAAGCGCTCTCGCTCCGGGCGGCGGTAGTGCGGCGCTTCGTCCACTAGGGGGAGACAAATACGTTTTCTTTGCAGCAGGTCATCATTTTGAATCAATAATGCAATATATAAGGTTTAAACCTCATTGGTTAGCTGAGGCTGCTGCCACCCCGGTAGGGATGGGATTTATTTTTTACGAGATTTAAACGTTTATTTTTATTTTAGTCATGTCTATATTCCTAGTTTCTCTTCTTATATTCTTATTTTACTTGTATTTTTATTCCCATTGTTGCTTTTTATTTTTATTCTTATTGTAATATTTTTCTATTTTGTTTCCATTTATACCCCCATTATTTACTTTTTACTTTTTAAATGGATCCAAACTCTGTACACTGCTGCTAAAATAAAAATTTTCCTGAAGGAATAAATATCAATAAATCAATCAATCAATGTTTATATATATAGCCCTAAATCACAAGTGCCTCAAAGGGCTGCACAAACCACAACGACATTCTCGGTAGGGCCCACATAAGGGTAAAGAAAAACTCACCCCAGTGGGACGTCGACAATGATGACTATGAGAAACCTTGGAGAAGCCCGAATATGTGGGCAACCCCTCCCCCCATCCATCTATCTATCTATCTATCTATCTATCCATCTATCCATCCATCTATCTATCTATCTATCTATCTATCTATCTATTTATCTATCTATCTATCTATCTATCTATCTATCTATCTATCTATCTATCTATCTATCTATCTATCTATCTATCCATCTATCTATCTATCTATCTATCTATCTATCTATCTGGGGCGGTTTAGCTCAGTTGGTAGAGTGGCCGTGTCAGCAATTTATGGGTTGCAGGTTCGATTCCTGCTTACGCCATCCTAATCACTGCCGTTGTGTCCTTGGGCAAGACACTTTACCCACCTGCTTCCAGTGCCACCCACACTGGTTTGAATGTAACTTAGGTATTGGGTTACACTACATAAAGCGCTTTGAGTCACTTGAGAAAAAGCGCTATATAAATATAATTCACTTCACTATCTATACATTAATGAATAACATAACATGAACAAGCATAAATATAAAAGAACATTTTTGTAACGATCCATTCATTAATTGTTTTTTTTTCAAAACCTTTATTCATAACATTCAACATTTACATGCAATCAAAAAAAAAATATTTATTTTCTTCCTTTTAAAAAAAAAAACGTTTATTTATAAATTTCAACATTCACAAACAAACACATGAGAAACAATGATCAGAATATATACAAAAACAGTACAAAACAGAACAAAAACAGTACAAAATAAAACAGAACAGCACCAGGGGGTTGTAAATTCAAAGTAACTGAAATAGAATACAATATATATATATATATATATACCTTGATTGGATTATCCAGAGAATAGTGCTCGATACCGTGGTAGAGCGCAATATGTATGTGTGGAGAAAAAAAATCACAAGACTACTTCATCTCTACAGAACTGTTTCATGAGGGGTTCCCTCAATCGTCAGGTTTTCTCCCTCTTCCCTCAATCTCCTGAGGATTGAGGGACCCCTCATTAAACAGTTCTGTAGAGATGAAGTAGGCTTGTGATTTTTTTCCCCCACACATACATACATATATATATATATATATATATATATATATATATATATATCCATCCATCCATCCATTTTCTACCGCTTATTCCCTTTGGGGTCGCGGGAGGCGCTGTCGCCTACTTCAGCTACAATCGCGCGGAAGGCGGAGTACACCCTGGACAAGTCGCCACCTCATCGCAGGGCCTATATATATATATATATATATATATATATATATATATATATATATATATATATGTATGTGTGGGGAAAAAAATCACAAGACTACTTTATTGAAATTGAGTGAGCCTATGGCTTTGCACTTTGTTTATATATATATATATATATATATATGTATATATATATATATATATGTATGTGTATGTATATATATATGTGTGTGTATATATATATATATATATATATATATATATATATATATATATATATATATATATATACATATATATCTCAGCATCATCGTGTTCACAGCTTTTTTTGTTGTTAGAGGTAGAGAGTGTTTTATTGTAGAATTCTAAATCTTTTTTAAAGGCACAAAAGACAGGTTGGGTATTGAGAAACTTGCATTTATGAATATAAAACTTGGCCTACAGAATAATGATTTTGCAAGGCTAAAATTTTTGTTCATACAGATTCATTCATCATTTCGGCCCTCATTTATATTCATGAGTGTCATTCATCGTGACCGTGGGAAGGAAAAAGCGCCAGGGAGACCCCCACCTCGTGACTTCGCGCGACAGGTGGTGGGCGGGGCTTTTGCGGTGACGTGCGCAGCCGCTTTTAAAAGCGCGTGCCGTCGACTGCTCGCCTCGCGTGATGATGGCGATGCGCGCGCTCCCGTGAACACCCAGACGACTCCGAAGGAGGTGACCCCACCGCCGCCGCCTCCCGACGCCCCGCAGCGAGGATCTGATGAGATTCTTCAAGCTGACATTCAAATGTTTTGTGGATTGCTTCTGAACGTCGACGGAGCGCATTATCTTCATTTCTATATTTGGCTTTCCTTCATTTGTTTGGTTTATTTTGGGGGGGGGAAAGGGGGACGGCCAGCCAGGAAAAGTGCAGCGCGTGCTTTGATTGACAGCTGAGACAGTGCGTTCTCGTGCACGCGTGTGTCTGTGTGTGTGTCTGTGTGTGTGTGCGCGTGCGCGGGCTTTGGAACATTCCACCTCAGCCATTTTATTACGTCTTATCTGTCATTAATATTGATTTGATTGATGGACAAGCAGGCTCCTCCCACCGCCTCGTCCTCCTGCTCGCTGCTCCTCCCGGAGGAGGCCAAAAGGAGTCAGCTCCTCCCCCCGGCTCCGCTCATGGCGGCGGACGGCAAGAAAGGGGGCGTGGTCGTGGGGGCGGTGCCGGGGCACCAGGAGCGCGAGACGTGGACCAGACAGATGGACTTCATCATGTCCTGCGTGGGCTTCGCTGTGGGCCTGGGGAACGTCTGGAGGTTCCCCTACCTGTGCTACAAGAACGGAGGAGGTAGGAACAGGCCCCGCCCCCAAACACATGAACCCCTCCCACCATTAAGTCACTTTTTTACCAACCATCTGAGGCAAGACCGCCGACTCTCACAAACCCCTCCCACCCTGCCAGTTGGCTTTTACAAAGACCGCCCACCTCCAAGTCCCTAACCTTCACAAATAGTGGTCACATGACTTTCGCTAATGTTTACTCGTGCTTGATTATTGATTGAGCGTCCAGGCGCCGCGTTGCCAGATCGCCATGCGACGCGCTCGCCCAGTCTTGTCGTCGTTGCCCTGGCAACGCTGCCGGTGGGCGTGGCTAGCACCAAAGTCACTTTTGAAGGGCACTTATTTCAATGGCGGCCATTTTGGTTTGACCTTTGTTTAGGTGCGCTTTCCTTTCTTCCATGTCTCCTTGTGTCCTGCCTTCCTTTCCTTCAGCGACCTTGACACGCCAAATCCCACCCCCCCACCCCCATTTACTTCCGGGGCCACGTTTCCTCTTACGTTAGGAATATCCTTAAAGGCCTACTGAAATGAGATGTTCTCATTTAAACGGGGATAGCAGGTCCATTCTATGTGTCATCCTTGATCATTTTGCGATATTGCCATGTTTTTGCTGAAAGGATTTAGTAGAGAACATCCACGATAAAGTTCGCAACTTTCGGTGCCAACAGAAAAGCCCTGCCTCTACCGGAAGTCGCAGACGATGATGTCACATATTTACATTGTTTTTAATGGGAGCCTCCAACAAAAAGTGCTATTCGGACCGAGAAAACGACAATTTCCCCATTAATTTGAGCGAGGATGAAAGATTCGTGTTTGAGGATATTGATAGCGACGGACTAAAAATAAATAAATAAATAGTTTAAAAAAAAAAACGTGATTGAATTGGGACGGATTCCGATGTTTTTAGACACATTTACTAGGATAATTCTGGGAAATCCCTTATCTTTCTATTGTGTTGCTAGTGTTTTAATGAGTTTTATAGTACCTGATAGTCGGGAGGGTGTCTCCACGGGTGTCTTGTCGCGCAGTGTCTCAGGGGAGTCGACGGCAGCTATGGACGGCACAGGCTCAGCTTTTCTCCAGTAAGAACTGACTTTTTAACCACAATTTTCTCACCTAAACCTGCTGGTTGACATTTGGCCGGGATCCATGTTCTCTTGATCCATAGTAAAGTTTTACCTCCAGGAATTTTAAACAAGGAATCACCGTGTGTTTGTGTGGCTAAAGGCTAAAGCTTCCCAACTCCATCTTTCTACTGTGACTTCTCCAATATTAATTGAACAAATTGCAAAAGATTCAGCAACACAGATGTCCAAAAAACTGAATAATTATGCCGTTAAATCAGACGACTTTTAGCTGTGTGTGTGTGCAGCGCTCATACGTCCTAAAAACCCGTGACGTCTTGCGTACACGTCATCATTACACGACTTTTCGAAGACGAAACTTCCGGGAAATTTAAAGTTGTAATTTAGTAAACTAAAAAGGCCGTATTGGCATGTGTTGCAATGTTAATATTTCATCATTGATATATAAACTATCAGACTGCTTTAAGTTCATTTGTCCGATTATTTGCAGCGTTTTGTTAACGCTATATTATAAAAATACAGACGTTTTGTTAACACTATATTATAAAAAAAATAAATAAAATAAAAACAACTATTTACAAACACAAGCTATGGGATGACCTAAGAGGAAACATGACCTTGGAAGTAAATTGGGAGTGGGCTTTTTTTTTCTTTTTCTATAATATAGCGTTAACAAAACGTCTGTATTTTTATAATATAGCGTTAAAGGCCTACTGAAACCCACTACTACCCACCACGCAGTCTGATAGTTTATACATCAATGATGAAATATTTGTTAGGAGCTGAATTAGATGGAACCCAAGGATGCAGAGACGTATTGTTTGTAGACAAAAAGTTATTCCTTTATTCTAGGCGTAAGGAGGATGAAGCCACAAAAACATAAAGTGATGGTGGAGCACAAAACACACCATAAAAACTACTTAGATAAATACCAAAACTAAACCGAAAGCGCTAATAAAGACTAGGAATAATACTGACCGATAAGATAAAAATCAAATGAGCAAAGTACAAAAATAAATCTCTAGACGAGGCTAGGAAACATACTTCAAGAATGAAGTGAAACTGAAAGCGCTAGTCGGGGTTCGGTAAACAGGCAAACCTGTAAGATGCACGAGCCAAACACGAGGGTTAGCAAGTGAGACGAGAATGACAGTCATGTGTGAGAAACAGCAGTAACCACAAAGTACCGGCGCTATCGGGCCGTAAGCACCCAGTTAATAAAGGCACGCTAATCAACCTCAGGTGTGTTGGATTGACCAGCGTCAGCTGCACTCCAGACTGTGGACGAGAGAGAGAGTCAATCTGATGTGCAAATCGATATACAAACAAGATCATGAAACTTCAGTTCACCACAATATTAACATTGCAACACATGCCAATACGGCCTTTTTAGTTTACTAAATTACAATTTTAAATTTCCCGGGAGTTTCGTCTTCGAAACGTCCGTCACGGGCTGTTATGAATATGAGCGCTGAGCACACACACAGCTAAAAGTCGTCTGCTTTAATGGCATAATTACACAGTATTTTGGACATCTGTGTTGCTGAATCTTTTGCAATTTGTTCAATTAATAATGGAGAAGTCCAAGTAGAAAGATGGAGTTGGGAAGCTTTAGCCTTTAGCCACACAAACACACGGGGATTCCTTGTGAAACTTTACTATGGATCACAGCGGTCAAGCGAACATGGATCCCGACCGAATGTCAACAAGCAGGTTTCGTTGAGAAAATTGTGGTAAAAAGTCGCTTCTTACCGGAGATCAGCTGAACTTGCGCCGTCCATAAAGCTTGCCGTCGACTTCCCTGAGACATTGGCCTCAAGACACCCGTGGACACACACCTCCGACTATCAGGTACTGTTAAACTCACTACAACACTAGAGC
The DNA here is from genome assembly GCF_033978795.1 of Nerophis ophidion. NCBI lineage: Eukaryota > Metazoa > Chordata > Actinopteri > Syngnathiformes > Syngnathidae > Nerophis > Nerophis ophidion. Next base: position 23,783,886 of record NC_084637.1, read on the forward strand.
AACACAATAGAAAGATAAGGGATTTCCCAGAATTATCATATTAAATGTGTCTAAAAACATCGGAGTCCGTCCCAATGCAATCGCTTTTTTTTTTTCTAGTCCGTCGCTATCAATATCCTCAAACACAAATCTTTCACCCTCGCTCAAATTAATGTGGAAATTGACGTTTTCTCGGTCCGAATAGCACTTTTTGTTGGAGGCTCCCATTTAAAAGAATGTGAATATGTGAGGAGCCATCCAAGATGTGACGTCATCGTCTGCGACTTCCGGTAGAGGCAGGGCTTTTCTCTTAGCACCGAAAGTTGCGAACTTTATCGTGGATGTTCTCTACTAAATCCTTTCAGCAAAAATATGGCAATATAGCAAAATGATCAAGTATGACACATAGAATGGACCTGCTATCCCCGTTTAAATAAGAAAATCTCATTTCAGTAGGCCTTTAACGCTATATTATAAAAATATAACGCTATATTATAAAAATATAACGCTATATTATAAATATACAGACGTTTTGTTAACGCTATATTATAAAAAAATCAAAAACAAAAAAAAACTATTTACAAACACAAGCTATGGGATGACGTAAGAGGAAACGTGACCCCGGAAGTAAATGGGGGGTAGGCTTTTTTAAATTTTTTATAATATAGTGTTAACAAAACGTCGGTATTTTTATAATATAGCGTTATATTTTTAAAATATGCGTTAACAAAACGTCTGTATTAATCAGACAAATTGACTTGAGGATATTCCTGTCGTAAGAGGAAACATGACCCCGGAAGTAAATGGGGGAAAGGTTTTTGTAGGGGGGAAGAAATTTGGCGTGACACCCTTTTATTCTCCATTCACCCTTCATCCTTCACACACACACACACACACACACTCACACACACACACAAACACATACACACACACACACGCACACACACACACACACACACACGCACACGCACACGCACACGCACACACACACTCTCAAGGTCAGAGAGTGTGAGTTTTGGATGAGTCATCAGTCTGGTTGCCATAGTAACCCACCTATAAACCACACCACGCCGTGAAGCATGCTGATCTTAAGGAGATGCTTAGCTTCGCATTTCCATGGCAACAAGTGGTTTAGCCAGGGTCAAAGGTCACAAGGATACAGGGGGTGGGACATCATCATCATCATCATCATCATCATGGTCGCCACGTGCAGCGGAGTTTAGCGCCAGTTGACAGTAATCCTTTAATCCTATTGGCACACCTCCAGGCTCCGCCCCCTGCCTCCTTTGCCTGTCACAGCCCACTTTCTTTTTTTCCTCAACACGTAGAGGTCAGAGGTCGCGAGGTGTCTGTTTGTTTGATCTGTCAATGATCGACGTGTTGGTGTGTGATAACGTTGATAACGAGCGCGACCTGATTATCAATAATTCATCACACAAGTCATTACAATCAAGTCCTTTTCTTCCTCCTCCTTCTTCTTCTCCTCCATCAACCCGTCCTTCTCCTTCTTTTCCTTCTTCTTCTCTACCTTTTCCTTCTTCTTCCCCTCCTTCTCCTCGCTTTCCTTTTCCTCCTTCTTCTTTTCCTCCTCCTTTTTCTCGTTCTCCTTTTCCTTCTTCTCCTTCTTCTTTTCTTCCTTCTCCTTCTTCTCCTCCTCTTTCTTCTTGTCCCTTTTCTTCTTCTTCTCCTACTTCTTCTTCTTCTTCTAATCCTTCTTCCCGCTTTCCTCTTTATTCTTCTCCTCCTCCTTCTTCTCGCTTTCCATCCTCCTTCTTCTCCTCCTTCTTCTCGCTTTCCTTTTTCTCCTCCTTTTTCTCGCTTTCCTTTTCCTCCTACTTCTTCTCCTCCTCTTTCTCTTCCTCCTCCTCCTCCTCCTCCTCCTCTTTCTTCTTCTTCTCCTTTCCCTCCTCCTCTTCTTCTCCTCCTCTTTCTTCTTCCTCTCCTTTCCCTCCTCCTCCTTCTTCTTCTTCTCAGCTTCCTTTTTCTCTTCCTTCTCATTCTTCTCCTCCTCTTTCTTCTTCTTTCCTTTGCCTCCTCCTCCTTCTTCTTCTTCTCCATCTTCTTCTCAGCTTCCTTTTTCTCCCCCTTTTTCTCATTCTTCTTCTTCTCTTTCTTCTTCTTCTCTTATCTCCTTCCTTTCCCTCCTCCTTCTTCTTGTTCTCGTTTTCCTTTTTCTCCGCCTTCTTCTTGTTCTCTTTTTCCCCCTCCTCCTCCTTCTTTTCCTTCTCCTACTTCCCCTCCTCTTTCTTCTCATCCTCCTCCTCCTTCTTCTTCTTTATCCATTTCCTCCTCCTCCTTCTTCTCCTTTTCCTTCTTTGCCATCTTCTTCTTCTCCTCCTTCTCTTCCTTCTCATTCTTCTCCTCCTCTTTCTTCTTCTTCTCCTCCTTCTTCTTTTTCTCCTTTTCCTTCTTCTTGTTCTTCTTTTCCTTCTTCTCCTCCTTCTTCTCATTCTCCCTTTCTCCCTTCTTCTCCTCCTCTTTCTTTTTTCCTTCTCCTTTTGTTCTTATTTCTCTTAATCCTTCTTGTTCCCTTTTCCTTCTTCTCCTCATCCTTGTTTTACTTTTCCTCCTTCTTCTTCTTCTTCTTCTCCTCCTTCTTCTTTTCTTCCTTCACCCCTCCTCAACCCCCTTCTTCTTCTCCTCTTTTCTTCCTCTTGTTCTTGTCCTCCTTCTCCCCCTACTTCTTCTCATTTTCCTCATCCTCCTGCTTCTTCTTCTCCTTCTCGTTCTTCTCATTTTTATTTTTCTTGTTTTACTTTCCCTGCTTCACCTAGTCCTCCTCCTTCTTTTTCTTCTCCAACTCTTACATTCTTCTTCTCCTCTTTCTTCTCCCCCCCTCCTTCTTCTTCTCCTCCTTATTCTCGTTGTTCTCTTTATTCTTCCTCTTCCTCTTCTTCTCTTACTCCTCCTCCTCCTCCTTCAGTTAGCACACTGATTTTCGCTTGGATTAGCCAGATTAGCTCGCTAACTGTAGCTCCGCAGCTTAGTGTGCTAACGTGTCACTTTCCGCCCTGGGCCAATCACGTGCGTGTGCGAGGAGGCGAGGAGGCGAGGCTCCCACTAGGAAAAGCACACTGTTCTAGATTTAGATTTAGTCCACGTTTAATAATAACAGGGGCAGTAAAACATGTTCAGCTGTTCCGCTTGTCGGAAACGGAGACACAAATGATGAGTCAAATAAGTATTTTAGAACGCGAGAGGATTTTTCCAAGTGTAGTTTTTATTAGACGTCAGCATATCTGCTAATATTTATTTATGTGACGAGGAAAATTCCCGCGAAAAAACGGAAAATGAAACAAAAACGCTGACTTCCTGCTTTAAGCTTTTTGAGTTAGGGGCCACATTGGGCTAGAAAAATGTGGCCGGGGGCCAAAAGCAGGCTGGATGTAAAGTAGCAATACATATTCACATATACAGTCGTGGTCAAAAGTTTACATACACTTGTAAAGAACATGATGTCATGGCGGTCTTGAGTTTTCAATAATTTCTATAACTCTTATGTTTTTGTGATAGAGTGATTGGAGCACATACTTGTTGGTCACAAAAAAACATTCATGAAGTTTGGTTCTTTTATGAATTTATTATGGGTCTACTGAAAATGTGAGCAAATCTGCTGGGTCAAAGGATACATAAAGCAATGTTAATATTTGGTTACATGTCCCTTGGCAAGTTTCACTGCGATAATGTGTTTTTGGTAGCCATCCACAAGCTTCTGCTTGAATTTTTGACCACTCCTCTTGACAAAATTGGTGCAGTTCAGCTAAATTTGTTGGTTTTCTGACATAGACTTGTTTCTTCAGCATTGTCCACACATTGTCAGGACTGATTTAGCTATTCCTTTACCACTTTTGACGTGTGTTTTGGGTCATTGTCCTGTTGGAACGCCCAACTGTCCCCAACACCCAACCTCCAGGCTGATGATTTTAAATTGTCCTGAAGAATTTGGAGGTAATCCTCCTTTTTCATTCTCCCATTTAAAGCACCAGTCTCATTAGCAGCAAAAAAGGCCCAGGGTATAATACTACCACCACCATGATTGACAGTAGGTGTGGTGTTCCTGGGATTATAGGCCTCAACTTTACTCCTCCAAACATATTGCTGGGTATTGTGGCCGAACAGCTAAATTTTTGTGATTCAACCCCCATTGACATAGTTGACATAGTTCAATGAGCAAGGTTGTGTTAAATTATTGTGTTGATTATAGTTTATTTGCAGCATGAGCGGGAAAGTTTGTTTGGATTAGGTCACATAAATAAAGCTGTGCAGTTTCAAAATAAAAGCTCAGGGTCACTACTGAGCAACGCGGCTGTTATCCGCAACATGGCGGTCTGTTTGCAGCGATCAGAATGTAATGTTATTCAAATTAAACAGGTGACGTCTTGCGGGCCGTAGTTTGAACACCCCTAATGTAAACTATCTAATATGGAGACCGCTAACATGCTAACAGTTTAGCACGCTGCCACCTAGCGAGATAGCGCCATTCTGTCAGGTATTTCCTTCATGCGAGCTATGACTTGAAATGAGGAGAATGGCGAACATGATTTGAAGTATGACTCAAGTGAAACCTACAAAACAAAGCGCTTCGTCTCGATAGGGATTCAACACAATAAGAGTCAGTTCAGGTCAAGGTTTATGATCACACGGGATATAAAGTTATGATGTGTTATATTGGCCCTTAGAAGTGCTGCTGCGTTAATTATTACAAACCCCGTTTCCATATGAGTCGGGAAATTGTGTTAGATGTAAATATAAACGGAATACAATGATTTGCAAATCAGTTTCAACCCATATTCAGTTGAATATGCTACAAAGACAACATATTTGATGTACAAACTGATAAAAAAAAGTTTTTTTTGCAAATAATCATTAACTTTAGAATGTGATGCCAGCAACAAGTGACAAAGAAGTTGGGAAAGGTGGCAATAAATACTGATAAAGTTGAGGAATGCTCATAAAACACTTATTTGGAACATCCCACAGGTGTGCAGGGTAACTGGGAACATGTGGGTGCCAAGACTGGGTATAAAAACTGCTTCCCAAAAAATGCTCAGTCTTTTACAAGAAAGTGTGAGCAAATAGTCAAACCGTTTAAAAACAACGTTTTTTAAAGTGCAATCGCAAGAAATTTCGGGATTTCAACATCTACGGTCCATAATATCATCAAAAGGTTCAGAGAATCTGGAGAAATCACTCCACGTAAGCAGCATGGCCGGAAACCAACATTGAATGACCGTGACCTTCGATTCCTTTAGACGGCACTGTATCAAAAACCGACATTAATCTCTAAAGGATATCACCACATGGGCTCAGGAACACTTCAAAAAACCACTGTCCCTAAATACAATTCGTCGCTACATCTGTAAGTGCAAGTTAAAGCTCTAGTATGCAAAGCCAAAGCTATTTACCAACAACATCCAGAAACTCCGCCGGCTTCTCTGGGCCCGAGATCATCTAAGATGGACTGATGGAAAGTGGAAAAGTGTACTGTGGTCTAACGGGTCCAGATTTCAAATTGTTTTTGGAAATATTTGACATTGTGTCATCCGGACCAAAGGAGAAGCGAACCATCCAGACTGTTATCAACGCAAAGTTCAAAAGCCAGCATCTGTGATGGTATGGGGGTGCATTAGTACCCAAGGCATGGGTAACTTACACATCTGTGAAGGCACCATTAATGCTGAAAGGTACATACAGGTTTTGGAACAACATATGCTGCCATTTAAGCGCCGTCTTTTTCATGGACGCCCCTGCTTATTTCAGCAAGACAATGCCAAGCCCCATTCAGCACGTGTTACAACAGCGTGTCTTTGTAAAAAAAAAAAAAGAGTGCGGGTACTTTCCTGGCCCACCTGCAGTCCAGACCTGTCTTCCATCCAAAATGTGTGGCGCATTATGAAGCGTAAAATACGACAGCGGAGACACCGGACTGTTGAACGACTGAAGCTTTACATGAAACAAGAATGGGAAAGAATTCCACTTTCAAAGCTTCAACAATTAGTTTCCTCAGTTCCCAAACGTTTATTGAGTGTTGTTAAAAGAAAAGGTGATGTAACACAGTGGTGAACATGCCCTTTCCCAACTACTTTGGCACGTGTTGCAGCCATGAAATTGTAAGTTAATTATTACTTGCAAAAAAATAAAATAAAGTATATGAGTTTGAACGTCAAATATCTTGTCTTTGTAGTGCATTGAATATGGGTTGAAAATGATTTGCAAATCATTGTATTCCGTTTATATTTACATCTAACACAATTTCCCAACTCATATGGAAACGGGGTTTGTACATTAACGAGGTCACTGATGAAGACTTCCTGTCATAAAGGCGTCTTCCTCATCCCGTACATGCTGATCGTCTTTGTGGGCGGAGTCCCCATCTTCTTCCTGGAAATCTCTCTGGGTCAGTTCATGAAGGCGGGAAGCATCAACGTGTGGAACATTGCGCCGCTCTTCAAAGGTAGGCCACGCCCCCAGGGACTTCCTGTCCGCATGGCGCCATCAGGGTGTTGAATTGTGGGGCGTGTGCACGCAGGACTGGGCTACGCGTCGATGGTGATCGTCTTCTTCTGCAACACGTATTACATCATGGTGCTGGCCTGGGCCTTCTACTACCTCATCCAGTCCTTCAGCACCCAGCTGCCCTGGTCCACCTGTGACCACGCCTGGAACACCAACTCCTGCCTGGACGCCTACAGCCTCCATCACTGCAACAACGCCACCGACAACCGTACACACGCCCTCCTCGCCAACGGCAACCTGACCTGCGCCGACCTCGCCCACGCCAGATCCCCCATCATTGAGTTCTGGGAGTGAGTTCTGCTCCCGCGGTCTTGCAGTAGGACACGTAGTGGGACACATAATAGGACATGTAGTAGGAAACGCAGTAGGACATGTCGTAGGACATGTAGTATAACATGGTAGAACATGCAATAGGACACGTAGCAGGACATCTAGTATGACATGTTGTAGGACGTGTAGTAGGACATGTAGTGTGACACATAACTGGACAGGTAGTAGGAAATGTAGTATGACATGTAGTAGGACACATAGTAGGAAACATAATAGAACAAGTCGTAGGACATGTAGTAGGACACGTAGTGGGACACATGATAGGACATGTAGTATAACATGTTGTAAGACGTGTATTAGGACACGTGGTGGGACACATAATAGGACAGGTAGTAGGAAATGTAGTATGACATGTAGTAGGACGTGTAGCTTGACATGTTGTAAGACACATAGTGGGACACACAATAGGACAGGTAGTAGGAAATGTACTATGACATGTAGTAGGATGTGTAGTAGGAGACATAGTAGGACACGTGGTGGGACACATAATAGAACAGGTCGTAGGACATGTAGTAGGACACTTAGTAGGACATGTAGTAGATTATACAGTAGGACATGTAGTAAGACACGTAGTAGGAAATGCAGTCGAACATGCAGTAGGACATGTAGTAGGACACATAGTATGACACGTAGTAGAACATGTAGTAGATTATGCAGTAATAAGTCAGGTAGTAGGACACATAGTATGACATGTAGTAGGACATGTAGATTGACATGTAGTAGGACACGTAGTAGGACATGTTGTAGGACATATATGACATGCAGTAGGATACGTAGTATGACATGTAGTCGGACATGTAGTAGGACATGTTGTAGGACACATAGTAGGACATGTAGTAGGTCACATAGTAGGACATGTAATTGGACACATTGTATGACATGTAGTAGGACATGTAGTAGGACACGTAGTATGACATGTAGTCGGACACGTATTAGGACATGTTGTAGGATATGTAGCAGGACACATAGTAGGACATGTAATAAGACAAATTGTATGACACGTAGTAGGACATGTAGTAGGACACGTAGTATGACATGTAGTCGGACACATAGTAGGACATGTTTTAGGACATGCAGTAGGACACGTAGTATGACATGTAGTCGGAATATAATAGGACATGTTTTAGGACACATAGTATGACATGCAGTAGGACATGTAGTAGCACATGTAGTAGGACACGTAATAGGACATATAGTATGACACGTAGTGGGACATGTAGTAGGACACACAGTATGACACTTAGTGGGACATTTAGTAGGACAAGCAGTACAACATGTAGTAGGACATATAGTAGAACGTGTAGTAGGACAGGTAGTAAGACATAAGTAGGACATGTAGTTGAACATGTAGTAAGATATGTAGTGTGACATGTAATAGGACATGTAGGAGGACACGTAGTCGAACATATAGCAGAACATGTAGTAGGACAAGTAGTAAGACATGTAATAGGACATGTAGTAGGACAGGTAGTCTGACATATAGTAGGACACGTAGTAAGACAAGTAATAGGACACGTAGTAATACAAGTAATAGGACACGTAGTAAGACACGTAGTAGGACATGTAGTAGGACACACAGTAGGACATGTACTAATACATGTCCTACTACATGTACTAAATGTCCTACTACATGTTGTACTACACGTTATAGGATGTTTTACTACATGTGTACTTCATGTTGTACTAAATGTACTACTACTTGTAGTACAACATGTGGTACACCTTTAGTTGGACCTCATAAGAAACATTGATCTGTTAATACCGTATTTCCTTGAATTGCCGCCGGGGCGCTAATTATTTTAAAACCTCTTCTCACTCCGGCACTTACCAAAGGCATGCGGTAAAAATTTTAGTGTGATGTAAGGATACCATCATGAAAAGCACATTAAAAAAAAAACTTTATTATGGTCTTACCTATACTTATAAATGAAGTCTGGGCACCAGCGCCCCCCGCGACCTCAAAGGGAATAAGCGGTAGAAAATAGATGGATGGATGGAAGTCCAGGCCAGTCCCTTCTGATCAAAAGCATCGATAACTTGTTTATAGAAGTCGTCCTTATATTTCTTCAGTTATAAAAGTCTCTGTGTCTTGATTGAAAGTCCAGTTTAGAAAACTGCTATCAGACCACTGCTATCAGTTAGCTCGGCTCCTCAAGTGCGGGCGACGACAGAATTATCCTCGGACAACTCCCCCTCCCGTTCGGCTCCGTGGGTGATCTCTTTATCCCACCGCTGCCACCATGAAGTGTTATTGTATAAATAATACACTGGGTATTTAGGACTGGAACATGCTTTATTTCAGCCCGGTTGTTTACATAGCCAGCATAGGAGTGTTACATCCTAAAACAGGGGTAGAGAACCTATGGCTCTAGAGCCAGATGTGGCTCTTTTGATGACTGCATCTGGCTCTCAGATAAATCTTAGCTGACATTGCTTAACACGGTAAGTAATGAATAATTCCGCTGGTAAGCACAGTGTCAAAATAACGTTCAAAATACAAAACATTCTCATGCATATTAATCCATCCATCCGGTTTCCACCGCACCTGTTCAAGAAGTCGCATTAATGGTAAGAAGTATTTTATTTATTGTTGGTTAGCTTCAGAATAACAATGTTATTAAAAAGAATAAGAGACTTATTATACTCTAAACATTTTGGTCTCATTTAAAAATGCACGCATTTCGTTGTATTCGGTCTTAAAAAAATATATTATATGTGTTATGGTTTAACAGGGGAAGGTGACGGCAACAGACACTAGAGGAAAAAGTAGCTCTATAGATTTATTATATATGTTAACCATATATATAATAATCAAACAAAATAAACATAAACTAAGGAAATGGAGTGTGAACTAGATCCAAGAGTGTGTATGGTGTAAGACTATGTGTAGTATTTAACTGGAGGGTTTTACCATAAATGTTGGGGAGAGCGAAAGAACACGGAAGTCCGTGGGGCAGGCAGATGATCCAGGGCGAGCGAGAGGCGTCGGTACTAATGTGTCCAAGCGGGAGGTCGAGATCCAAGGGGCAATCCGGGAAGCAGGGGAACAACGACGAGGAATGACTACACACACAGCAACGTTAAATACGGGAACGGAAGTCTGCGGTAGGATGACAGGACAATGAAACACGGAAGGGAAAACAGACAGAGAGAGCAGGAATGCATAAGCAGGACGTGGCTTACTGTACATGACAGAAGACTGTACTCCGGCGAGCGATGGCAGGTTGTCCAGGCTTAAGAAGGCAGCTCCTTCATTACCTGCAAGTGTGCTGATTGCTGGTGAATGCTGATTGCTGGCGTCCCTGGATGTGCGCGCCTGTGACCGTGTCCTGAGGTGCGCTCACTGGAGCGCACAGACGGATGAGCGCCGTTGGCAGGAGTCTGAGCCGTAACAATATGGCTCTCACGGAAATACTTTTTAAAATATTTGGCTTTTATGGCTCTCTCAGCCAAATAGGTTCCCGACCCCTGTCCTAAAAGGTCCGTCGTGCACCCCCGTGCATCATATCAGTCCCAGCACCTATCACGTCACTCATTGTCACTTCTTCTGCAGCCGAGTAGTCGCAAGAAGGATCACTAGCGCCCTCTACCACCAGGAGGCGGGAGTCATTTAATGACTCATATTTGACACACGCAGCTACGGTATATTAATAAAACATATCTGCTTACTGTTCTTTTTAGCATACCGGTATTCAATAGCTTGGACCTTAAATCCTACTGAATAGCTCTTAATCTTCTTCCCTTTATGTGATTTCAAATTACCGGTATTGAAATCAGCCTCCTCCATTTTGAAAATGATGACAGGGGAAGTGTCACTCGTCACGTCACGAGTTTGACCCGGCGGTAATACTAAGCATGCGCTAATTATTTTGCGAAGCGGGTTTGACTCGGCAGTAATTCAAGGCAGGCGCATACTATATGTCCTGCGGCAATTCAAGGAAATACGGTATCTCTTTTAGATCAGCCAAATGCTACACTAGGGTAACTAAAAGCTGTGTGTGTGTGTGTGTGTGTGTGTGTGTGTGCAGGAACAAGGTTCTGAAAATCTCGTCGGGCTTAGATGACCCGGGTGAAATCAACTGGGAGCTGCTGTTGTGTCTGATGGCTGTCTGGTTGCTCATCTATTTTTGTGTGTGGAAAGGCGTCAAATCTACGGGAAAGGTAAGATGCTATGCTGACAACAGCAAACAAACAAGATGCTAACAACAACAACCTGCTAACTACAACGCGTTTAGAACGCGCTAACAACACACAAACAACAACATGTTAACAACAACAGGCTGACAATGCGCTCACAACATGTTGACAACATACGCTGACAACAACATGCTAACAACAACATGCTAACAACACACAAACAACAACAGGTTAACAACAACAGGCTGACAACAATGCACTCACATGTTGACAACATACGCTGACTACAACATGCTAACAATAACATGCTAGCAACATATTAACAACTGCTAACTACAACACAAAAAGAACAACACACAAACACCAACATGCTAACAACAACATGCTAATAACACACAAACAACAACACGTTAAAAAAAACAGGCTAACAACAATGCGCTCACAACATGTTGACAACATACATTGACAATAGAAAGCTGACAACAACGCGCAAACAATAACACTTTAACATCATATTAACAACAACATGCCAACTACAACACGAAAAAACAACACAGAAACACTAACATGCTAACAAGAAAACTCTGACAACAACATGCTAACAGCAAGATGATAACAACACACAAACAACATGTTAAAAACAACAAGCTAACAACAATGCACTCACATGTTGACAACATGCATTAACAACAGAACGCTGACAACAACTTGCTAACAACTGCTAACTACAACACGAAAAAACAACACACACAAACACCAACATGCTAACAACAAGATGATAACAACAGAATGTTGACAACAACACACTAACAATAACGCACGAACAACATTATTAACAACAACATGCTAACTAAAACACGCGAGCACACAAACACCAACATGCGTACAACGGAACTCTGACAACAACATGCTAACAACAAGATGATAACAACAGAATGTTAGAAACAACACGCTAACAACACACAAACAACATTATAACAACAACAGTCTAATAACAATGCGCTCACAACATTGACAACAGAAATCTGGCAACAACTCACTAACAATAACACGCTAACAACAACACGCTAACAACATATTAACAACAACATGCTAACTACAACATGAAAAAAACACCAACATGCTAACAACAGAACACTGTCAAAAACATGCTAACAACAAGATGATAACAACAGAATGTTGACAACAACAGGCTAACAATAACACACTTACAACATATTAACAACAACATGCTAACTCTAACACACAAACACCAACATCCATACAACAGACCTCTGACAACATGTTAACAACAGAATGTTAGCAACAACACGCTAACAACATGTTAATAACACACAAACAACAACATGTTAACAACAACAGGCTAACAACAATGCCCTCACAACATGTTGACAACATACAATGACAACAGAACGCTGACAACAGCATGCTAACAAAACACGCTAACATCATTATTAACAACAAAATGCTAACTACAACACAAAAAAACAACACACAAACACCAAAATGCTACAACAGAATTTTGACAACAACATGACAAAAACAAGATGCTATCAACACGCAGACAACAACATGTTAACAACAGGCTAACAACAATGCGTTCACAACATACATCGACAACAGAACGCTGACAACAACATGCTAACAACAAGATGATAACAACAGAATGTTAGCAACAACACGCTAACAACAACTTGCTAACAACACACAAACAAAAATGAGCTCAAAACATGTTGACAACATACATTGAGAACAGAACACTGACAACAACATGCTAACAATAACATGCTAACAACATAATAACATGTTTACTACAAAACAAAACAAAAACACAAACACCAACATTTTAACAACAGAACACTGACAAAAACATGCTAACAACAAGATGATAACAACAGAATGTTGACAACAACAGGCTAACAATAACATGCTAACAACATATTAAAGGCCTACTGAAACCCACTACTACCGACCACGCAGTCTGATAGTTTATATATCAATGATGAAATATTAACATTGCAACACATGCCAATACGGCCTTTTTAGTTTACTAAATTACAATTTTAAATTTCCCGCGGAGTTTCTTGTTGAAAACGTCGCGGAATGATGACGCGTGCGCGTGACGTCTCGAGTTGGAGGGGACATATTAGCGCAGCACCACTTGCGGCTAAAACTTGTCTCTTTTCATCGCATAATTACACAGTATTTTGGACATCTGTGTTGCTGAATCTTTTGCAATTTGTTCAATGAATAATGGAGACTATAAGTAAGAATGCTGTTGGTGGAAAGCGGTGGATTGCAGCTGTCTTTAGCACCGAAACACAGCCGGTGTTTCTTTGTTTGTTGTGAAGCAGAGCGGTCAAGTGAACATGTTTTCTCTACGTCAACCAGCATGTTTTTGGATGGGAAAATTGTGATATATATCTTACCGGAGAAATCAGTGGATTATGCGTCCTCCTGCAGTAGCTGTCAAAAAAGGCAGCTGTGAGCTTGGCTTCTCTCTGAGACACTGCGTGTTCACCGCAGCCATCTGACCTCGAGGTATGTCTTTACAATCTCACTAAAACACTATTAAAACAATAAGCAGATAAGGGATCTTCTGGAATTATCCTGGTAAATGTGTCTAATTACATCTGAAACTGCCGCCGTCCGGAGCCGTCGCTTTTTATTTTATTATTATCATTATTTTTTTCTTCTAGTCCTTCACTATCAATATCCTCATCCACAAATCTTTCATCCTCGCTCAAATTAATGGGGAAATTGTCGCTTTCTCGGTCAGAATTGCTCTTACTGCTGGTGGCTCCCGTTATAAACAATGTGAGGATGTTTAAGTACCTGCAGCATCGTACACTTGTGTGTGTAAATGTGTTTTCATGAGGTTTTCAAAAATAAAGCTCTGTTGATGAAAGTGTACCCCTATGAAAATGTATTCATAATTTCTAATATTTATATTCAAGTTCATAGATTTGATATTTATATTCTTCTTGAAAACAGCCCTGTGAGGAATTTATAGTAAAGTTCATAAAAAGTTAATAGAATTAAAATTGATGGAGAATGTCAGACGATTTCGTTCAGAAAGACTGTAGGTTAGCTAGCTCATTTAAAATATCCTAAACTTTTTTTTGACCCCGCCTTTTTTTTTTTTTTTTAAAAAGAAAGAATCGGAAACGAAACAAATAATCGGAATCGTTCGAATTCAAACGATACCCAACCCTACATGTGACCAGGTCATGTGACCAGGTCAGACTGTCTTCACAGTGTGAGCTCAGCACACAGCCAAAGGTCAAAGGTCACCCGCCAGCTGTCAATGCAAACAAGCTAAAGCTAACATGAGCGAACGACTCTTTAAAGCTGTGTGTGTGAGTGTGTGTGTGTGTGCACACGCACAGTCGAGTCACAAAGTCACGTGGCAGAATAAGCGTTGCCATGGCGATGCAGCCGTACAGTGAGGCAGTGATTGGTCCTTGATGGTGGGGGGAGGGGTCACTCATTCTGCAGTAGGACGTGACTGAGAGATGCAGCGCCTGCGCGTGTGTGTGTGTGTGTGTGTGTGTGTGTGTGTGTGTGTGTGTGTGTGTGTGTCGTTACAGAGGTCAGTGACCATCACAGATGACATCACACATTTGGGCTGGAGTTCATGGTGGTCGTCTGAATGGCCATGGGAGGGAGGTTGCTTGCCCCTTTGTGTGTGTGTGTGTCGTTACCGAGGTCATGTGACCATCACAGATGACATCACACATTTGGGCTAGAGGTCATCGTGGTCGTTTCTGAATGGCGATGGGAGGGAGGTTGCTCCCCCTTTGTGTGTGTGTGTGTGTGTGTGCGTGCGTGTGTGTGTGTCGTTACCGAGGTCATGTGACCATCACAGATGACATCACACATTTGGGCTAGAGGTCATCGTGGTCGTTTCTGAATGGCGATGGGAGGGAGGTTGCTCCCCCCTTTGTGTGTTTGTGTGTGTGTATGTGTGTGTGCGTGCGCACTCTCACGGATCTTCACTATCAACGCAAACACTCCTGACGGTGTTCAACAGCAGGTCGCATTTTCCACTCAGCACACACACATTCTACCTTCTTGAGACCTCGGAAAAATGCCTACCTCTTTAGGACCACCCTTTCTAGATATATAAAGATTTGTATTTACAACCTTAATAATATAAACATATGATGCAAATATAAAAAAAGGTAAGCTTTTAGTTCTTACACACACGTGTTATTATAAATGTTGGCCAAAGGGGCGCATTTCAATTTTTTACACACACTTGTTATTTCATATGTTGACCAGAGGGGGAGACCTTCACATTTTTACACACACTTATTTCATATGATGGACAAAGTGGCACATTT
>NC_084637.1:24109193-24176693 GCF_033978795.1 Nerophis ophidion
ATACTGGAAATCTGACCATATTATTAGATCAGTCATACTGGTAATCTGACCACATTATTAGATCAGTCATACTGGAAATCGGACCATATTATTAGATCAGTCATACTGGAAATCGGACCATATTATTAGATCAGATATACTGGAAATCGGACCATATTATTAGATCAGTCATACTGGAAATCGGACCATATTATTTGATCAGTCATACTGGAAATCGGACCCGAGCCCTTTGAGACACTTGTGATTTATGGCTTATATAAATAAACATTGATTGATTTATTGATTGATTAGATCATTCATACTGTAAATCGGACCATATTATTAGATCAGTCATACTTGAAATCGGTTCATATTATTAGATAAGTCATGCTGAAATTCTGACAATATTATTAGATCAGTCACATTAGAAATCTGACCACATTATTAGATCACTCATACTGGAAATCTGACCATGTTATTAGATCAGTCATACTGGAAATCAGACCATATTATTAGATTAGTCATAAAGGAAATTGGACCTTATTATTAGATCAGTCATACTGGAAATACGCAAACATTGGAGATAGCTGTTCGGCTTTTTTATGCATGTTCGGCTTTTTGATGCATTCTAAATCGTAAATAAAAAGCTAGCAATTGAGTCAACAGATGGAGGGTCCTTTCATTATACTCTCTAAAAAAATCCAGAAATCACAAACAATACTCCACTTTCATGTTGTGACCTGAAATTTAACCAAACATGACCGACATTGTTATTATAAGTGCTAACGCAGACGGACAATTTTCGAAAGCTGTGAGCTAATGCTAGCTTACGCTGCTATTGTGGCCACACTGAGCTGACGGCTGCTTCTGCTTGGTCTCAAACTTGCTAAAAGTCAATTGTAGATTATAATTCATGCATCGCTCACCTGCTAATGGACAAATGTGGCCGTGGACTGACAGGCTGGTCCACTTTTACATACCCGAGGTGGTGAAAAATACGCACGTTGTTGCTTTTTTTGTTCACCCTTCGTGAGGATTGTGACTGAATCTTCATCTAAACGTGATTATGTGAGCGTCCTGTTGGTCGGCATCCTAGCGAGAGTGAAAATATTACATGAGGTGTTTGTTTTATTATGGTTTAAATGCTTAGTTTGCATGTTTAGCTTCTAGCAATGCTGCTAATGCTATAATGTTACAATAAAGCTACATCTGTTTAGCATTCGCCTTTTAAAACTTATTAATCATCCTCTTTGTGCTCGGGCTCAGAAACATAAGGTTCTGGATCATAATTTTTCTCAAGGTTCGTTGTTGGCTCTGCTTGATTAGCATTGTTGTTGATGGGGAAAGGATCTGTGGCTCCTCCTGTGTCTCACCGATCGTGTGGCTTCCTCATTAGGTTTCAAAATGACTCGGGAATCTCTGTGAAATTGATGCTATTTTGATCTTATCTATTTATTTGCAAACTTTGGAAGTCTTTTGGTGTCATAAATCAGAAAAATATGATAACAGTTCACTATAAAGTCAACTTGTTTTTCCACTCTACTGTTACTTTAAGGTTGCCGTGGTTACAAGGTACTGATTGATGATGTCACACACTGCTGATTAGCCCAGCCCCTATCCTGGCTTTGTGTGCGTGTGCGTGTGCGTGTGCGTGTGCGTGTGCGTGTGCGTGTGTGTGTGTGTGTGTGTGTGTGTGTGTGTGTGTTTGTGTGTGTGTTTGTGTGCGTGTGTGTGTGTGTGAGAGAGAGAGCAAGAGAGACTTCCTCCACTTTGCTGAGTCAGCAGAAGTGCATCCTCACATACACAAACTTGACGACATCATTGCTTCTCAGTTCCTGTTGAATGAACTCTTTTCTTCAAACACACTCTTCACAAGTGTAAAAAGAAGTGAAGCGCTATAAAAAAAAAAACAGGATGTAAGCCATGGGGGTCCAGACTGTTTCCACTGAGGACCGCACACTGAAAATTACGAGCACGCGTGGGCCATTTTCATATTTTTCATTCGACCAATACAATATACAGATTTGATTTAACTTTAGGGATCCCCTCAAGTTTGATCCCAGTCTCAGTCTTAAAAATGTTAAAAAATATGTCATACAATATTTTATTTTTATTGTTATTCAACACTTAAATCACGTTCCTTATGTTGATATTAAGGTTTTTTTTTATGCCCTTTTTTGTTAAAGAAAACCTTGTTTTTTATTACAAAAGTACAAAATATTTCGTATAAATCCCCCCCAAAAAGTAAAGTTAAATATTTGATGTTGAGTATTTACAGCCTTAAATATGTCAATAATTCATAACACTATGGATTTTGATGCATTATTATTTTTTGAACAATGACAGTTTATTGAAAATAAAACATCCTGCAAGGCAGCTTTGTGTTATTAAAGTCATTTTTGCAAATAATTTCTCATTACATTTAACATTCTTCCACTTTTATTCTACATTTTTATGTTGTTAATTTTTTATCATTCATGTTTTATGCCCTTTTTAGTAAAAGAAATCACAGTTTTTTATATGGCAAACACACAAATATGTGAATAATTCATAACAACATTGGTTTTAATTCATTATTATCTTTCGAGCAATGACAGTGTTAAAGAAAAAAACATCCTGCAAGGTAACTTTGTGTTATTAAAGTCAATATTGCAACTTTTCTCTCATTACATTTAGCCTGTTTGTTCTTTTATATTGTTTTGTTTTATTTGTTTTCTGCCCTTTTTGTCAAAGAAAACTTAGTTTTTTTTATTGGAAACGCCCAAAATATGCATTATTTTCCCCTAAAAACATTTTAAAGTGTAATATTTAATGTGAAATAATTGGAGCCTTATATATGTCAATAATTCATAACAATATAGATTTTGATACATCTTTTTTTTTTTAACAATGACAGTTTATTGAAAATAAACCATCCTACAAGGCAGCTTTGTGTTATTAGAGTCAACATTGCAACTTGTTTCTCATTAAATTTAACCTGTTTGCTCTTTTATTCCATTTTTGAAGTTTTTTATTTATTATTATTCATGTTTTATGCCCTTTTTAGTCAAAGAAAACACAATTTTTATATGGCAAACACAAAAATGCAATATTTTCCCCCCAATAAATATTTAAACCTGGAATATTTGATGTGAAGTAATTGAAGTCTTAAATATGTCAGTAATTCATAGCAACATTGATTTTGATGCATTATTATTTTTTGAACAATGACAGTTTATTGAAAATAAAACATCCTGCAAGGCAGCTTTGTGTTATTAAAGTCAATATTGCAATTAATTTCTCATTACATTTAACCTGTTTTCTCTTTCATTACACTTTTTTATGTTTTTTATTTATTATTATTCATGTTTTATGCCCTTTTTAGTCAAAGAAAACACAGTTTTTTATATGGCAAACACACAAAAATGCAATATTTTGCCCCTCCCCCCCAAAAAAAATATATAAACCTGAAATATTTGATGTGAAGTAATTTAAGTCTTAAATATGTCAATAATTTATCACAACTTTGATTTTAATTCATTGTTATCTTTTGAGCAATGACAGTTTAAAAAAAAAACATCCTGCCAGGTAGCTTTGTGTTATTAAAGTCAATATCGCAACTTTTTTCTCATTACATTTAACATGTTTGTGTTTTTTTGTTTTATTTGTGTTCTGCCTTTTCTGTCAAAGAAAACTTATATTTTTTTCATGGCAAACTCCCAAAATATGCAATATTTTCCCCGAAAAATATTACAAAGTGGAATATTTGATAAAATAATTGAACCCTTAAACATGTCAATAATTCATAACAACTTTGATTTTGATCCATTATTATTGTATGAGCAATGACAGTTTTAATGGGGAAAAAAACTCCTGCAAGGCAGCTTTGTGTTACTAAAGTAATCTTTTTTCTCATTACATTTAGCCTGTTTGCTCTTTTATTTTGCTAATGCTAATTTTTCTCCTTTGTTTTATGCACTTTTTGTCAAAGAAAACTTTTTTTTGTTATGGCAAACACCCAAAATGTGAAATATTTTGCTCAAAATATATTTTTAGGTGGAATATTTGATTTGAATTAACTGGAGCCTTAAATAGATCAATAATTCATAACAACATTGATTTTGATGCATTATTATTTTATGAACAACAACAGTTTTATTGAATGTTGTATTAGTCAACATGCAACTGTTTGTTTTTTAATTCCCATTTTTTTTAGGTTTTTATTTATTATTTTTTGTTTTTTTTGCTTGTTTTATGGTCTTTTTGGCAAAGAAAACATTTTTTTATATGGAAAACACATAAAAATGCAATGTTTTCCCCCCAAAAATAATTGAATGTGGAATATTTCACGTGGAGTAAATGGAGCCTTAAATAAGTCAATAATTCATAATGACATTGACTTGTCCAGGGTGTACCCTGCCTTCCGCCCGATTGTAGCTGAGATAGGCGCTAGCGCCCCCCGCGACCCCAAAAGGGAATAAGCGGTAGAAAATGGATGGATGGATGGATGGACATTGACTTTGATTCCTTACAATTTTATGAGCAATGACAGTTTGAGAAAAAAACCAGCCTGCAACGCAGCTTTGTGTTATTAAAGTCAACATTACAACTTTTTTCTCACTACATTTAACCTTTTATACTCTTTTTATATTGCTAATGTTTTTTGTCTGTTTGTTTTCTTTGTTTTATGCCCTTTCTTCTTAGTTTTATGTATGGCAAACCCACAAAACATGCAATATTTTACCCAAAAAATATTTCAAAGTGGAATATTTGATAGGAAGTAACACATAACAAAATTGATTTTGATTCATTATTATTTTTGATTAATGATAGATAGTTTAAAAAAAAGTGGTATTAGTCAACATTGCAACTGTTTTTTTTATTCCAATATTGTTTGTGTTTTTTGATTATGTTTTGTAAAAACTCATTTTGATTTTTGTAGTTTTTATGTTGTTTTTAAATGTGCCACGGGCCGTTAGAATAAAAACTGGGGGCCACAAAGTTTACACCTGAGTTGTGTTGAATATTTAGTTTCAAACAGAAAGTTGTGTTGAATATTTAGTTGCAAACAGAAAGTTGTGTTGAATAATTAGTTGCAAACAGAAAGTTGTGTTGAAAAATTAGTTGCAAACAGAAAGTTGTGTTGAAAAATTAGTTGCAAACAGGAAGTTGACGTGACGATGATGATGTTTCAGAGGTGGACACAAAGGTGCTGATGAAGGAGCGACAGAAGAAGGACAGCCACAACCTGAGTGAGTCCCCACAAACGAGCACGTTGCTCGGCAGCTAACGAGGTCGTTAAGACTCCACCTTGTCTTCGCAGTCGAGAGGCGGCGACGCTACAACATCAACGACCGCATCAAAGAGCTGGGAGCCCTCGTGCCCAAGTCGCCCGACCCGTCAGTACGCATGCTAACGTATGTTTGTGTGGCGTCCGCTAACGAGGCGAGGCCTGTGATTGGACAGGGACAGCAGGTGGAACAAAGGGAGCATCCTGAAGGCGTCGGTGGATTACATCCGCAAACTTCAGAAGGAGCAGCAGCGGGCGCGCGACATGGAGAGTCGACACAAAAGCCTGGAAAATGCCAACAGAACCTTGATGCTCAGGATACAGGTGAGCCCCGCCCACATCACGCTGCGTCCGCCAATCAGAGTGCTGGCTCACGTCTCCATGTTCATTGTTCTCAGGAGTTGGAGCTCCAAGCCCGCCTCCACGGTGTCCCCTCTTGTTCTTCCTCATCCTCGTCTCTGGATGGCGCCCTGGGTGACCCGCGGGCCTTCCTCTCTCTGGCCACCGGCGCCACCGTGCCGCCGTCCTTAGACTCGTTTAGCTTGGCCGGGCTCAGCGAGTCTCATGGGCTTGCCGACGTCTTCTCTCCGGACCTGATGAACCACGTCGGGCTGGTGGCGCTGGATGACCTGGGAGACATACTGATGGAGGACGGTGGGGGCGTGATGTCGCCCGCGGGTGGCGCCGACCCCATGCTGTCCTGTGGCGTGTCACGCTGCAGCAGCAGGAGGAGCAGCTTCAGCATGGATGACGACCTCTGACCTATGTCTACAACATGTCTGTCACCATGGTAACTGCATCATCAACCTGCATCATCACCAGCGTAGCTCCATCTTCTATAACAACTATGTCACCACACCCTATCTCCATGGTAACTGCATCACCACCGCAGCTACATGCTCTACTGACAACTTTGTCGCCACCCTCTGTCACCATGGTAACTTTGTCACCACCATCTGTCACCATGGTAATCTTGTTAACCCTCTCTCGCCATGGTAACTCACATAAAACCCCTGTCACCATGGTAACTACATCACCACCGCAGCTCAATGCTCCATGACAACATTGTCATCACCCAATATCTCCATGGTAACTGCATCATCACCCACTGTCACCATGGTATCTGCATCATCACCCTCTGTCACCATGGTAACCCCATCATCACCCTGTATCACCATGGTAACTGCATCATCACCCACTGTCACCATGGTATCTGCATCATCACCCTGTGTCACCATGGTAACTCCATCATCACCCTGTATCACCACGGTAACTGCATCATCACCCTGTGTCACCATGGGGACGGCGTGGCGAAGTTGGTAGAGTGGCTGTGCCAGCAATGTGAGGGTTACTGGTTCAATCCCCACCTTCTACCGTCCTAGTCACGTCCATTGTGTCCTTGGGCAAGACACTTCACCCTTGCTCCTGATGGGTCCTGGTGAGCGCCTTGCATGGCAGCTCCCACCATCAGTGTGAATGGGTGGATGTGAAAAAACTGTCAAAGCGCTTTGAGCTCCTTAAAAATGGGTAGAAAAGTGCTATACAAGTACAACCCATTTAACCATTTACCATGGTAACTGCATCATCACCCAATGTCCCCATGGTAGCCGCATCATCACCCTCTGTCACCATGGTAACTGAATCATCCCCCTCTGTCACCATGGTAACTGTATCATCACCCTCTGTCACCATGGTGACTCCATCATCCCCCTGTATGACCATGGTAACTGTATCATCACCCTCTGTCACCATCGTAACTGCATCATCACCCTCTGTCACCATGGTAACGGCATCATCACCCTGTATCACCATGTCTCTGTGGTAATTGCCTCATCACCCAATGTCACCATGGTAACTGCATCATCACCTTGTGTCATCGTGGTAACTGCATCATCACCTTCTGTCCCCATGGTAACTGCATGGTGACTCCATCATCACCCCGTATGGCAATGGTATTGGCATCATCACCCTGTATCACCATGGTAACTGCATCATCATCCTGTGTCACCATGGTGACTCCATCATCACCCTGTATGGCAATGGTATTGGCATCATCACCCCTGTATCACCATGGTAACTGCATCATCATCCTGTGTCACCATGGTGACTGCATCATCACCCTGTGTCACCATGGTAACTGCATCACCACCATCCGTCACCATGGTAATTGCATCATCACCCTATGTCACCATGGTAACTTCATCATCACCCAATGGCTCCACGATAACTGCATCATCACCCTGTGTCACCATGGGAACTGCATCATCACCCAATGACTCGATAACTGCATCATCACCCTGTGTCACCATGGTAACTGCATCATCACCCAATGTCTCCATCATAACAGCATCATCACCCTGTGTCACCATGGTAACTGCATCATCACCCAATGTCTCAATGATAACTGCATCATCACCCTGTGTCACCATACTAACTGCATCATCACCCAATGCCTCCATGGTTACTGCATCATCACCCAATGCCTTCATGACAACGGCATCATTACCCAATCTCTCCATGATAACTGCATCATCACCTTGTGTCACTATGGTAACTGCATCATCACCCAATGTCTCCATGGTTACTGCATCATCACCCAACGTCTCCATGGTTACTGCATCCTCACCCTGTGTCACCATGGTAACTGCATCATCACACTGTCACCATGGTAACCGCTACAAATAGACCTAAGAGGGGAAAAAACATGGCGTTTGTGTCCACGGGTGCGAGTGACCCCTGACCTCTGAATAAGGACTCACAGTAGCCAGCTACATTAGCATCATGCTAACCAGCAACTATGTCACAAAGGATTATTTTTCATATTTGGAAAAAAAAAATAACGTTATCTATTGCTGTTATCTCTTAAACTTTGAAATGAATCAGTTTCATGCAGCCAATGAGCGCACTCTATAGCCGAAAGCTGCGCCCTGATTGGTCGCGGGATTCAGAGACCTCAACCGCAAGCATTTTTTGTTTTGCTATCTCGTGCATATTTTTGTGTGCTGGTTCAAAAAGTGGTGAAATCATCTCTCTTCTGGACACGCCCACATAAGTGACGTCACACTCCAGGTGTAAAAGGTGTGTACGCTGAGCTTTTGTCACTTTTTTTTAAGTGTTCATCGCTGGCACGTCAAGGGAAACGTTGAGTTGGTATCCTCACCAGCAGAGGGCGTCAATGAGTTGTTTTTTTCCACTGCATTGTGGACGTCGGCTAACACTTAGCCGTGGCATTATGGCGTGGGTGTCATCTGATGCCAGCTGCTGATCGTCTCAACAAAGTGTTGGTTCTTTTTTTAATCGCTGTGATGATGGGTGTGTCGCCATAGCAACTGCTCACATGAAATGACTTGTTCCACAAAGGGATCCGTGTTTGTGTCCGATCACGCAACATTGTTTATACCCACGCAATACAAATATATAACTTTTATATAGAAATAAAGTGTTTACAATTGATTTAGTGGAACGTTTTTACAATTACTCGCCAGCAGGGGGCGGCAACAACTCGCTTCCTGTCTGGAGCTCCCTTCCTCTGACGCGCACTTTTTGTCCTAGCCCCGCCTCTTCCTGTGCTGTCAATCACACACATGGAGGTCCTGCAAACATGGCCGACGTGGTGATGATGTCTACCTAAGATGGGAAGCAGATGGAGCAACATTCCAGACAAATCTCCAAGCAGTCGGCCGAGTTGCAGCATTCCCCCAGCATCCCGCAGTCCCACGACGACTGACACGCCTCCACGCAGCAGCAGCGGCAGCAGTCGTTGGCGGCGGCGCAGCAGCAGGCCACACCCCCTGTGCACGGTAGACACGCCCCCACGGCCGAGCACATGGACAGCAGCTCGCAGAACAAGCACGCCAGCAGACAGTGAACGCAGCAGTCTGTAGAGACAGCGAACGCAACATATAGAAACGGTGACTGCATCGCCTTTTAACAATTTATTCGGTCATTGAAGGCACCATCCATCCATTTCTACCGCTTATTCCCTTTTGGGGTCACGGGGGGCGCTGGCGCCTATCTCAGCTACAATCTGGCGGAAGGCGGCGTACACCCTGGACAAGTCGACACCTCATCGCAGGGCCACATTGAAGGCACCATTACTTGAAATGATTCGCAGACCCTGTCTTTACAAATGTCTGCGTGGAAAGTGAACGCAACCGTGGACAAGAGGCGATTATAGAATCAAAGTCTACACAGATGCTGTGTTCAATGACTCAGATGATTGACAGTAACAGTGAAGGCATCCTTGTTTAAAAAAAAATCTGCACATATTGGATGCTTAATGCTTAATCTTCACAACTGTCTGTAGAGACAGTAAACGCAACACAGGACCCTAAAAGTATAATTTCAAAATAATCAGCACATTTTGAAAGCGTCGTCTTTACAACTGTCGTTAGGGACATTGAACGCAGTACAGGACAGCGGAGGCAGAATTACTTCAATATAATCTGAATGTGTCGTATTTACAACTGCCTGCATGGACAGTAAATGCAACACAGGACCGTAAAGGTATCATTTCAAAATAATCAGCACACTTTGAAAGTGTCGTCTTTACAACTGTCTGTCGAAACAGTGAACGCAGCACAGGGCAGTGAAGGCAGAATAACTTCAATATAATCTGCATATAGTGAATGTTTCGTGTTTACAACTGTCTGCAGGGACAGTGAATGCAACACAGGACCCTAGAGGTATAATTTCAAAATACTCAGCACACCTTGAAAGCATCGTCTTTACAACTGTCTGTAGGGACAGTGAACGCAACACAGGACCCTAAAGGTATAATTTCAAAATAATCAGCACACCTTGAAAGCATCGTCTTTACAACTGTCTGTAGGGACAGTGAACGCAGCACAGGGCAGTGAAGGCAGAATCACTTCAATATAATCTGCATACAGTGAATGTGTCATGTTTAAAACTGTCTGCAGGGACAGTGAATGCAACACAGGACCCTAAAGGTATTATTTCAAAATAATCGGCACACCTTGAAAGTGTCGTCTTTACAACTGTCTGTAGGGACAGTGAACGCAACACAGGACCCTAAAGGTATAATTTCAAAATAATCAGCACACCTTGAAAGCATCGTCTTTACAACTGTCTGTAGGGACAGTGAACGCAGCACAGGGCAGTGAAGGCAGAATCACTTCAATATAATCTGCATACAGTGAATGTGTCGTGTTTACAACTGTCTGCAGGGACAGTGAATGCAACACAGGACCCTAAAGGTATTATTTCAAAATAATCGGCACACCTTGAAAGCGTCGTCTTTACAACTGTCTGATGGGACAGTTGACGCAGCACAGGACAGCGGAGGCAGAATCACTTCAATATAATCTGAATGTATTGTGTTTACAACTGCCTGCATGGACAGTGAATGCAACACAGGACCCTAAAGGTATAATTTCAAAATAATCAGCACTCTTTAAAAGCATTGTCTTTACAGCTGTCTGTCGAGACAGTGAACGCAGCACAGGGCCGTGAAGGCAGAATCACTTCAATATACGTAATCTGCATACAGTGAATGTGTCGTGTTTACAACTGTCTGCAGGGACAGTAAATGCAACACAGGACACCAAAGTATATTTTCAAAATAATCAGCACACCTTGAAAGCGTCATCTTTACAACTGTCTGTAGGGACAGTTAACGCAGCACAGGACAGCGAAGGCAGAATCGCTTCAATATAATCTGAATGTGTCGTGTTTATGAATTATATTTATATAGCGCTTTTCTCTATTGACTCAAAGCGCTTTACATTGTGAAACCCAATATCTGAGTTACATTTAAACCAGTGTAGGTGGCACTGGGAGCAGGTGGGTAAAATGTCTTGCCCAAGGACACAACGGCAGTGACTAGGATGGCGGAAGCGGGAATCGAACCTGGAACCCTCAAGTTGCTGGCACGGACACTCTACCAACCAAGCTATGCCACATGCCTACATGGACAGTAAACGCATCGGCAGAAGAGAGAAGAGATCATGGTGCAGATGTTGCGTTCACTGACATTGACACCACAGATTGACAGGGACAGTGAAGGCATCATTACTTCAATAGTCCCCAGACAGTGAAAGCAACACGGATCACTCCTAAATATTATTTACACAGTGAATACGTTGTGTTTACAACAATCGGCATGGAAAGTGAACGCAACTGCGGAGAAGAGAAGATTATAGTGTCATCTGTCTGTAGAGATGTTGCGTTCACCGACCTGGGCGGACGTTGCATGTAATGTTTTCTATGTGTGTGTGTGTGTTACCGAGAGATAAGGTCCATGACGGTGTCCCGCTGATAAACACGCTGGGTGTGTGTGTGTTCATTTTTCTACTTCCTGTCCCAAAGTGTCAGTGAACTAAACCAGCACGTTGAAAAAAGACAAAGTGAAGCGTTAGCTACTCAACTGCAGAGAGAGCCGGGCGCCCGTTAGCAGCAAAGTATTTGTTTTTAGGATAATAAATAAACTGTGATGAGGTGGCGACTTGTCCAGGGTGTACCCCGCCTTCCACCCGATTGTAGCTGAGATAGGCACCAGCGCCCCCCGCAACCCCAAAGGGAATAAGCAGTAGAAAATGGATGGATGGATGGATGGATAAACATAAATCTTGTTTACTCACCATCTCCTGCTACTTCTTTGATGTGGGCGGCGTCCACCTTGAAGGAGGCGGAGCTATTATTGGGGGAGAGATGCTGGTGATGGGGATGGCGAGTGCTTGTGGATGAAACAGGAAGTGGATGCTTGGAGGCGCACCCAGGGGGAGGGGCCACCGATGAGTCTTTGTCCTTTGCTGTAACAGAGCGAAGGGGCGGGGCCTCGTCTGCAGGTGACAATGATAATAATAATATTAATAATAATAATAATAAAGCATCTGCACAGAGGAGCACTATGCTAAACTAAAATTAGCATCTTAGGTCACCTGCACATTGCAGTGGGCGTGGTGTGTTGGCCACGGGCTGGCTGGAGATGCACTCTGATTGGCTGGAGCTCGTCGACGCGTCCATGCTGACCAATGAGAGGAGAGGACTTTCTAAACAATCCAACTTTTTCTACAAAAGTACATTTAAAACTTTTTTTTTTTTACTTGTGATAAAGTTCAAATATTAATAAGGTCATTAAAATATGTTAGTCACTTTTAACAAGAACAAAATGTTTCCAACCTGTGCTGCCTCCTCACCCGTGTCAGTGTTTCCAATTCAGTTTGTGTGAGTGTGTGTGTGTTTTAAATTGGGTGGTCGCGCACTACTGTGTGCGCATGCGTGTGTGCCGCCCCTCCCCCCACGAGGGTCCCCATCACCTTCATATTGTGTAAATGAGCAGGATGTTGAAGAATAAATGTCACACAATTAGTTGGAGGAACTTCAATGCAATTTGGTTGTGTGAACGACAACAATAGGCACGTCACAACAACACCTGTGACGTCACAGTGCTGCCTCCCCGTGGCTGTACAGTGTATTGCAGCTCATGTTTAACGTGTTCTTTTTCCCCGCCCACTTTCGAGTTTAGAAAGAGGCATGACCACGCCCCCCGCTCCCCGGAGCTCATTTGATTGGTCGCCACTTTTGCCGCCATCTTGTTGATCATGACACCTGTTGGATGAAGGAAGCATGCTGAAGGTAAACATGTGATGACACGCGCCAGGCGTCCATCCATTTCCTACCGCTTGTCCCTTACGGGGGTGCTGGAGCCATGACAGTACATCACAGCCAGGAAGCAGGAACATCCACTTTTAGGGGAGGTTAGACATGATAATAATACTGTATATAGTCTAGTAGTCTCTGTTAGTCTAGTGCAGGGGTGCCCACACTTTTTCTGCAGGCGAGCTACTTTTCAATTGACCAACTCGAGGGGATCTACCTCATTTATATATATATCATTTATATTTATTTATTTATGAAAGAGACATTTTTGTAAACAAGTCAAATGTGTTTAATGATAATACAAGCGTGTGTAACACATATAGATGTCTTTCTTTCACAAAGACAAGAATATAAATTGGTGTATTACCTGATTCTGATGACTTGCATTGATTGGAATCAGACAGTAATGATGATAACGCCCACATTTTCAAATGGAGGAGAAAAAAAGTTGTCCTTTCTGTACAATACCACATGAAAGTGGTTGGTTTTTGGCATCTAATTCATCCAGCTTCCATACACTTTACAAGAAAAACATTGGCGGCAAATTCCGTAGCTTGCTTGATTGACATTCACGGCACCCGAGGGTCTTGTGAGATGACGCTGGCTGCTGCCAGTTCATTATTATGAAAAAATGACAGAGAGGAAGGCGAGAAACACTTTTTATTTCAACAGACTTTCGCGCCGTCCCTTCCGTCAAAACTCTAAAGGCTGACTGCACATTTCCTATCTTCACAATAAAAGCCCTGCTTCATGCTGCCTGTGCTAACAAAATAAGAGTCTCAGAAAGCTGGCGTGCACAAGTGATGTGCACGCCAGCTTTCTGAGGGATCGCTTGTGCACTCCAGTTTTCCGAGACTCTGTATTTAGTTAGCGCAGGCAGCATGAAGCAGGGCTTTTATTGTGAAGATAGGAAATGTGCAGTCGGCCTTTAGAGTTTTGACGGAAGGTACGGCGCGAGAGTCTGTTGAAATAAAAAGTGTTTCTCGCCTTCCTCTCGGTCATATTTTCATAATAATGATCTTGCAGCAGCCAGCGTCATCTCACAAGACCCTCCGGTACCGTGAATGTCATTTAAGTGAAGTCTTGGTGAAGATTGATGATCACTCGTTTTTAGGTCTATTTTTTTTAAAAGCCTGGCTGGAGATCGACTGACACACCCCCCGCGGTCGACTGGTAGCTCGCGATCGACGTAATGGGCACCCCTGCTCTAGTGTAATGTAGTCTCATCTATCATAGACATGATAATAATACTGTTGAATAGGGATTGTATGCTCTAGTCTAGTCTATGTTAGTCCAGTGTGATGTAGTCTCATCTATCATAGACATGATAATAATACTGTTGAATAGGGATTGTATGCTCTAGTCTAGTCTATGTTAGTCCAGTGTGATGTAGTCTCATCTATCATTATGTCATTTCTTCACAAACTGCAATGTTTTCCTTCACAAACTATTAAGAACCCTGATGATGCTTAGACTATGTAGGACACATTCACTAAGTTTTCTTTCTTCCTTTCTTTCTTTCTTTCTTTATTTCTTTTCTTCATTTTTTCTTTAGTCTTTCTTTCTTTTCTTCAGTCTTTGTTTGTTTGTTTGTTTGTTTCTTTCTTTCTTTCTTTCTTTTCTTCATTTTTTCTTTCATCTTTCTTCCTTTTCTTCATTCTTTCTTTCTGTCTTTCTTATTTCCTTTTCTTCTTTCTTTCTTTCTTTCTTTCTTTACTTCTTTTCTTTGTTTCTCTTTTTCTTTCTTGACTTATTTTCTTTTTTCTTTGTCCCTTTCTTTTCTTCATTCTTTCTTTCGTGTTTCTTTTCTTCATTCTTTATTTCGTCTTTCTTTCTTTCTTTCTTTCTTTTCTTCATTTTTTCTTTCGTCTTTCTTTCTTTTCTTCAGTCTTTGTTTGTTTGTTTGTTTGTTTCTTTCTTTCTTTTCTTCATTTTTTCTTTCATCTTTCTTCCTTTTCTTCATACTTTCTTTCTGTCTTTCTTTTTTCCTTTTCTTCTTTCTTTTTTTCTTTCTTTACTTCTTTTCTTTGTTTCTCTTTTTCTTTCTTGACTTCTTTTCTTTTTTCTTTGTCCCTTTCTTTTCTTCATTCTTTCTTTTGTGTTTCTTTTCTTCATTCTTTATTTCGTCTTTCTTTTCTTCATTCTTTCTTTTGTTTCTTTTCTTCATTCTTTATTTCGTCTTTCTTTTCTTCATTCTTTCTTTCCATCTTTGTTTCATTCTTTCTTTCTTTCTTTCTTTCTTTCTTTCTTTCTTTCCTTCTTGCTTTCTTTCTTTCTTTCTTTCTTCCTTTCTTTCTTTCTTTCTTTCTTTATTGGCATAGCTCGGTTGGTAGAGTGGCCGTGCCAGCAACTTGAGGGTTCCAGGTTCGATTCCCGCTTCCGCCATCCTAGTCACTGCCGTTGTGTCCTTGGGCAAGACACTTTAACCACCTGCTCCCAGTGCCACCCACACTGGTTTGAATGTAACTTAGATATTGGGTTTCACTATGTAAAGCGCTTTGAGTCACTTGAGAAAAGGGCTATATAAATAAAATTCACTTCCCTTCACTTATTGTTTCTTTCCTTCCTTCCTTCTTTCTTTTTTTATTTATTTCATACTTTCTTTTCTTCATGCTTTCTTTATTCTTTCTTTCTTTCCTTTTTCTTTCTTTCCTTCTTTCTTTTTGTTATTCTTTCATTTCTTCTTTCTTTTTTCTGTCTTTCTTTTTTCTTTCTTTCTTTCTTTTTTCTTTCCATATTTGTTTTCTTCTTTCCGTCTTTCTTTCATTCTTTCTTTCTTTACTTCTTTTCTTTATTTTTTTACCTATTTTCTTTCTTTCTTTACTTCTTTCTTTCTTTACTTCTTTTATTTATTTCATACTTTCTTTTCGTCATGCTTTCTTTATTCTTTCTTTCCTTTTTTCTTTCTTTCCTTCTTTCTTTTTGTTATTCTTTCATTTCTTCTTTCTTTTTTTCTGTCTTTCTTTTTTCTTTCCATATTTGTTTTCTTCTTTCTGTCTTTCTTTCATTCTTTCTTTCTTTGCTTCTTTTCTTTCTTTTTTCACTTATTTTCTTTCTTTCTTTACTTCTTTCTCTCTTTCTTTCTTTACTTCTTTTTTTTTTTCTTTGTCCCTTTCTTTTCTTCATTCTTTCTTTCGACTTTCTTTTCTTCATTCTTTATTTCGTCTTTCTTCCTTTTCTTCATTCTTTCTTTCTTTCTTTCTTTCCATCTTTGTTTCATTCTTACCGTCTTTCTTTCATTCTTTCTTTCTTCCTCTCTTTCTTTCTTTCTTTCTTTCTTTCTTTCTTAATTGTTTCTTTCCTTCCTTCCTTCCTTCTTTCTTTCTTTATTTATTTCCTACTTTCTTTTCTTCATGCTTTCTTTATTCTTTCTTTCTTTCTTTCTTTCTTTATTGTTTCCTTCCTTCCTTCCTTCTTTTTTTCTTTATTTCTTTCCTACTTTCTTTTCTTCATGCTTTCTTTATTCTTTCTTTCTTTCCTTCCTTCTTTGTTTCCTTCTTTCATTACGGAGCCCCTAAAGAGACATGGGGATTTTTTTTTTTAGACATGTATCTCGTGCGCATGAGTCCTTTTAGGGACTCTGTACGAATCCGCATTATACAAACATTTTTATTTACATGTTTTTATTGTTTACATTCTGCAATTTGGCGCCTCCTCCAGAGGATGGCGCCTGTTTCACCTGATTATTAGGTTATTTAAAAAAATTAAATCATAATAAAAAAAATTAAAAAACGTTCCAATTAAGTGTACAGAATTTGCGTTATACAAAATTTTTTTTTACATGTTTTTATTGTTGACATTTAATTTTTTTTTTTTCACATTCTGTAATTTGGCGCCTCCTCCAGAGGATGGCGCCCCAGAGCTGTTCCGCCTGATTTATGGGTTATTTAAAAAAAAACAAAAAAAACCCTTCCAATTAAATGTACAGAATGCGCATTATACAAATATTTTATTTACTAGTTTTTATTGTACGAATTTTTTTACATTCTGCAATTTGGCGCCCCCTCCACAAGATAGCGCCTGTTTCGCCTGATTACTGGGTTATGTAAAAAAAACAAAGCAAAAAAAATGTTCCAATTAAGTGTAAAGAATGCGCATCATTCAAACATTTTTATTTACATTTTTGTTATTGTTGACATTTAATTGTTTATTTATTTTTCACATTCTGAGGTGGCGTCTTGTCCGGGTTGTGCACCGGCTTCCGCCCGATTGTAGCTGAGATGGGCACCGGCGCCCCCAGCGGCCCCAGAGGGAGTAAGCGGTGGGAAAATGGATGGATTGATTTTTCACATTCTGTAATTTGGCGCCTCCTCCAGAGGATGGCGCCCCGGAGCGGTTTTCCCTGATTTATAGGTTATTTAAAAAAAACATAAAAAAAAAACGTTCCAATTAAATGTACAGAATGTGCATTATGCAAATATTTTTATTTACATGTTTAATTGTTGATATTTAATTATTCATTAATTGTATTTTTTTTCACATTCTGTAATTTGGCGCCCCCTCCACAAGATGGCGCTTGTTTGCCTGATTATTAGGTTATGTAAAAAAAACAAAGCAAAAAAAAAAAACGTTCCAATTAAGTGTACAAAATGCACATTATTCAAACATTTGTATTTACATGTTTTTATTGTAGCTGAGATAGGCGACAGCGCCCCCCACGACCCCAAAAGGGAATAAACGGTAGAAAATGGATGGATGGATATTGTTGACATTTAATTATTTATTTTTCACATTCTGTAATTTGGCGCCTCCCCCAGAGGATGGCGCCACAGAGCTGTTTCGCCTAATTCATAGGTTATTTTTTATAAAAAACAAAAAACGTCCCAATTAAATGTACAGAATGCGCATCATGCAAACATTTTTTATTTATATGTTTTTATTTTTGACATTTAATTATTATTATTATTTTTTACATTTCACATTCTGCAATTTGGCGCCCCCTCCACAAGATGGCGCCTGTTTGCCTTATTACTAGGTTATGTGAAAAAAAACAATGCAAAAAAAAACGTTCCAATTAAGTGTATATAATGCACATTATTCAAACATTTGTATTTACATGATTTTATTGTTGACATTTAATTATTTATTTTTCACATTCTGTAATTTGGCGCCTCCTCCAGAGGATGGCGCCCCAGAGCTGTTTCGCCTAATTCATAGGTTATTTTTTATAAAACACAAAAAACGTCCCAAGTGTACAGAATGTGCATCATACAAACATTTGTATTTGTATGATTTTATTTTTGACATTTAATTATTTTTTTTTTTTTTTTATTTCACATTCTGTAATTTGGCGCCTCCTCCAGAGGATGGCGCCCCAGAGCTGTTTCGCCTGATTTATAGGTTATTTTAAAAAACAAACAAAAATAAAACAAAAACGTTCCAATTATGTGTACAGAATGCACATCATTCAAACATTTTTATTTACATTTTTTTATTATTGACATTTAATTTTTTTATTTTTTTTCACATTCTGTAATTTGGCGCCTCCCCCAGAGGATGGCGCCCCAGAGCTGTTTGGCCTAATTCATAGGTTATTTTTTATAAAAAACAAAAAACGTCCCAATTAAATGTACAGAATACGCCTCATGCAAACATTTTTATTTATATGTTTTTATTTTTGACATTTAATTATTATTATTATTTTTTTAAATTTCACATTCTGCAATTTGGCGCCCCCTCCACAAGATGGCGCCTGTTTGCCTGATTACTAGGTTATGTGAAGAAAAAAAACAATGCAAAAAAAACCGTTCCAATTAAGTGTACATAATGCACATTATTCAAACATTTGTATTTACATGATTTTATTGTTGACATTTAATTATTTATTTTTCACATTCTGTAATTTGCCGCCTCCTCCAGAGGATGGCGCCCCAGAGCTGTTTCGCCTAATTCATAGGTTAATTTTTAATAAAAAAACGTCCCAATTAAGTGTACAGAATGCGCATCATACAAACATTTGTAGTTGTATGCTTTTATTTTTGACATTTAATTATTATTAAAATGTTTTTAATTTCCCATTCTGTAATTTGGCGCCTCCTCCTGAGGATGGCGCCGCAGAGCTGTTTCGCCTGATTTATAGGTTATTTAAAAAACAAACAAGAAACGTTCCAATTAAGTGTACAGAACAAGCCTTATACAAATATTTTTATCTACATGTTTTTGTTTAAATTTTTTACATTCTGCAATTTGGCGCCCGCTCCAGAGGGTAGCGCATGTTTTGCCTGATTTTTAGGTTATTTTAAAAAACAAACAAAAATAAAACAAAAACGTTCCAATTATGTGTACGGAATGCACATCATTCAAACATTTTTATTTACATTTTTTTATTATTGACATTTTTATTTTATTTTTTCTCATTCTGTAATTTGGCGCTTCCTCCAGAGGATGGCGCCCCGGAGCTTTTACACCTTATTTGTAGGTTATTTAATAATAAAATAAAAAAAAACTTTCCAATTAAGTGTACAGAAAGCACATTATACAAATATTTTTTATTTACATTCTGCAATTTGGCCCCCCCTCCACAGGGTGGCGCCCCGGAGCTGTTTCGCCTGATAAGCCGAGGAGCAGCCGTGAGAACGATCGAGAGGCACCGTGCCAAGAATTACCGGTATGAGGTCACCGATGAAGGCAATGACGTCATTTACCTCACCTCGCTCAGGGACACCAACGAAACGGATGTTCGAAGAACGGCTTCTCCTTCAGGTCACAGGTGTGCGTTTTATTCTTCCAAAGTCGCCAGTAATTACACAAGTTTTTTTTTCTTTAAAGCTGTCATTGCTCAAAAAAATAATAATGAATCAAAATAAATGTTATGTATTTCTCAGCGAAGCTAAAAGTATTTCACATCAAATATTCAACTTTAAAATATTTTTGAGGCAAATATTGCATCATTTGAGTGTTTGCCGTAACCCAAAAAGTTTTTGTTAGGAAAAAAAGGGCATAAAACGGACAAAAAAGATTTAAAAAATCATTAAAAAAAAAATTTAATCGACAAAATGAGCAGAAGTTCATCTGATAATTTAAGTCCTGAAATTTAAAAAATAAACTCACACTTTTATAGATGTGAGGCCCTTTTAGAACTCTGAGAATTAAAAGAATGCTCTTGTTCAAAAAATAATAATGAATCAAAATCAATTATATGAATTTCTGTCATAATCATAATTGCTGTAACAAAAAAGTTTTCATTTGGAAAAAAGGACGTGAATCAAACAAACATTGATAAAAGAATAATACAATAAATAATTGACAGAATAAGCTGAAGTTCATATAAAGATTTAAGCGCTGCAAGTAAAAAAATAAAATGAAACTAACGCTTTTATAAACGTTAAGCCCTTTTAGAAACCTGAGATTTAAAAAGAATATTGTTAAAAAAAAAAATGTTATGATTTTTTGACCTAAATGGGTCTCTTATTTTTTCCACATCAAATATTGCACTTTGAAATACTTGTTGGGGGAAATATAAAAAGATTTAAAAAATTAAAAAATAAAAACTTATAATCGACCGAATAAGCTGAAGTTGATCTAAAGATTCAGGCGCTAAAAGTAAAAAATAAAATAAAACTCACACTTTTATAAATGTAAGGCCCTTTTAGAACCCAGAGAATTGAAAACAATGTTATTCTATCTATTAAACAGACAAGAAGCAAGGAATTAAACAGAGACATGATTCAATTTAGCTCAATGAGGAGAGCGCGTAGACCTGTACAGTGTCGTCCCACGCTCTGACGACGGGATTACACACCTCCTCTTTTATTTGGACTGTCCCTGATTACATGGCAACAGCTGTTTCTAAGGAGAGAGGGGGTCATAAACAGCTGTTGCCCTCAGTCACAAAACAGTTCAAAGAAAAGATGCCTGAAGCTTGCATCAGGTTCTGCTTCCTCTACGCTTTGTAGCTCTCGGGTCAAGACTAGATCTTCCTGTGGAGTACAATAGATCAAAGAAACCGACACCTTCATGTCGCTTCCCATCGTACGCAGAGTTTTACAAACCTTTCGCTTGGTAAGATCAAAGACAGCTTTTGTCTGCTCGCCGGGAACAGAAAGTTTTGTGATAACTTACATACAATTATTCTGACATTATTGCTCAAAAAATAATAATGAATCAAAATAAATGTATGTATTTCTGACCGAGGCTAAAAGTATTTCACATTAAATATTCCAGTGTGAGTGTATGTCGTAAAAAAAAAAGTTTTTGTTGGGAAAAAAAAGGGCAAATGACAAACAAAAAGAAGATACAAAAATGCATAATTGACGGAATAAGCTGAAGTTGATATGAAGATTTAGGCGCTGAAAGTAAAAAAATCAAATAAAACTAACACTTTTATAAATGTGAGGCCCTTTTAGAACCCCGAAAATTACGATGTTCATGCTCAAAAAATAATAATGAATCAAAATAAGTGTTGGGAATTTCTGACCGAGGCTAAAAGTATTTCGCATAAAATATTCCACTTTGAAATATTTTTGGGGAAATATTTAATCGTTTGAGTGTGTGCAGTTACATTGTGTGGGCGTAAAACAAACAAAAAAAAAGATCAGAAAATAATAAAACGTACAATCGACAGAATAAGCTGAAGTTGATATGTAGGTTTAAGCGCTGGAACATCTGGTCCAAACGCAACACCATCCATCCATTTTTAAACCGCTTATCCCTTAAAGGGTCACAGGGGGTGCTGGAGCCTATCTCAGCTATAACTATGAGATAGAACATTTGAAAATAGGGGAAAAAACATTGAACCTTGAAAGTGAAATTGAAGTCATACTAATGAGATAAAAAGTCATAATTTAGATAAAAATGTGAAATTCTGAGATAAAGTCAAATTGATGTGATTGAAAAGTCATAATTATAGGATTAATAAATCGTAATTAAGATAAAGTATAGATTACTAGATACAAAAGTCATAATTGTGAGACAAAAATGTTCAATTTTGAGATAGAAGGTACAAATGAGGTAAAATCAAAATTATGAGGTATAAAAGTTGAAATGGAAGTCATAATGAGATAAAATCATAATTTAGACCTTTTATACCATAACATTTCAAAATTATGTGAAAAAGACAAAATTATGTGATAAAATGTCAATTATAGGCTCAAGAGTCGTAATTAAGTGGAAAAAGTCAAAATTATTATAGTCGTAATTATGAGAGTTTAATGTACTAGAAAAGAGTCATAACTATGAGATAAAAAATCAAAATTATGTTATTAAAAAAACGGAAATGCTGATTATCGGTCCTGCTAGACACCGACCTCTATTTAATAATACAACTTTAACATTTGACAACCAAATAATAAAACAAGGTGACTCTGTAAAAAATCTGGGTATTATCTTCGACCCAACTCTCTCCTTTGAGTCACACATTAAAAGCGTTACTAAAACGGCCTTCTTTCATCTCCGTAATATCGCTAAAATTCGCTCCATTTTGTCCACTAAAGACGCCGAGATCATTATCCATGCGTTTGTTACGTCTCGTCTCGATTACTGTAACGTATTATTTTCGGGTCTCCCCATGTCTAGCATTAAAAGATTACAGTTGGTACAAAATGCGGCTGCTAGACTTTTGACAAGAACAAGAAAGTTTGATCATATTACGCCTGTACTGGCTCACCTGCACTGGCTTCCTGTGCACTTAAGATGTGACTTTAAGGTTTTACTACTTACGTATAAAATACTACACGGTCTAGCTCCAGCCTATCTTGCCGATTGTATTGTACCTTATGTCCCGGCAAGAAATCTGCGTTCAAAGGACTCCGACTTATTAGTGATTCCTAGAGCTCAAAAAAAGTCTGCGGGCTATAGAGCGTTTTCCGTTCGGGCTCCAGTACTCTGGAATGCCCTCCCGGTAACAGTTCGAGATGCTACCTCAGTAGAAGCATTTAAGTCTCATCTTAAAACTCATCTGTATACTCTAGCCTTTAAATAGACCTCCTTTTTAGACCAGTTGATCTGCCGCTTCTTTTCTTTCTCCTATGTCCCCCCCTCCCTTGTGGAGGGGGTCCGGTCCGATGACCATGGATGAAGTACTGACTGTCCAGAGTCGAGACCCAGGATGGACCGCTCGTCGGGACCCAGGATGGACCGCTCGTCTGTATCAGTTGAGATGGTTTCCTGTGGACGGGACTCTCACTGCTGTCTTGGAGCCACTATGGATTGAACTTTCACAGTATCATGTTAGACCCGCTCGACATCCATTGCTTTCGGTGCCCAAGAGGGGGGGGGGGTTGCCCACATCTGAGGTCCTCTCCAAGGTTTCTCATAGTCAGCATTGTCACTGGCGTCCCACTGAATGTGAATTCTCCCTGCCCACTGGGTGTGAGTTTTCCTTGCCCTTTTGTGGGTTCTTCCGAGGATGTTGTAGTCGTAATGATTTGTGCAGTCCTTTGAGACATTTGTGATTTGGGGCTATATAAATAAACATTGATTGATTGATTGATAAAAAGTGGTATTGAGAATACTAGATAAGAAAATCATAATTGCGAGACAAAAATTCGCAATTGTGAAATAGAAAGTCAAAGTATGAGATAAATAAAAATATGAGATACAAAGGTTGATAATAATGAGATAAAATCACAATTTTGACTTTTATTGGATAAAAAGTCCAAACTGTATAAAAAAGTTGAAATTATGTGATAAAAAGTCAAGTATGGGATTCAAAGTCTCAATTATGTGGAAAACGTCCAATACATGAGATAAAGTCGTAATTATGA
Organism: Nerophis ophidion; assembly: GCF_033978795.1. Lineage (NCBI taxonomy): Eukaryota > Metazoa > Chordata > Actinopteri > Syngnathiformes > Syngnathidae > Nerophis > Nerophis ophidion. The sequence goes on from NC_084637.1 coordinate 24,132,768, forward strand.
TAAAGTCTAATATACTAGGTAAAAAAGTCATAACTATAAGATAAAAAGTGATAAGTATGTGATTAAAAAGTCTCAATTATAGGATTAATAAATAGTAGTTGAGATAAAGTCTAGATTACTAGATAAGAAAGTCATAATTGTGAGACAAAAATTCACAATTGTTAGATAGAAAGTTTAAATTATGAGATAAATCAAAAATATGATACAAAAGTTGAAATGGAAGTCATAATAATGACATAAAATCACAATTTTGACTTTTTATCCTGTGTGAAAGTCAAAATTATGTGATAAAAAGTCAATTATAGGACTAAGAGTCTTATGTGGAAAAAGTTGAATACATGAGATAAAGTCGTAATTACGACAAAGTCTAATATACTAGGTAAGAAAGTCATAAGATTATAAGAGAAAAAGTCATAATTATAGTATTAAAAAGTCATAATTGACAGTCTAGATTTACTAGTTAAGAAAGTCATAATTGTGAGATAAAAATTCGCAATTGTAAGATAGAAAGTCTAAATTATGAGATACAAAAGTTGAAATGGAAGTCATAATATTGAGATAAAAATTACAAAATTATGTGAACAAGCTGCGATGAGGTGGCGACTTGTCCAGGGTGTACCCCGCCTTCCGCCCGATTGTAGCTGAGATAGGCGCCAGCGCCCCCCGCGACCCCCAAAGGGAATAAGCGGTAGAAAATGGATGGATGGATGTGAACAAGTTGAAATTATGTGATAAAAGTCTAAATTATGAGATAAAGTCTAATATGTCATTAAACGGCATAAAACATTTAAACTATGAGAAGTTGAAATTGAAGTCATGAGATTGAAAAAATCTAAATTTAGATAAAAATGGGAAATTATGAGATCAAAAGTCAATTGTGTGGAAAAGTTGTAATTATGAGATAGTCGAAATAAGGAGATAAAAAGTTATAATTTAGAAAAAAATGTGATATGAGATACCGTATTTCCTTGAATTGCCGCTGGGGCGCTAATTAATTTAAAACCTCTTCTCACTCCTGCGCTTATCAAAGGCATGCAGTAAAAGTAAGCATGCGCTAATTATTTTAAAACCTCTTCTCACTCCGGCACTTACCAAACGTATGCAGTAAAAATTTGAGTGTGATGTAAGTTTGGACCTTAAATCCTACTGAATAGCTCTTAACCTTCTTCCCTTTATGTGTTTTCAAATTACCGGTATTGAAATCAGCCTCCTCCATTTTGAAAATGATGACAGGGGAAGTGTCACTCGTGACGTCACGAGTTTGACCAGGCGGTAATACTAAGCATGCGCTAATTATTTTGGGAAGCGAGTTTGACCCGGCAGTAATTCAAGGAAATACGGTAAGTCAAAATCATGTGATTAAAAAGTCATAATCACAGGATTAAAAAGTTGTAATTGAGATAAAGTCTAGATTACTAGATAGTAAAAGTCATAATTGTGAGATAAAAATTCGCAACGGTGAGATATGAAAGTCGAAAATGTGAGATAAAAACTCGTAATTCTCATATAGAAAGCCTAAGTTATGAGATAAATCCAAATTATAAGATACAAAAGTTGAAATGGAAGTCATAATAATGACATGAAATCATAATTTAGATACAATTTTGAAATTTGGTTTAAAAAGTCAAAATTACGTTAAAAAAAGGCATACATATAGGATAAAAAGTTAAAATTATGAGAAAAAGTCATAATTAAGAGAAAAAGTCTAATATACTAGATAAGAAAGTCATAATTATGAGATAAAAAGTCGAAATTATGAGATAAGAAAGTTGAAATTGAAGTCATAATAATGAGTTAAAAAGCATTGTTTGGATTAAAAACGTGAAATTATGAGATAAGAAAGTCAAAATTATGTAATTAGAAAGTCATAATTATAGGATAAAAAGTCACAATTATGCGAAAGTCAAAATTCTGAGATAAGAAGTTGAAAAAGTTATAATTATGAAATAAAAAGTTGTCACATAAACAGTGTTTCTTATGTCGTGGGAGATTTCCTATTCCTGAAATCATTTCCATCCTTTGCCTTCATTGGGGGCGGAGCTATGTTCGAGTGGAAACACTTCCGTGTTCTTACTCCACTCACGCCGCTCGTTAGTGCTGCTAATGATAAAAAACATGGATTATTCTCACTCCCACTCATTTATTGTTCTGAATGTGACATTTGATTCACAATAAAGGTTTGATGTCACCTCCTAGCTTTGGCTACCTTGACCAAAATAGTTTCTCTATTGATTTTGTGGTCGAAAGAAATCCTCTGACTGATCCATCGTCTTGTCGCCATGGCGACCGGAGATGTTTGGGTGATGGAGCAGGCGCCTTGTGTTGAAGTTGGGTGGATCGTATCCAGGGGTGGACCTGGCAGGACACGCTCTCTGTCTGAGGCACGTCTGCGCGAGAACCATTAAACTGATCCTGACCTGCTGCTGCTGGTGGTGGTCTTGGCCAGACCATGTCGGGTGGGGGGGGGGTTCACAGATGAGTCCAAACATCTAGAAGACTTCTCTTCTGCTATGCTCTGGAAGATCTGTAATGCCCTGAAGTTCTCGCAGACCCTGAAAAAGGAAAACAACAGTCTGATTTTTTTACCAATAAAAAAATCAAGAAGCGCATCCTCTGGAATGTGCGAAGAGCCAACTGACCTCCAGCACCATGCGGATGTTTGCTTTGATTTTAGCAGCGTCTTTGGTCAGCTGATCCGTGAAGCTAAAAGACACAAGCAGCATTAGCACGGCGGCGTCTCGCATGAGGAACTCCAATGCAAAGATGCTAAAAGCAGTGAGTTGTCGCTGACGCTGTGAGCTGACTCGTCTTCTTGTCGATGAAGCGCAGAGCTTCCGCGTGGTCCATCTCCACGAAAAAGCCAAAGCCCACCAACACGAAGATCTTGGATGAGTCCTCCCTGGGTTAACAGACAGAAGTTCCTTACATTGTGGATACAAATCTTTAGCAGGCGTTCATTTGTGCACATGTCAAAATAAAACATACACCAGGGCTGGCCAAACCTTTTCCACTGAGAGCCCCAGACTGACAAAGGATGCGGCTGCCGTTTTAGAAGTTTTCACCCTCAAAACCAGTACAATATATATCGATTCTTTATCAGGCAACTAGAAAATGCAATTTTGGCAAAAAAGGCTAACAGTTAGCACGCGTCAAGTAACAAAAATGTGAGCAAAAGGAGCTAAAAAAAAACATGCTGACAATACAATGCTTATATGCTAATAGTTAGCATTAGTGAAATTCCCAAATATGAAACTGAGCTGTATACCTGCTTAATTAGCTAAAAAATCAGTCATGCTAGTGTTAGAATTAGAGATGTCCGGTAATATCAGACTGCTAATGTTATCGGCCCATAAATGCTTTAAAATGTAATATCGGAAACTATCGGTATCGGTTTCAAAAAGTAGAATGTATGACTTTTTAAAACGCCGCTGTACGTAGTGGTACACAGATGTGGGGAGAAGTACAGAGCGCCAATAAACCTTAAAGGCCTACTGAAACCCACTACTACCGACCATGCAGTCCGATAGTTTATATATCAATGATGAAATATTAACATTGCAACACATGCCAATACGGCCTTTTTAGTTGACTAAATTGCAATTTTAAATTTCCCGCCAAGTGTCCTGTTGAAAACGTCGCAGTATGATGATGCGTGCGTTTGACGTCACCGGTTGTAGCTGACATTTTTTTCCAGCCCCATCCATGCTATAAGTAGTCTGCTTTAATCCCATAATTACACAGCATTCTGGACATCTGTGTTGCTGAATCTTTTGCAATTTGTTCAATTAATAATGGAGACGTCAAAAGAAGAAAGATGGAGGTGGGAAGCTGTTAGCCTTTGGCAACACAAACACAACCGGTGTTTCCTTGTTTAAAATTCCCGAAAGCGAAGCTTTACTATGGAACAGAGCGGTCAACCGGCAGTTTTCGGTGAGAAAATTGTGGAAATAAGTCGCCTCTTACCGGAAATCAGCGGAGCCAGCGTCCTCCTGCAGCTGCCGTGACTTCTCTCCAGACTCTGGCGTCAAAACACCCGTGGTTACACCCCTCTGACTTTAAGGTACTATTTAACTCATTAAAACACTAGCAACACAATAGGCAGATACGGGATTTCCCAGAATTATCCTAGTAAATGTGTCTAAAAACATCTGAATCGCTCTCACTTGCCCTCGCCTTTTTTTTTTTTTTTTTTACTTTTTTTTCTTCTTTTTTCTAGGCCTTCACTCTAAATTTCCTCATCCACGAATCTTTCATCCTTGCTCAAATTAATGGGGAAATTGACGCTTTTCTCGATCCGAATTGCTCTAGCTGCTGCTGGCTATGATTGTAAACAATGTGAGGATGTGAGGAGCCCTACAACCAGTGACGTCACATGCACATCGTCTGTTACTTTCGGTACAGGCAAGGCTTTTTTTTATTAGCGACCTAAAGTTGCAAACTTTATCGTCGATGTTCTCTACTAAATACTTCAGCAAAAATATGGCAATATCACAAAATGATCAAGTATGACACATAGAATGGACCTGCTATCCCCGTTTAAATAAGAAAATCTCATTTCAGTAGGCCTTTAACACTGTTACAAATATGCGCCACAATGTGAACCCACACCAAACAAGAATGACAAACACATTTCAGGAGAACCTCCGCACCGTAACACAACGTAAACACAACAGAACAAATACCCAGAACCCCTTGCAGCAGTAATTCTTCCGGGACGCTACAAAATACACCCCATTTACCCCCTATCCCCACCCCCAGCCCAACTCCGGCCACTCAACCTCCTCATGCTCTCTCAGGGAGAGCATGTCCCAAATTCCAAGCTGCTGTTTTGAGGCATGTTAAAAAAAATATTGCACTTTGGGACTTCAACAATAAATATGGCAGTGCCATGTTGGCCTTTTTTCCATAACTTGAGTTGATTTATTTTGGAAAACCTTGTTACATTGTTTAACGCATCCAGCGGGGCATCACAACAAAATTAGGCATAATAATGTGTTAATTCCACGACTGTATATATCGGTATCAGTTGATATCGGTATCGGTAATTAACAGTTGGACAATATCGGAATATCGGATATCGGTAAAAAAGCCATTATCGGTCATCTCTAGTTAGAATGCTAAAATGCGTCAAGTACCAAATTGTATTACTCTGAGGTGTGTACCTAAAAAATTAGTAAAATGAGTTAAAAAGCTAGCATGCTGACAGTACTATGATAATATGCTAAGAGTTATCATTAGTGAAATACCCAAAAATATGACACTAAGCTGTATACCTGCTAAATTAGCAAAAAAAAATCTACCATACTAGTGTTCGCAAGCTAAAATGCTAACTGTAACATGTGTCAAGTACCAAATTATATTACTCTGAGGTGTGTACTGGAAAATATGAGTAAAAATGAGCTAAAAAAAAAAACAGCATGCTGACAGTACTATGAAAATATGCTAAAATTTAGCATTAGTAGAATACCAAAAAATAAGACACTGAGCTGCATACTTGTTAAATTAGCTAAAATTAAATAATCTAGCATACTAGTGTTAGCAAACTAAAATGCTAACTGTAACATGCGTCAAGTACCAAATTGTATTACACTGAGGTGTGTACCTAAAAAATTTGTAAAATGAGTTAAAAAGCTAGCATGCTGACAGTACTATGATAATATGCTAAGAGTTATCATTAGTGAAATACCAAAAAATATGACACTAAGCTGTATACCTGCTAAATTAGCAAAAAAAAATCTACCATACTAGTGTTCGCAAGCTAAAATGCTAACTGTAACATGTGTCAAGTACCAAATTATATTACTCTGAGGTGTGTACTGGAAAATATGAGTAAAAATGAGCTAAAAAAAAAAACAGCATGCTGACAGTACTATGAAAATATGCTAAAATTTAGCATTAGTAGAATACCAAAAAATAAGACACTGAGCTGCATACTTGCTAAATTAGCTAAAATTAAATAATCTAGCATACTAGTGTTAGCAGGCTAAAATGCTAACTGTAACATGCGTCAAGTACCAAATTGTATTACACTGAGGTGTGTACCTAAAAAATTTGTAAAATGAGTTAAAAAGCTAGCATGCTGACAGTACTATGATAATATGCTAAGAGTTATCATTAGTGAAATACCAAAAAATATGACACTAAGCTGTATACCTGTTAAATTAGCAAAAAAAAAATCTACCATACTAGTGTTCGCAAGCTAAAATGCTAACTGTAACATGTGTCAAGTACCAAATTATATTACTCTGAGGTGTGTACTGGAAAATATGAGTAAAAATTAGCAAAAAAAAAACAGCATGCTGACAGTACTATGAAAATATGCTAAAATTTAGCATTAGTAGAATACCAAAAAATAAGACACTTAGCTGCATACTTGCTAAATTAGCTAAAATTAAATAATCTAGCATACTAGTGTTAGCAGGCTAAAATGCTAACTGTAACATGCGTCAAGTACCAAATTGTATTACACTGAGGTGTGTGCCGAAAAAAATTGTAAAAATTAGGTAAAAAAACAACAACCCAGCATTCTAACAGTAATATGGAACTATGCTAACAGTTAGCATTAGTAAAATAGCAAAAAAAATGACACTGAGCTGTATACTTGCTAAATTAGCTAAAAAAAACAATCTAGCATGCTAGTGTTAGCATGCTAAAATGCTAACTGTAATATGCTTCAAGTACCAAATTGTATTACTCTGAGGTGTGTACCAAAAAAATTAGTAAAAATGAGGTTAAAAAAAACCCTAGCATGCTGACAGTACTATGAAAATATGCTAACAGTTAGCATTAGTAAAATACCAAAAACTGACACTGAACTGTATACGTGCTAAATTAGCTAAAAAAAAAAGTCTAGCATGCTAGTGTTAGCATGCTAAAATGCTAACTGTAACATGCATTAAGTACCAAAATATATTACTCTGAGATGTGTACCTGACAGTACTATGATAATATGCTAACAGTTATCGTTAGTGAAAACCCAAAAATGTTCAGCAATTATCACATACATTTTACATTTCTAAATCCATACTACTTTGCATTAGTCTCCTATCTTCAACATAATCATTTTTCCTACAATCACAGTATTTCTACATTCAAACCATTTTACAGTTAAACCTTTTCCCCCTTTTCTTATACATTCCACTAGCATTTAAAACAGCAAACTTCAATATTCAAACCATTCCTACTGTACATTCAAACACAGAACTGGAATTTAACCGAGGCAACCGCGGCAGTTTCCGCGACCGCCCTCTTATTTGCGGCAACGCCTTGCCGTGACCGCCCTTGACTCGTTCCTTGCTAATGGACAAGGGATATAATGGTCAACGACATAATGATAACTAAAGATACAACTCCAGATGTTTAGTAAGACTGTCTTCTTTATAAATGACCAAAAACCCTGTAACTATTAATTCATTTTAAACAACACAAAGTCAGACCCATACGCACTTTTGTTATTTTGATTTCTAGTCACGGTGTGGCAACATCGTTACACTCGCTCCAGGGATTCACCCTCGGAGTATACTTACTCAACAGACCTACATGTCACACTAAGGGTGGCCGTATGAACAACGCCAACACTGTCATAAACCTCTGCCACATAGTGAGACCATACTAAACAACAATGACAATCACATTTCGGGAAAATATTTGCACCGCGACACAACAAACACAACGGAACACATTCCGAGAATTCCTTGCAGCACTAACTCTTCCAGGACGCTACAGTCATTTTCCCTCGCTTCCCGCCATGTGTCTCAGCACTGCTGTTAGATGGAGACAGGTGTGGACAATATTGGATACACTTGTCCCCACGCTCAAAGTATACAGCAAAGGAGAAAAACTATATGAGGTGTCACTCCTGTTTTTTTGTTGTTGTTGGGCAAACTGTTGTACTGCACCACAAGGGGGCGTTAGAGAAGAACACATCTTGTTTATTAGACTTTATCTTCATTAACCAAACTACTTTGTGTTTTATTTTGATATCAAAAATTAAACGCCATGTTTAAAAAAAAAAATATATTAAAAATCATGTCACAAAGGTATTACTTCAAAAACATTTGACACCTCATTTTGTTAATGTTTTATTGTGTGTAGTTAATTCCTATATGACATATTTCTGCTTAAACTCTTAATGGATCTGTCCCAATACAGCATTTACATGTACATAACTTAAAAAATAAATAATAAAAAACAATATTTCCCTCTATCAAAAGGCAAACATAGAGATAAAGGAATCACGAAATAACAAAAAGCTAAAAAGTTTATAATAATAATGAATTTAATTTTTTTTATAATTATGCATGCATGCTTTGGAGCACCTGCCTGGAAAGAAAATAATATTTGCCTTGGTGCCCTAAAATATGAACCCTCCTTTAAGGCAACACATGCCTTGACCTTAAAAAGTTAAAATTTGAGGCCTGCAAACATATTCTTGCAATATTCTACATTCCTTCAGCATTGCATTTTCTAGTTACTATTGTTGTTGTGATGACTATAATGGGAGAGAGGAAAAAAGCTTACACTTCTGCCTGAACGTAGAAGTTACATCCCAGGTCAACGTCTGTCTTGAGGCGCTGAGAGCCTGTCTCCTGTCCACACACACAACAACATACTGTACATGCAAGTCACTTCTTGTGTATTTTGTTGTAGCTGTTACATATACTGTAATATTGTTCATGGTAATTGGGATTTGTTATATATTGTGTATATATATATATATTGTGTATATATATATATACATACTGTATGTATGTATGTGTGGGAAAAATCACAAGACTACTTCAGCTCAACAGAACTGTTTCATGAGGGGTTCCCTCAATCGTCAGGAGATTTCAATGGAAGCATTCACATACATACAATGGTTTATGGTTTATATAGGGCACAGAGTGGGTAGGTACAGGCAGGCGTAGGGGCGTGGTGATTGGCATATGTGTTACCTAGGAGGTGTTTCCGTCTCTGACGGCATGCTGATATGATTTCACTGCGCTTGTTGAGGGATGAACGATTGAGGGAACCCCTCGTGAAACAGTTCTGTAGAGATGAAGTAGTCTTGTGATTTTTCCTACACATACATATTGCGCTTTACCACGGTATCAAGCACTATTCTCTGGATAATCCAATTAAGATATATATATCTATCTATTTTTTTCGTCAAAAACCTCTATGAAAAGTAAAAACAAAGGACCCAGATTTCCCTCGCCCGGACGCGGGTCACAGGGGCCCCCCTCTGGAGCCAGGCCCAGAGGTGGGGCACGATGGCGAGCGCCTGGTGGCCGGGCCTGTACCCATGGGGCCCGGCCGGGCACAACCCGAAGAGGCAACGTGGGTCACCCCTCCAATGGGCTCACCACCCATAGCAGGGGCCATAGGTTGCCCTTTGTCACCGATTCTGTTCATAAGTTTTATGGACAGAATTTCTAGGCGCAGTCAAGGCATTGAGGGGTTCCGGTTTGGTGGCCGCGGGATTAGGTCTCTGCTTTTTGCAGACGATGTGGTCCCGTTAGCTTCATCTGGCCGGGATCTTCAGCTCTCACTGGATCGGTTCGCAGCCGAGTGTGAAGCGGCCGGAATGAGAATCAGCACCTCCAAGTCCGAGTCTATGGTTCTCTCCCGGAAAAGGGTGGAGTGCCATCTCCGGGTTGGGGAAGAGACCCTGCCCCAAGTGGAGGAGTTCAAGTACCTTGGAGTCTTGTTCACGAGTGAGGGAAGAGTGGATCGTGAGATCGACAGGCGGATCGGTGCGGCGTCTTCAGTAATGCGGATGTTGTACCGATCTGTTGTGGTGAAGAAGGAGCTGAGCCGGAAGGCAAAGCTCTCAATTTACCGGTCGATCTACGTTCCCATCCTCACCTATGGTCATGAGCTTTGGGTCATGACCGAAAGGATAAGATCACGGGTACAAGCGGCCGAAATGAGTTTCCTCCGCCGTGTGGCCGGGCTCTCCCTTAGAGATAGGGTGAGAAGCTCTGTCATCCGGGAGGAACTCAAAGTAAAGCCGCTGCTCCTCCACATCAAGAGGAGCCAGATGAGGTGGTTCGGGCATCTGGTCAGGATGCCACCCGAACGCCTCCCGAGGGAGGTGTTTAGGGCACGTCCAACCGGTAGGAGGCCACGGGGAAGACCCAGGACATGTTGGGAAGACTACGTCTCCCGGCTGGCCTGGGAACGCCTCGGGATCCCCCGGGAAGAGCTAGACGAAGTGGCTGGGGAGAGGGAAGTCTGGGCTTCCCTGCTTAGGCTACTGCCCCCGCGACCCGACCTCGGATAAGCGGAAGAAGATGGATGATGGATGGATATCTATCTATTTGTGTGTATATATATATATATTTATATCCATCCATTATCTACCGCTGGTCCCCTATATACATATATATTGCAGGGTTTCCCGCAGCGCTTTGTTGTTAAGGCGCCCGCCGCCTAAGCTAAAGTCTTAACAAGCTGCTCCGCTTAATTTTGTCTCTGTCTCTGTCAGTACTCTCTGCAGCACCCAGCATTGTCCCATCCACAGAACCATCTGATTGGTTACACGCAGAGCGGTAAAAGCCAATCAGCAGTGCGTATTCAGAGCGCAGGAGTCAGTGCTCCAGCGTTGTGATGAGCAGAAAGGTGTTTAGCAGGTGAGCATCAGGCAGCGGACTCTCCCCAAATTGTAATAAACACCTCCCAGTCAGCTACTAGTAACATCACTAGGAGCCCATTGACGTTTTAGAAACACAAGCGGCAGCTCAGCTCGTTCGCAGTCCTTGAGGTAAAGGCTAATTAGCTTTTAGCGTAACGGTAGCTCATTTTGCGGTGTGTGTGTGTCTGTGTGTGTGCGTGCGTGCGTGTGTTACGGACAGCAAAGCTCTGTCTGTCTGTTATTTCACTTTCCCCCTTTTTCTGTGTTGATTGATCTGTGTTGAAGCAGCAAAAAAGGACATTATGTTAAATGAACAGTTTCTGTTTCTGATAGTTGATATAATAATGTAACTGCATCATAAATCCTACATGAACTCCATGGTGTTCAGGGATGAATAGTCTCTCCTATTGCTATTGTACTATTTTTTACAGCTATACTTACATTAATCATTGGTAATGTAGCAGCCTAGTTTTGAATGGCAGAGTCCCTGCTATCACATGTTGATAAAAATATAATTTACGTAACAAAAATCAAATACAGGCTTCCAAAATGCTGTAATAAATTAAGCATGATGAGTTGAATATATGTCAGCATGTGGCATAATAGTGACATACTTAGTATCTCAGGTAACTAGGACTGTTTTATTTTTACTTTATGGAAAAAATATCGAGATATAAATCGTATATCGCCATTCAGCAAATGGAGTGGAAACCAAAAATCTTAGGCTTCTTCACGCGACGAGCCCGGCCTACTTCACCACAGTCTGTAGTCTATTGCCCCCCAGGCTATATGGTGGCAGCGACAAGGTAGAGACGTGATGGCGACAGGTCGAGTAACACCGATTCTTACACCCACCCACCCCCGTCCCCGGTCTCTCTGCCGGAGAGACACCACCTTAACTAACACATTTTCTGGGGGAAACACTGTATTGTATATATACAGCTCACTGGATCGGTTCGCACCCGAGTGTAAAGCAACTGGGATGGGAATCAGCACCTCCAAGTCCGAGTCCATGGTTCTTGCCCGGAAAAGGGTGGAGTGCCATCTCTGGGTCAGGGAGGAGATCTTGCCCCAAGTGGAGAAGTTTAAGTACCTCGGAGTCTTGTTCACGAGTGAGGGAAGAGTGGATCGGGAGGTCGACAGGCGGATCGGTGCGGCTTCTTCAGTAACGCGGACGCTGTATCGATCCATTGTGGTGAAGAAGGAGCAGAGCTGGAAGGCAAAGCTCTCCATTTACTGGTCGATATACATTCCCATCCTCACCTATGGTCATGAGCTTTGGGTCATGACCAAAAGGAGCTTCCTTCGCCGGGTGGCGGGGCTCTCCCTTAGAGATAGGGTGAGAAGCTCTGCCATCCGGGAGGAGCTCAAAGAAAAGCCGCTGCTTCTCCACATCGAGAGGAGCCAGATGAGGTGTATCAGGCCCATAGGAGGCCACGGGGAAGACCCAGGACACGTTGGGAAGACTATGTCTCCCGACTGGCCAGGTAACGCCTCGGGATCTACCGGGAGGAGCTGGACGAAGTGGCTGGGGAGAGGGAAGTCTGGCCTTCCCTGCTTAGGCTGCTGCCCCCGCAAACCCGACCTCGGATAAGCGGAAAAATATGGATGATATATATATTATATAAAAATATAATATAACAATATGTCAGTACAAATTATATACTGTATATATAATATGTAAATATTACATATATGTTACAGTATATTTTATATTGCTACTATGGTACTTTTTTAGTCTACTCAATACTTAATACCTGCATCATCCTTTCCATCCATTGAAATTGAGCTACTGTGTGGAACAATTTCCCTTGTGGATCAATACAGTTTGTCTAAGTCGAAGTCTAAATGTAATGTGTGTGTGCATACCTGCAAACTCCGTATGGTGTTCTTGAGCTGCAGGTACTGAGCTGTTTGATCATAAACGGAGTCTCGCTGCTCCATCACCGCCCTGAAAAGCAACAAACAAGCTCTAACCATGTGGACATGTACTTTGTAAGTGGACATGTACTTTGTATGTTGACATGTACAAACCCCATTTCCATATGAGTTGGGAAATTGTGTTAGATGTTAATTTAAACGGAATACAATGATTTGCAAATCCTTTTCAACCCATATTCAGTTGGATGCACTACAAAGACAAGATATTTGATGTTCAAACTCATAAACTTAATTTTCTTTGCAAATAATAATTAACTTAGAATTTCATGGCTGCAACACGTGCCAAAGTAGTTGGGAAAGGGAATGTTCACCACTGTGTTACATTACCTTTTCTTTTAACAACACTCAAACGTTTGGGAACTCCATTCATCCATTTTCTACCGCTTATTCCCTTTTTGGGGTCGCGGGGGGCGCTGGCGCCTATCTCAGCTACAATCGGGCGGAAGGCGGGGTACACCCTGGACAAGTCGCCACCTCATCGCAGGGCCAACACAGATAGACAGACAACATTCACACTCACATTCACACACTAGGGACCATTTAGTGTTGCCAATCAACCTATCCCCAGGTGCATGTCTTTGAAGGTGGGAGGAAGCCGGAGTACCCGGAGGGAACCCACGCATTCACGGGGAGAACATGCAAACTCCACACAGAAAGATCCCGAGCCTTTTGATTGATTGATTGATACTTTTATTAGTAGATTGCACAGTACAGTACATATTCCGTACAATTGACCACTAAATGGTAACACCCGAATAAGTTTTTCAACTTGTTTAAGTCGGGGTCCACGTTAATCAATTCATGGTAAAGGATTTGAACCCAGGACTGCAGGACCTTCGTATTGTGAGGCAGACGCACTAACCCTTCTGCCACCGTGAACTGAGGAAACTAATTGTTGAAGCTTTGAAAGTGGAATTCTTTCCCATTGTTGTTTTATGTAGAGCTTCAGTCGTTCAACAGTCTGGGATCTCCGCTGTCGTATTTTACGCTTCATAATGCGCCACACATTTTCCATGGGAGACAGGTCTGGACTGGAGGCTGGCCAGGAAAGTACCCGCACTCTTTTTTTTTTACGAAACCACGCTGTTGTAACACTTGTCTTGCTGAAATAAGCAGGGGCGTCCATGATAACGTTGCTTGGATGACAACATATGTTGCTCCAAAACCTGTATGGACCTTTCAGCATCAATTGTGCCTTCACAGATGTGTAAGTTACCCATGCCTTGGGCACTAATACACCCCCATACCATCACAGATGCTTCCTTTTGAACTTTGCGCCTATAACAATCCGAATGGTTATTTTCCTTTTTGTTCTGGAGTACACCACGTCCACAGTTTCCGAATATAATTTGAAATGTGGACTCGTCAGACCACATAACAATTTTCCACTTTGCATCAATCAAGCTTAGGTGAGCTCAGGCCCAGCCAAGCCGGCGGCGTTTCAGGATATTGTCAATCAATCAATCAATGTTTATTTATACAGCCCTAAATCACAAATGTCTCAAAGGACTGCACAAATCATTACGACGACAACATCCTCGGAAGAACCCACAATTGTTGATAATTATGTTTTCCTTTGCATAGTAGAGTTTTAACTTGCACTTACAGATGTGGCGACCAACTGTTGTTACTGACAGTGGTTTTATGAGGTGTTCCTGAGCCCATGTGGTGATATCCTTTACACACGGATGTCGGGTGTTGATGCAGTATAGCCTGAGGGATCAAAAGTCCTTAATATCATCGCTTATGTGCATTGATTTCTCCAGATTCTCTGAACTTCTTGATGATTTTACAGACCGTAGATGGTAAAATCCCTAAATTCCTTGCAATTGCTCGTTGAGAAATGTTGTTCTAAAACTGTTCGACAATTTGCTTGCAAAGTGGTGACCCTCACCCCATCCTTGTTTATGAATTACTTAGCATTTCATGGAAGCTGCTTTTATACCCAATAATGAGACCCAACTGTTCCCAATTAGCCTGCACACCTGTGGGACGTTCCATATAAGTTTGATGAGCGTTCCTCAACTTTTATCAGTATTTATTGCCACCTTTCCCAATTTCTTTGTCACGTGTTGCTGGCATCAAATTCTAAAGTTAATGATTATTTACAACAACAAAAAAATGTTTATAAATTTGAACATCAAATATGTTGTCTTTGTAGCATATTCAACTGAATATGGGTTGAAAATGATTTGTAAATCATTGTATTCCGTTTATATTTACATCTGACAAAATTTCCCAACTCATATGGAAACAGGGATTGTACTTAGTATGTTGACATGTTTACTGATCTTTTACTGCAAGTTAACAGCTATCGTTTATTGGTGAAACCGAGCACGGAAAGCAAACCACAGGTCATTCACGGTGACACGTCTCTTACTGTAAATCCTTCTTCAAGACTTCGTCAATAAACTTCTCATACTGCAACACCTTCTGCTCCACGTCGCCATTCGTGGTCATGTTGACATTAGCAGTAGCCGTGGGCGCCATGGCCGCTCGAGTTTAGTGTGGTTTCACTTCCGCCATAACATCCGGGGACCTGCTGAGCTCATTTACATTTTTTTTTTTTATTAATTTTTTTTTATAAGAAAAAATATTTCTTATACTTTCTTGTTGTCAAATATTATATTCAAGCATATTGTCTTAAGTATACGATTAAAAAAAAAGACATTCTGTTGTGACGTCAAGTGAGGGCGGGACTGTTCTTTTACGTCACCCGGATGCGACAACCCGTACAATTGGCGCTCGGTAGTGTAACTCAACATACTGCAAGTATCTTCATATTTATTTTTATCTTTATATATGTAAATTAACATGAACGCTTTAGTTTGTATGACCTGTTTACAACTGGATGCGGACATAAAGGCTTACCTCTTAGCGGATAATGTAATATTGTGATATTATTTGTATAATTGAATAGTTTGAGGTCGTAATACAGCAGTAATAACACGGTAACAACTGCCGTATTTCCTTGAATTGCCGCCGGGGCGCTAATTAATTTATTACCTCTTCTCATTCCTGCACTTACCAAAGGCATGCGGTAAAAGTAAGCATGCGCTAATTATTTTAAAACCTCTTCTCACTCCGGCACTTACCAAAGGAATGCAGTAAAATGTTGAGTGTGATGTAAGCTTGGACCTTAAATCCTATCCATCCATCCATTTTCTACCGCTTATTCCCTTTTGGGGTCGCGGGGGGCGCTGGTGCCTATCTCAGCTACAATCGGGCGGAAGGCGGGGTACACCCTGGACAAGTCGCCACCTCATCGCAGGGCCAACACAGATAGACAGACAACATTCACACTCACATTCACACACTAGGGCCAATTTTTAGTGTTGCCAATCAACCTATCCCCAGGTGCATGTCTTTGGAAGTGGGAGGAAGCCGGAGTACCCGGAGGGAACCCACGCATTCACGGGGAGAACATGCAAACTCCACACAAAAAGATCCCAAGCCTGGATTTGAACCCAGGACTGCAGGACCTTCATATTGTGAGGCAGACGCACTAACCCCTCTTCCACCGTGAAGGATTAAATCCTACTGAATAACTCTTAATCTTCTTCCCTTTATCCATCCATCCATTTTCTACCGCTTATTCCCTTTGGGGGTCGCGGGGGGCGCTGGCGCCTATCTCAGCTACAATCGGGCGGAAGGCGGGGTACACCCTGGACAAGTCGCCACCTCATCGCAGGGCCAACACAGTTATACAGACAACATTCATGCGATTTCAAATTACCGGTATTGAAATCAGCCTCCTCCATTTTGACAGGAGAAGTGTCACTCGTGACGTCACGAGTTTGACCAGGCGGTAATACGAAGCATGCGCTAATTATTTTGCGAAGCGAGTTTGACCCGGCAGTAATTCAAGGCAGGCGCACACTATATGCCCTGCGTCAATTCAAGGAAATACGGTATACATGGTTATGTACCATAGTATTTCAATTTTGGCTAAGAAATAATGCACCAAGCAAACATTGTCTGTCACTAATTAGATGTTCTAACTTCCAGGTAAAGAGGATCAGAAATGTCTTCTTGGCCAAATCCCCCAGCAGCAGACAATGGACTCAAGTCAGTCAGGAGGTCTCCTCGTCTGTCCCCTCAGGTTATTTTATCCACACGTTTTGTTGAAAGACAGATCAGTGACACATTAAAGGCCTACTGAAATGAGATTTTGTTATTTAAACGGGGATAGCAGGTCCATTCTATGTGTCATGCTTGATCATCTCTCGATATTGCCATATTTTTGCTGAAAGGATTTAGTACAGAACATCGACGATAAAGTTCGCAACTTTTGGTCGCTAATAAAAAAGCCTTGCCTTTACCGGAAGTAGCAGACGATGTGCGCGTGACGTCACTGGTTGTAGGGCTCCTCACATTCTCACATTGTTTATAATCATAGCCACCAGCAGCAAGAGCGATTCGGACCGAGAAAGCGACGATTTCCCCATTAATTTGAGCGAGGATGAAAGATTCGTGGATGAGGAAAGTTTGAGTGAAGCACTAGAAAAAAGAAAAGGCGAGGGCAGTGAGAGCGATTCAGATGTTATTAGACACATTTATTAGGATAATTCTGGAAAATCCCTTATCTGATTATTGTTTTAGTGAGATTATAAAGTCATACCTGAAAGTAGGAGGGGTGTGATGACCGCCAGTGTCTCTGATGGAAGCCATGGAGGAGCCAAGAAAGTTGCAGCTGCCTTTTTTTTTACAGCTGCTGCAGGAGGGCGCAAGCTCCGCTCATGTCTCCGGTAAGAGCTGACTTATTACCACAATTTTCCCACCGACACCTGCTGGTTGACATGTGGTCAGGAAACATGTTCGCTTGACTGCTCTGTTCCATATTAAAGCTTCACAACAAACAAGGAAACACCGACTGTGTTTTGGTTGCTAAAGGCAGCTGCAATCCACCGTTTTCCACCAACTGCATTCTTCTTTATAGTGTCCATTATTAATTGAACAAATCGCAAAAGATTCAGCAGCACAGATGTCCAAAATACTGTGTAATTATGCGATTAAAACAGACTACTTTTAGCCGTGAGTGGTGCTGGGATAAAATGTCCGCTCCAACCAATAACGTCACAAGCACGCGTCAACATAAGCGTCATCATTTAAAATTGTAATTTAGTAAACTAAACCGGCCGTATTGGCATGTTTTGCAATGGTAAGATTTCATCGATATATAAACTATCAGACTGCATGGTCGGTAGTAGTGGGTTTCAGTAGGCCTTTAACTTGTCAGTCGTGAGCTGATGATTGCACACGTCTCATTGATAATTAAACAATAACGCGCATTTTTTCACCTCTTGTTGGTGATGATTAGCGAGATCGGCTGATAGCACAATGACCAATGTGTCTGTGTGCACACAGGCAGGCAAGGTTCCTGGAGACGAGCAGAGGAGAAAAGAAGGCGGCCTGCAGGAGGTGAAGAAGAAAGGGAGGATGGCGAAGAGCCAGGAAGAACGAGACGAGGAGCTTCAAGTCCAACTGCAGCAGATGGTGAACAAAAACCCTTTTTTTGGTACTAATAACTGAAGAAGAGTAGTGTTTTATTTACTGTATTTTCCGCACTATAAGGCGCACCGGATTATAAGGCGCACCTTCAATGAGTGGCCTATTTTAATATTTTGTTCATATACAAGGCGCACCTTCAATGAGCGGCCTATTTTAATATTTTGTTCATATATAAGGTGCACCGCATTATAAAGCGCATAGAATAGATGCTACAGTAGAGGCTTGGGTTACGTTATGCATCCTTTAGATGGAGCTGCGCTAAAGGGAATGTCAACAAAACAGTCAGATAGGTCAGTCAAACTTTATTAATAGATTACAAACTAGCGTTCTGACAACTCGGTTCACTCCAAAAATGAAAAAACAGCTGTTTTATTATTTTCCCCGATTCAATAAATGCGTGAAAAACAGTCCTAATACTGTTACTGTAAATCAAACGTTCAATCACAATATGGTAACACTGGAAGTAGTGCAAAGCAATAATATATCAATAACTCAACGTTGCTCAAACGATAATGTCACACAACACAACACACAAAATAAACAGGTCAAGCTCACTTATTTACTGTAAGTCATTCCTAATCCACGAATCCCTCAAATTCTTCCTTTTCAGTGTTCAAATCAAACAGTTGGGCGAATACGGCATCCAACATAGCGTATTCATAACATCCGTCTCGTCGAAGTCGTCATTAAAGGAGTCAATGTCGCTGCTGTTAATGTTAAATTCTCTCGCTGCTGCTCTATTCCCATCTTCTACTGTGTGACTGATCGCCTTGAGTTTAAAACTCGGCACGGCTCCCGCGGTCATATATCCCAGCATGCACCGCGCGCTTCTTCTTCTACTAGGAAAATTAAGGTAGGCCATAGTTGTGAGACCTCTTGTGGCATGTTTAATTTGGACACTGAAGAAGAAGAATTCGAGGGATTCGTGGATGAGGATGAATAACTTAATAAAGTAAACTTTTCATGTTTATTTTGTGTGTTGTGTTGTGTGACATTAAGGTTTGAGCAACGTTGAGTTATTGATATACAGGTGCTGGTCATATTATTAGAATATCATGAAAAAGTTAATTTATTTCCTTAATTCCATTTAGTAAGTCAAACTTGTAGAATGTATACATTTATTCCAAACAAACTGATACATTTCAAGTGTTTTTTGCCAAAAAGGAGATGATTATAGCTGACAACCAACGAAAACCCTAAATTCAACATCTCAGAAAATTAGAATATGGTGAAAAGGTCAGATATTGAAGACACCTGGTGCCACACTCTAATTAGCTAACTATCTCAAAACACCTGGAAAAGCCTTTAAATGGTCTCTCGTTTTGATTATGTATGACACACAATCATGGGGAAGACTGCTGACTTGACAACTGTCCAAAAGATGACTTTAAAGAAGGAGGGCAAGACACAAAAGGTCATTGCCAAAGAGGTTGGATGTTCCCAGAGCTCTGTGTCCAAGCACATTAATAGAGAGGCGAAGGGAAGACAAAGATGTGGTAGAAAAAAGTGTACAAACAAGAGGGATAACCGCGCCCTGGAGAGGATTGTCAAACAAAACCGATTTAAAAATGTGGGGGAGATCCACAAAGAGTGGACTGCAGCTGGAGTCAGTGCTTCAAGAACCACCACGCACCGATGTATGCAAGATATGGGCTTCAGCTGTCGCATTCCTTGTGTAAAGCCACTCTTGAATAAGAGACAACGTCAAAAGCGTCTCGCCTGGGCTCAAGACAAAAAGGACTGGACTGCTGCTGAGTGGTCCAAAGTTATGTTTTCAGATGAAAGTAAATTTTGTATCTCCTTTGGAAATCAAAGTCCCAGAGTCTGGAGGAAGACAGCAGAGGCACAGAATCCACGTTGCCTGAAGTCCAGTGTCAAATTTCCACAATCGGTAATGGTCTGGGGTGCCATGTCATCTGCTGGTGTTGGTCCACTGTATTTCCTGAGGTATAGGGTCAATGCAGCAGTCTACTAGGAAGTTTTAGAACACTTTATGCTGCCTGCCGCGGACCAATTTTATGGAGGTGAAGATTTCATTTTCCAACATGACTTGGCACCTGCACACAGTGCCAAATCTACCAGTACCTGGTTTTAGGACCATGGTATTCCTGTTCTTGATTGGCCTGCAAACTCACCTGACCTTAACCCCATAGAAAACCTATGGGGTATTGTGAAGCGGAAAATGCGAGATGCCAGACCCAACGATGCTGAAGAGCTGAAGGCCACCATTACAGCAACCTGGGCTCTCATAACACCTGAGGAGTCCAACAGACTGGTGGACTCCATGCCACGCCGTATTGCTGCAGCAATTCAGGCAAAAGGAGCTGCAACTAAGTATTGATTGCCGTACATGCTGAAACTTTCCATGTTCATACTTTTCAGTTGGCCCACATTTCTAAAAAATATTTTTTGGTACTAGTCGTAACTAATATTCTAATATTCTGAGATACTGAATTTGGGATTTTCAGTAATTGTCAGTCTGATCATCAAAATTTAAAGAAATAAACATTTCAAATTTATCACTGTGTGTGTAATGAATTGATATAATATGTAAGTTTCACGTTCTGAATATAATTACTGAAATAAATGAACTTTTTCATACTATTCCAATAACATGAACAGCACTTGTATTATTGCTTTGCACTATTTTGAGACGTCGTTAATGGAGTCAGTGTCGCTGCTGTTGTCTAGCAGTTTAGTGACAACTCCTGCCTTCCTGAAATCATGTCTCTCAATAGGAGCCATTTTGGGGTCTTTACATAAACACACAAATGGAAATGAAACGGCACGGCCTGGCGCAGTCATATATCCCAGCATGCACCGCGCGCGGAGGAAAATGAAAATGAACACGGCGGCTGCTTACCGTAGTTGTGAGACCTGTTGGCTCAGCAAAATTATTCTTATATATTGGTCCATATATAAGGCGCCCCAGATTATAAGGCGCACTGTCGGCTTTTGAGAAAATTTTAGACGCGCCTTATAGTACGGAAAATACGGTACATGTGTGTTTCTAGGACCTGTCCAGCCGGGCGTCTGCCACCGGGACGGGTCTGGTCTACTCAGAGACCTTCACTCGCCATCAGAACCTGTGGGAGCCCAGGTAAACTCAGCTGACATACGCACGTGTGCTAATGAACCTGTGTCATGTGACCTGTTAATGACGACGGACCTGTCTTCAGTCACCCGGAGAGTCCAGACAGAGTGACGTCCATCATGGACGAGCTGGACAGGCAGAAATTGTTGTCTCGCTGCGTTCGAGTGCAGGTGAGAGTGTTGGATTGTTATTTGGCACTTTCAGAGGTTTTAACCGTGGTTTTGTGTGTGTGTGTGTGTGGCGTTTGTGTGCGTGTTCCAGCCCAGAGAAGCCACTGATGAAGAGCTGCTACTCGTGCACAAGTGAGTTCACCAAAACATGGAACAACAACAAACATTTAGAATCATTTATTGGCCTCTGTGTGTGTGTGTGTGTGTGTGTGTGTGTGTGTGTGTGTGTGTGTGTGTGTGTGTGTGTGTGTGTGTGTCTCACAGGAAAGAATACATTGAGATGATCAAGTCCACCCAGACAATGTCGGAGACACAACTGCATCATCTTTCTGACAAATATGATTCTGTCTATTTCCATCCCGTAAGGATATACACACGTATACACACATTCTCGCAAACTACAGCACTGTGTGTCTGTGTGTGTGTGTGTGTGTGTGTGTGTGTGTGTGTGTGTGTGTGTGTGTGTGTGTATGTCTCACAGGAGACCTTCCCGGTGTCCATACTAGCAGTAGGTTCAGTGCTCCAGCTGGTGGACCAGGTGTTGATGTCCGACCTCAGAAATGGAGTCGCCATTGTCAGGTATGACCGGAAGGCTGTGGTGCGTTCAGGCACTCTCTCATCCGCACGTAACTTATTAATTTGCTTGTTGTCAAATCTGTTGCGTGTGTGTGTGCATGTGTGTGTGCGCGTCAGGCCTCCGGGACATCACGCTCAGGCTAACGAGTCCAACGGCTTTTGCATTTTCAACAACGTGGCCATTGCGGCCCGTTACGCTCGGATAAAACACAAAGTCAACAGGTGAGGATTATGGAGGTTAATTTGTGTCTTTATTATCAAAGTTTTTTTGGACACTGAATTTATGTTGCTGAATATTTTGTTTTACATCAAATTATGCTGGCAATTTTCTTCAATGAAATTGTGTGTTTAAAAATTCAGTGTTTTTAAATTAAAATTGAATTGCAATAATTGTGTAACATTTCAATGTAAGCAAATTCAGTGTTAAAAAAATTGGGTGCAAAAAATTCAGTGTGAAAACAATTCATTGTTGAAAAAATTCAGTGTGTAAAAATGTATTGTAAAATAAGTCAGTCTATAATAGTTCAGTATATAATTATTCAGTGTAAAAAAATGAGTGCAGAAATATTTGTTGCTACAAACTCACCTCATTGATTGGTTCTGAGACAGAATTGCGGGGATTACTGTTTGTCTTTATTACGAAAGCTGACTTTATGTAACTGAATTTTAGCGATGGAGAATTGCAAACTGATTTTTTTTTTTTTTACATCATATATTTTTGATAATTTCATTGAATAAAACGTTGTTTTTTCAAATGCAGTGTTTTAAATGTTGGCGCAAGAACATTCAGTGTTTAAAAATTCAGTGCAAAATTAAAAAGTTTGAAATTCAGTGCAAAAAACATTTAGTGCAGAAAGATTAAGTGTTAAAAAAATTGGTGCAAAAAAAATTCAGTGTTAATTAAAATGTATTGTAACAAAAAGTAGTGCAGGAAAATTCAGTGCAAAAAATTTCAAAAAAGTTTGGCGCAGAACAATTAAGTGTAAAAAAAACAGTATTTTAAAATTCATTATAAAAAAAATTAAATGTAATGTTGGTACAACACTCACGTCATTGATTGGTTCTGCGACAGAATGGTTGTCTTTATTACCAAAGATTTGTTTGGACACTGAATTTTAGCATTGAAGAATTCTAAACTGATTTTTGTACATCCAATAATGCTGTCAATTCCATTGAATACAAAGGTGTGAGCAAAATGTGTGTGTTCAATAATTGTGTTTTGTTAAAATACAGTGTTTTAAAATTCAGTGCAAAAAAATTTGGTGCAGAAAATTTCAGTATGAATATTATATGCACTGAAATTTTGTTTCAACCAACAGAATCGTTCAACAGAATTCTAATCACAAATGTTTATTCAAGCTAGATTTACATATATATGTTTCTATTTTATATCGATAGATTTAGTCTATTTATACCTGCATTGTCCTTTCCAACCTTACATCTTCCATCATTATAACTGAGCTACTGTGTGGAACAATTTCCCTTGTGGCTCATCATTAAATGTTGTCTAAGTTTAGGTCAAAGTCATTTTAGAGATTTCAAACGCGAAAAATTCAGTTACGTACATAAAAATGCTTTTGTAATAAAGACACAAATTAACCTCCATATTTGTCTAGTATGTGCTCAATACTGAAGTAGTGTGTGTGTGTGTGTGTGTCAGGGTGTTGATAGTAGACTGGGACGTTCATCATGGTCAAGGTGTCCAGTATGTCTTCCAGGATGACCCCACGTGAGTCCTCGCCAGTAAACTCTTAAATACCCAAAATGTGTACCTCTTAAGCTGTGTGTGTGTGTGTGTGTGTGTGTGTGTGTGTGTGTGTGTGTGTGTGTGTGTGTGTGTGTGTGTGTCAGCGTGTTGTACGTGAGCATGCACAGGTTCGAGCAGGGTGCCTTCTGGCCTCACCTTCCCAATTCAGACGGCAGTTTTGTGGGCGGCGGCCCCGCCAAAGGGAAAAACATCAACCTGGCTTGGAACACCGTCAGTTCTGTCAATCATCCAGTAGCCCCTCCTCCAAGTTGCATGCTTACTCCCTCCTTTTCTCCACATTCGCCAGCTTTGCAACCCCGCCAAAATAAGAGTGTGCTCAGTTTTTTTTTTGTGTGCGCGCTTTTCTTTTTTCAGACCGGAATAAGCGATGCCGACTACGTGTGCGCCTTCCAGCGTCTGCTGCTTCCCGTCGCCTATGAGGTAACGCACACGGCGACCTTTGACCTCACACCTTTTGGTAAAAATCTTCTTGCGCTTTCTTTTTGTTGTGTTTAGTTTCAGCCGGAGCTGGTTCTGGTCTGCGCCGGTTTTGACGCCGCACTCGGGGATCCGAAGGTACGACGCGGCAGATTCTTTTTTTATTGTTTCTGATGCTTTGATTGATTGAAACTTTTATTAGTAGATTGCACAGTTCAGTACAGTACATATTCCGTACAATTGACCACTAAATGGTAACATCCGAATAAGTTTTTCAACTTGTTTAAGTTGTGGTCCACGTTAATCAATTCATGCTGCACTCCTACTTCTCGTGACAATAAGCTCCGCGCATATGTTTGTTTGTGTGTGTGTTCAGGGCCAGATGTGTGTGAGTCCACAGCGTTTCCATACGCTGACGCACATGTTGATGTCTTTAGCGGAAGGCCGAGTCATCCTCACTCTGGAGGTAAAACATTGATGACAAGGAGACTTTCAAACACAGCCTTTCTACGTGATAGCATGCTAAAATTAGCATGCTAAATTTTTTCCGTCAATTTTGCCTTTATACAACTTAAGAGTCATATATTGTAACCTTGCTACGTTTTTTTTGCTTGGTTTGCAACCGCATCCCCCTGTGTCATGCATCTTGGTACGTGACACATGCTAAAATGTTTTTCGCAAATTTTGCCGTTACACAGCTTAGAGTCATATAACTTTGTATTTTATGCATGCTATGTGTTAGCATGCAAAATATTAGCTTGCTAACTTTTTAAGCCAATTTTGCCACCGTACATCTCAGAGTCATAGAACTAGGTATGTGAATAATATAAATACAGTCTATTATACAGCATTATACAATGATATAAATACAGTCTTATTATACAGCATTATTTATATTATTCACATATACACATGTGAATAATATAAATACAGTCTATTATACAGAATTAATCACATGTGAATAATATAAATACAGTCTATTATACAGCATACCAAGTTAATATGACCCTGAGGTGTGTAGCGACAAATTTGGCACAAAAAGTTGGCGTCATAACAGTTACCATGCGTCAACTAAGTTATATGACTGTAAGGTATACGGCTGCGAAGTTAGCTAAAAAAAAAGTTTGCAAGACGCGTGCGTCAATCCTCCACTGATGTCAAAGTCTGTGTTCAGGGAGGTTACAACCTGCAGGCGACAGCAGAGGGCATCGCCGCCTGTGTTCAAGCACTTGTGGGAGGAGCCTGTGCCCCGATGACGCCACTTGCCGCCCCATCCGACAGGTACCTGTACCACCAAGAGGCGAACTGGCTATGCTAATCACATGACTCGCTGTGTGAAGACGATTGTTACAAGCTAATCAAACGCTCTCTGTGTCAGCGCGCTAAAGTCTATCTCTGAGACCATCTCAGCTCTGTATCCATACTGGACCTCCCTGCAAGTACTGGGTAAACACACCACACACAATCAACAACACCCGACACACAATTGTTCAACTTCATTCATATTGTATATCTGTAGAGGGGGAGGGGCTTGCTGAGGGGCGTGTCTTCAGAGCAGAAGACATTGTGGGGAAGCCATGGAGTCCCGCCCTGCTTGATGTCACGTCAACGGGCCTGGTGTACGACGAAAGGATGATGGAGCATCTCAACATGTGGGACAGGTGTGTGTGTGTGTGTGTGTGTGTGTGTGTGTGTGTGTGTGTGTGTGTGTGTGTGTGTGTGTGTTCATGTATTTCTACCCCTTCTTGAGACACCAAGAAGGAAAAGTAGCTTCCATATGAGGAGGCTTGAACAAGTTAGGATATAAATCATGGTCCCAATACAGAAAACCATTGGATCTAATAGAGAATGTCTCATTTGCACCCCCTGGTGGTGACTACTATCAAAATGAGGGTAGTCCCAAAAAGGAGGGGTTTTTCAAATTGACTGTTTGTCACTTTTAAAAGTGCTCCTCCTCTGGTCGACATATGTAATAACGAGTGTGTGTAAGAAATTGAAATGAGCCCCCCTTAGCCAAAATGTATTAAAAACAAAAATAATAATTATAAAGAGACATTCTAAGTTGAAGTAAATAATGAAGACTTAAAAACAATTACAAACAAAAAATTTCCCCCCCCAAAAAATTAACTAAAAGCAGTGTTTATTTCAGAATGTGTTGAATTTTTTTTTTATAAAACTGAGAACAATTTTTCATATTCTTTCTGTTTCTGTAACATTACAATATTTCTCGTAAAGTTATAACTATTTTATGTTAAATTATTACTATTTTATGTAAAATTATAAATTTTTAATTCAAAATGGTGACGTTTCTTATAAAATTCTGACTGAATATTGCCATTTTTTTGTTGTTATTCCTGTAAAATAGCGAAATTTTTAAAAATTTAAACGATGACCTTGATCATCATTTTGCCGAGTAAAATTCCAATTATTATTATAATATTGCCAAAATGTTTAAGTTTTCTCTAATAAAATTGTGACTTATTGAGTGAAATTGCGACTTTTTTCATAAAATTGCCAAAATTTGAAGCCTTTCTTGGAAAATTGCGAATGTTAATGAGTAAAATTCTAACTTTTAGCATAACATTGCACAAATGTTCAGTTTTTCTTGTAAAATTTTGACTTTCGTTGGGTAAAATGAAGACATGTTTTGTGATACTGCCAAAATTCTCAGTTCTTCTTGTGAAATTCCAACTAATTTTTCAGAACAAGCTTTTTTATATTTGCATAGTATGTATATATTATAAAAGTCTTAAATACAAATCTTATCTTATACATATAGAAAGGGTGGTTCTAAAGAGAAAGGCTTTTTTTGGAGGTCTCAAGAAGGTAACAAACACAAGAATGTGTGTGTATGTGTGTGCGTGTCACGGCCCTGATGCGGTCCCCGTGTGCAGGCACCACCCAGAACAGCCTCAAAGAATCTCCAAGATCTTCTCCAAGCATCAGCAGCTCGGCCTGGTCGACCGCTGTCGCCGCGTCGCCGCTCGCCCGGCCACCGAGGAGGAGCTCGCCATGTGTCACACGTAAGCGGCGCCGGCGTCCCATCAGGTCATTGCCAAAGGTCACCGCGGCAACAGCCCTCTCCCCTCTGCACGCAGTGCGGACCACATCCAGCAAATGAAGTCCACGTCCACGATGAAGGCCCGAGACCTGCACATGCTGGGACAGGAATTCCCCTCCATCTACATCAACAACCAGACTTTCCAGTCGGCCCTGCTGGCTGCCGGGAGCTGCTTCAACGTTCTGGACCTCATTCTGACTGGACAGGTACCTCTTCAGCTGGACCGAGGGCCACTCTTGAGTCAAGGTTCAATCATAAGGTGGTTTGACCAAATTTAGGAATGTGTAACGTGACCTTGTTCAGGGGTCGGCAACCCAAAATGTTGTTACAATCTTTGCCAGCTGGTTTTAACGTTTGCTGTGGTCTGGAACAACATGGCACAGAAAATCAGATAGTATTACATAAACATAATGCAAATATAAATTAAATACACAGAGAACCACGGGTTATGAAATTAGTTTAAATATACCTCCAAACGAGGCATAATGATGCAATCTGTACAAACAACTAGCCTTAATAGCATGTTAGCATGGACTAGCTCGCAGTCATGCACTGACCAAATATGCCTGATTAGCACTCCACTCAAGTCAGTAACATCAACGAAGTTCGCCTTTGTGCATTCGCACACAGTATAAAAGGTTTGGTGGACAAAATGAGACAAAGAAGGAGTGGCATAAAACACGTCTTTCTGTGGCAGTGTCAGAGAAAGTTGTACATGTAAACAAACTACGGTGAGTTCAAGGACGGCCGAAATTAATAGGACAAAACGGCGCTCGCCAAATACTCTCATCAGTGAAGCATGTTTGATATAAACACCGAAATTTCTAACAATACAGAAACCATTTTAAAACAAAAATATATATATATCATTTTACCATAATTATTTGTATAAGTTGATTGGCCACAATAAATTTGTCCGAGTGTGTGAATGTGAGTGTGAATGTTGTCTGTCTATATGTGTTGGCCTTACGATGAAGTGGCGACTTGTCGTGACTTGAATATTAACAAGTATTAGTGATATTGTTGTTATAAGCGCTAACGCAGACCAACTATTTATAGCGGGGCCGCGCTAGCGTGCCAATGTTGACATCATTGACTGGTGAGCTTCTTCCTGTTCTCTGTGATCATGAAGGTTTATCGTGGATCATAAATCATGCCTCTCATCTGGGTAGTAGAAGGATGAGGACGTACTCCGACAAGTTGGTACACTTTGACAGCCAATTTAGACCGTGGAATGTATGTGTATGTATACATACACATACATGTATATGTATGTATTCATATGTGTATATTTATATGTATGTGTATGTATAAATAAATATATATATATATATGTGTGTATATATATGTATACATATACACATATATATGTATTTGTTTACATATATGTATTTGTATACATGTATATGTATGCAAAGATATGTGTATATATAAATATATATACATACTGTATATATGCATACATATATACACATATATATGTATATGTATACATATATACTGTATGTATACGTATGCATATATATGTATACATATACAGTATATGTATACATATGTGGAAGACTTCTCTTTGCAGGTTCTTTCAGGACTAAAATCAAGGCTGCAGACCCCAGCTGTCAGGTGGTAGAAGTCTTTTTATTTTCTTTGCTCTTTGGTGCAATGTCCTTTCTCGTGCTCCGTCTGGCTCGTCTCTGGCTGTCAGCGCTCACTCCCCTCCCCCTCATGGTCCTGCTAATAAAGAGACAGGTGATTAGATAACTCGTTCAGGCTGAGAAATCTCCTCACCTGTCCGTTGCTTCACAGCCGGCTTCTGCGCATGCCCTGCCCCCAGGGGACGCGTGGACCACGCCCCTTCCACAACATATATACTGTATGTATATGTATACATATACTGAATATGTATACATACGCATGTATATGTATACTGTGGAGAGGCGGAGCCGACAGCGGGACAGGTCAAATGGTTGTCCTGACCAAGATGGCGGCCAGGAGGCGGGGCATGCAGCAGAGCGGAGAGGCGGGGCACACCTGGAGATGACCCACCGCAGCAGACGCAGCCCCCGGACACCGAAAGGTTTGCCGCGACGACCAGGAAGAGCCAGCAAGCCAGAAATTGGCGCGACAGACTGGCAAGACATAATGTTTGTTGAAAGAATAAACACGAGTCAAACCTGCTACGATGCGTCTTGTATCGATCGGCACTGCACCCCACACGATGACGGGAGGAAACCCGTCACATATATATGTATATGTATACATATACAGTATATATATATATATATATACATACTGTATATATGTATACATTTGCATATATATGTATTCATATACACATTTATGATATGTATATATAAATATATGTATACTTATGCATATACATGTATATATGTATACATGTACATATATATGTATACATATACATCCATCCATCCATTTCTACCGCTTATTCCCTTTGGGGTCGCGGGGGGCGCTGGTGCCTATCTCAGCTATAATCGTGCGGAAGGCGGTGTACACCCCGGACAAGTCGACACCTCATTGCAGGACCAAAATAGATAGACAGACAACACTCACACACTAGGGCCAATTTAGTGTTGCCAATCAACCTAACCCCAGGTGCATGTTTTTGGGAGTGGGAGGGAGCCCACGCATACTCCACACAAAAAGATCCCAAGCCCGGGATTCAACCCAGGACTACTCAAGACCTTCGTATTGTGAGGCAGACGCACTAACCCTCTTCCACCGTGCTGCGTGTACTGTATATTTATACACATACTGTACATATATATGTATACATATGTGCAGTGCACAATTTTTAGAAGCTGTGTTTGAAGCATGATACTGATAAAGCTCACCCCCAGGGGGCTTGCCGCCCTACTTTTTAAGAAGGACTGGTTTAGTGTGAACTGGGGGCTTCAGGAGTCTAATATCAACAACAACTAAGTCGTATCAAAGACCACAATAGGGCAACAAACACAATCTTGTTCAGGGCCACACAAAGTCTTGAGTCCTGGATGGACCACATCCAACAAATCATTGTCTTTGGATTTTGGGCTTCAAAGGAAAGTACAAGCTAATCGTTTGTGTGTGTGTGTGTGTGTGTGTGTGTGTGTGTGTGTGTGTGTGTGTGTGTGTGTGTGTGTGTGTGTGTGTGTGTGTGTGTGTGTGTGCGCAGGTGAGGAACGGCGTCGCCATCGTGCGTCCTCCAGGTCACCACGCGGAGAAAGACGCGGCGTGCGGTTTTTGTTTCTTCAACACGGCCGCACTCGCCGCCCGCTACGCTCAGAAAACCTCCCAGCATGCACCTGTGCGCGTGCTGATCCTGGACTGGGACGTCCACCATGGCAACGGCACCCAGCACATGTTCGAGGACGACAGCAGGTGAGGAAAGTGGCGTCTCAGGTTTGTGCGGTGGTCATCCTCCGCTCCTTGTCAACCAGCGTCCTCTACGTCTCCCTCCATCGCTATGACAACGCCACCTTCTTCCCGTCCTCGGAGGACGGCGCTCCCGGCAGGGTGGGCGTGGCCCAGGGGGCGGGCTTCAACGTCAACGTGGCCTGGAGTGGCGGGCGCATGGGCGACTCGGACTACCTCGCCGCCTTCCACCACGTCGTCATGCCCGTGGCCTCGGAGGTGAGCGCACACACACACACACACACACACACACACACACACACACACACACGTACACGGCGCTGACGGAGAGCTGCGTGACCGCAGTTCAACCCCGACCTGGTGCTGGTGTCGGCTGGATTTGACGCCGCGCGGGGCGACCCACTGGGCGGATACCATGTGACCCCAGAGTGCTACGCCCACCTGACGCACATGCTAATGTCACTCGCCGGGGGGCGTGTCTTGCTCATATTGGAGGTAAGTCAGCCGTCAAGACCTTTGACCCCGTGACCTGTGGGAGGAAGTTGACGTGTGTCTTTAGGGCGGCTACAACTTGGCGTCCATCTCCGACTCCATGGCCATGTGTACGAGTGTGCTGCTCGGCGACCCGCCCCCTTCGTTGGCCACGCCCCTGCGGCCGCCTCACCGCGGCGCCGTGGCGGCCATTAACGAGGTCCTCCGGCACCACGCCCCCTACTGGAAGTCGCTAAGGATACACAGTGAGAAACGAGCGACTACGCCCATACTTGTCATCTTTGCGTTGACGCTGACCTTTCACCTCAGTCTCAGGCCGCGTCCGGGAGGCCGCGCCCTCGCCGAAGACTCATGGCAAACGCGGCAGTCAGGGCAAAGGCAGGAGGTCCCAACAGGGCGGGCCAGACAAACCACCGCCGCCCCCTGCTGGACTGGAGGACACGAGCGTAAAAACGAATGCCGACCTGTTTACGTTGTCCAATCAGGCGCAGTGCGGACTGGACCAGCTCACGCAGGGATTGCCCAGTTTGGACATCAGTCACACCTCAGCCACGTCCTCCCCAGTGGGCGGGGCTAGGTCCAGCGTCCACGGCGAGGAGGACACGACAGCAGAGTCAACTCTAGCGTTTCCTGGGCAGAGCCAATCGGCAGAGAGCTCGCACCCTCAGGTGAGTTCAAAGCATACTTGCCAACTTTGAGACCTCCGATTTCAGGAGGTCGGGGGCGTGGTCAAGGTGGGGCGGAGGCGTGGTTGGTGCGGGGGCGTGGTTAAGAGGGGAGGAGTATATTTACAGCCAATTCACCAATTTGAGTATTTCATATATATATAAATATATATATATATATATGTATGAAATACTTGACTTTCAGTGAATTCTAGCTATATATATTTATTTTATTATATATAAATAAAACAAATAGTTGAATTTCATACAGCACCTATCAAATACGTGGGCTTCAGGAATCAGAACAGACTCCCTCACTTGCCGTAAGGTGCGCAACACCAGGTAAATTGTTGGCCAATCAAAAAGCAACCCCATAACGCTATAGCCAACATTCACCAGGAGATAGCGACAGACAACATAGAATCACTCTATTACAGACGGCGTCGCCGTGGCTGTAACTTCCTCGTTCTTCTGCTTCGTCTCCTTGTGTGTGCAGTTTTTTATTAAAAATCCGTAGATGTTGTAACGTGATTGGGCAGGCAAGCTGTTTATATAACAGGAAAACGGACGTGAAAACAGGCTGTCCCCACTCATGTCCGCTTGGAGCTAGAGGGGGCGTGGCCTCCAGCTCTAGCTGAATTTCGGGAGAAAATTTCTTCCGGGAGGTTTTCGGTAGAGGCGCTGAATTTCGGGAGTCGCCCGGAAAATCCGGGAGGGTTGGCAAGTATGGTTCAAAGTGACTGTTTAACATGTTTCAAAACCCAAAAATTGGAGCTTTAAATGCTAAACTGCTAGCATAAAACATAAGCATACTTACATTAGCATGGTGATATAAGAAAAGTCAACATGCTTCTAATATAGCTCATGTATAAACATTTGATTTTTAGGTTTAAACCTACAAATATAGCTAAATGCTACCATCAATTGTTAGCATGGTGACATCAGAAAAGCTAACATGCTTTTAAGATAGCCCAAGTATCAAATTATATGATTTTTGAGTTTAAACCTACAAATATAGCAAAAATGCTACAGACCAATTTTAGCATGCTAACGTCAGCATGATGACATAAGAAAAGTTAACATGCTTCTATGATAGCCCAAGTATCAAAACATATCATTTTTAAGTTTAAACTTACACAAATAGATAAAATGCTACCAACAAACGTTAGCATGATGACGTCAGAAATGCTAACATGCTTCTAAGATAGCCCAAGTATCAAAATATATGATTTTTACATTTAAACCTATACATATAGCTAAAATGCTACCAACAATGTTAGCATGATGATGTCAGAACAAGACTCCTAGGTACTTGAACTCCTCCACTTGGGGCAGGGTCTCCTCCCCAACCCGGAGATGGCACTCCACCCTTTTCCGGGCGAGAACCATGGACTCGGACTTGGAGGTGCTGATTCTCATTCCGGTCACTTCACACTCGGCTGCAAACCGATCCAGTGAGAGCTGAAGATCCCGGACAGATGAAGCCATCAGGACCACATCATCTGCAAAAAGCAGATACCTAATCCTGCGGTCACCAAACCGGAACCCCTCAACGCCTTGACTGCGCCTAGAAATTCTGTCCATAAAAGTTTTGAACAGAATCGGTGACAAAGGACAGCCTTGGCGGAGTCCAACCCTCACTGGAAATGTGTTCGACTTACTGCCGGCAATGCGGACCACGCTCTGACACTGATCGTACAGGGATCGGACTGCCACAATAAGACAATCCGATACCCCGTACTCTCTGAGCACTCCCCACAGGACTTCCCGAGGGACACGGTCAAATGCCTTCTCCAAGTCCACAAAGCACATGTAGACTGGTTGGGCAAACTCCCATGCACCCTCAAGAACCCTGCCGAGAGTATAGAGCTGGTCCACAGTTCCACGCCCAGGACGAAAACCACACTATTCCTCCTGAATCCGAGGTTCGACTATCCGGCGTAGCCTCCTCTCCAGTACACCTGAATAAACCTTACCGGGAAGGCTGAGGAGTGTGATCCCACGATAGTTGGAACACACCCTCCGGTCCCCCTTCTTAAAGAGAGGAACCACCACCCCGGTCTGCCAATCCAGAGGTACCGCCCCCGATGTCCACGCGATGCTGCAGAGTCCTGTCAACCAAGACAGCCCCACAGCATCCAGAGCCTTAAGGAACTCCGGGCGGATCTCGTCCACCACCGGGGCCTTGCCACCGGGGAGCTTTTTAACTACCTCAGCGACCTCATCCCCAGAAATAGGAGAGTCCACCACAGATTCCCCAGGCACTGCTTCCTCATAGAAGACGTGTTGGTGGGATTGAGGAGGTCTTCGAAGTATTCCTTCCACCTATCCACAACATCCGCAGTTGAGGTCAGCAGAACACCATCCGCACCATACACGGTGTTGATAGTGCACTGCTTCCCCTTCCTGAGGCGGCGGACGGTGGTGCAGAATCGCTTCGAAGCCATCCGGAAGTCATTTTCCATGGCTTCCCCGAACTCCTCCTATGTCCGAGTTTTTGCCTCAGCGACCGCTGAAGCCGCACACCGCTTGGCCTGTCGGTACCTGTCCACTGCCTCCGGAGTCCTATGAGCCAAAAGGACCCGATAGGACTCTTTCTTCAGCTTGACGGCATCCCTCACCGGTGGTGTCCACCAAGGGGTTTTAGGATTGCCGCCCCGACAGGCACCAACTACCTTGCGGCCACAGCTCCGATCACTCCGCCTCGACAATAGAGGTGCGGAACATGGTCCACTCGGACTCAATGTCCAGCACCTCCCTCTTGACATGTTCGAAGTTCTTCCGGAGGTGGGAATTAAAACTTTGTCTGACAGGAGACTCTGCCAGACGTTCCCAGCAGACCCTCACAATGCGTTTGGGCCTGCCAGGTCGGTCCGGCATCCTCCCCCACCATCGCAGCCAACTCACCACCAGGTGGTGATCGGTAGAAAGCTCCGCCCCTCTCTTCACCCGAGTGTCCAAAACATAAGGCCGCAAATCCCATGACACAACTACAAAGTCTATCATGGAACTGCGGCCTAGGGTGTCCTGGTGCCAAGTGCACATATGGACACCCTTATGTTTGAACATGGTGTTTGTTATGGACAAACTGTGACGAGCACAAAAGTCCAATAACAAAACACCACTCGGGTTCAGATCCGGGCGGCCATTCTTCCCAATCACGCCTCTCCAGGTTTCACTGTCGTTGCCAACATGAGCGTTGAAGTCCCCCAGTAGGACAAGGGAATCACCCGGGGGAGCGCTTTCCAGTACTCCCTCGAGTGTACTCAAAAAGGGTGGGTACTCTGAACTGCTGTTTGGTGCGTAAGCACAAACAACAGTCAGGACCCGTCCCCACCACCCGAAGGCGGAGGGAGGCTACCATTTCGTCCACTGGGTTGAACTCCAACGTGCAGGCTTTAAGCCGGGGGGCAACCAGAATTGCCACCCCAGCCCGTCGCCTCTCACTGTCGGCAACGCCAGAGTGGAAGAGGGTCCAGTCCCTCTCGAGAGAAGTGGTTCCAGAGCCCTTGCTGTGCGTCGAAGTGAGTCCGACTATATCCAGCCGGAAATTCTCCACTTCGCGAACTAGCTCAGGCTCTTTCCCCCCCAGTGACGTGACGTTCCACGTCCCAAGAGCTAGCTTCTGTAGCCGAGGATCGGACTGCCAAGTGCCCTGTCTTCGGCTGCCGCCCAGCTCACATTGCACCCGACCTCTATGGCCCCTGCTATGGGTGGTGAGCCCATTGGAGGGGTGACTCATGTTGCCTCAACGGGCTGTGCCCGGCCGGGCCCCATGGGAACACCTCCGGGCCTGGCTCCAGAGGGGGGCCCTGGTGACCCGCGTCCGGGCGAGAGAAATCTGGGTCCATGTTTTCTCTTCTTCATAGAGGTCTTCGAGCTGCCCTTTGTCTGATCCCTCACCTAGAACCTGTTTGCCTTGGGAGACCCTACCAGGGGGCATAAAGCCCCCGGACAACATAGCTCCTAGGATCATTGGGACACGCAAACTCCTCTACCACGATAAGGTGGCAGCTCAGAGAGGAGTAAGTAAGATATTTTGATATATAAGATAGCCCAAGTATCAAAATATATGATTTTTGAGTTTAAACCTACAAATATAGCTAAAATGCTACAGACCAATGTTAGCATGCTAACGTTAGCATGATGACTTAAGAAAAGTTAACATGCTTCTATGATAGCCCAAGTATCAAAACATATTATTTTTAGGTTTAATCCCACACATATAGATAAAATGCTACCAACAAACGTTTGCATGATGACGTCGGAAATGCTAACATGCTTCTAAAATAGCCCCAGTATCAAAATATATGATTTTTATGTTTAAACCAGGGGTGTTCAAACTTTTTCCATTGAGGGCCACACACTGAAATATCAAAGCAAGCCGGGGCCATAAAAACCAATACAATATATGTTTGAAAAAATATACATTGAGGCCTCCACTTATGCTTAATCAAAGGGTTTTGGTCGAAAAAATATATAAAATGTGTCATTATTCAGTATTATTATTCAAGCTTTAAATTTCTAGATCAACATTTGGTCTATCTGTCAATATAAAGTTGTTAAAGATTTAAGAAATCCTGTTTTCTTATGGAAAAAACACAAAATGTGCAATATTTTCACCCAATAAGAATTTTAAGGGGAATATTTTAGGTTATATATTAATTGGAGCCTTAAAAAGGTCAATAACTCATAACAACATTGATTTTAATTAATTATTATCTTTTGAGCAATGACACTCAAAAATAAAGTCCCACTAAAATGATTGGGGATCCAAAAAGGTCCTGCTCATAAAGTTAAAAAAAAATAAATCATCCATTTTTTTTTTTACTTTTAACACAATTGTCCCAAGATCAACTTCAGATCTATCCGTCAATTATAAGTTTTATTGTTGTTTATATTTTTTGTTTGTTTGATTTAGGCCCTTCTTTAAAAAGGTAAAAAATAACTTTGTTTTTTAAATGGCAAAATATGCAACATTTCCCACAAAAAATATCTCAAAGTGGAATATTCAATGTGATGTAAATGGAGCCTTGAATAAGTCAATAATTCATAATAACATTGATTTTGATTCATTGTTTGTTTTTTTTAAGAAAGAAACAGCCTGCATGGCAGCTTTGTGTTATTAGAGTAAACTTTGTAACATTTTCTTGTTACATTTCACCTGTTTGCGCTTTTATACCATCTTTTATGTTTAGATTTTTTTTAAACGTATTTATAGAATGTGCCGTAGGGCTGTTAAAAAATGGCCTGCGGGCCGCACTTTGGATACCCCTGGTTTAAACCCATACATATAGCTTAGATGCTACCAACAATGTTAGCATGCTAATGTTAGCATGATGACATCAGAAAAGCGAACATGCTTCTAAGATAGCTCAAGTGTCAAAATATATATGATTTTTAGGTTTAAACCTACCCATATAGCTAAAATGCTACAGACCAATGTTAGCATGCTAACGTTAGCTTGATGACGTCAGAAAAGCGAACATGCTTCTAAGGTAGCTCAAGTGTCAAAATATATATGATTTTATGGTTTAAACCTACACATATAGCTAAAATGCTACAGACCAATGTTAGCATGCTAACGTTAGCATGATGACATCAGAAAAGCTAACATGCTTCTAAGATAGCCCGAGTATCAAAATACCATATTTCCTTGGATTGCCGCCGGGGCGCTGATTAATTTAAAACCTCTTCTCACTCCTTTGCTTACCAAAGGCATGCGGTAAAAGTAAGCTTGCGCTAATTATTTTAAAACCTCTTCTCACTCCGGCACTTACCAAAGGCATGCAGTAAAAATTTGAGTGTGATGTAAGGCGCATACTAAATGGCCTGCGGCAATTCAAGGAAATACGGTAGCTGAAGTATCAAAATATATGAATTTTAAGTTTAAACCCACACATAAAGCTAAAATGCTACAGACCAATGACATGATGACATCAGAAAAGCTAACATGCTTCTAAGATAGCCTGAGTATCAAAATATATGATTTTTAGGTTTAAATACAGCCATCAAAGTTGTCTCCATGACCCTGCTCAGGTTGACGCTTCGGCACCTGCGGAGGTTGCCCCGGGAGACGCCGCCGCTCCAGGGGAGGGGGCGGAGCCAGAGCCTGAGGGAGCGTGTGGTTGGTCCAAACCTCCAGGAACTCTGGAGCTGACGTGTGGCGCCGAGATGGGCGGAGTCAGAACTTTATTACCCACTTTTTTATTTCGTGCCGCAGCTGATGTGAACTTGTAACGTGTGTGTGCGTGTGTGTGCGCACGCAGGCGACCATGTACGTGGTCGACCCCCTCGCCTGGTGTCCTCACCTGGAAGCCGTCAAGCCCCTCCCACCCTCAGGCATCAACGTCTTCCTGCCCTGTTGCGACTGCGGCTCAGAGGCGGAGAACTGGATCTGTCTCACCTGCTA
Source organism: Nerophis ophidion (assembly GCF_033978795.1). Classification (NCBI taxonomy): domain Eukaryota; kingdom Metazoa; phylum Chordata; class Actinopteri; order Syngnathiformes; family Syngnathidae; genus Nerophis; species Nerophis ophidion. The sequence goes on from NC_084637.1 coordinate 24,170,865, forward strand.
CCAGGTGAGGCCCCGCCCACACACACACTCGACACCGGTGAACGTCTCCGCACTTTTTTCCCCGCGTCAGGTGGCGTGCGGGCGCTACGTGAAGGAGCACATGATGATGCACGGCGTGACGCGGCAGCATCCTGTGGTGCTGAGCTTCTGCGACCTCTCCGTGTGGTGTTACGTGTGCGAGGCCTACGTGCACCACCAGGTGATGTCATCACGCACGCACCCACACACATACACACACACACACACACGCACACACTGTTCGAACTCATTTGTGCGTCCAGGTCGTGTTCGACGCCAAGAACGCCGCCCACTCCGCCAAGTTTGGAGAGGAGATCCCGCGCTGGAGTTAGAAGAGGGGGGCGGAGCTGAAAGTGTGTTACATGCGGTAGTTGACCAACCGGAAGCCACGCCCCCTCTGACTTCAAACCTTTCTTTTTTATCACGATTGTGTTTTGTGCTAGACATTGCCGAGGCCTGTTTGTTGTGCAATAATGTTTGTGAACGATATTAAAACGTCACGATGGTTATTATTTCAGGCATGTGATTTTTCCGTCTAAAGTCAGAATTCCGTCTTTTTTCATCTCGGGGGAAAAAAAATTGAATATCGAACAATCAACTACGGCAGGGGTGTCAAACTCAAATACACAGTGGGCCGAAATTTAAAACCGAACAAAGCAGCGGGCCGAGTTTGAACAAATTAACCTTTTAATAGGGACCCAAACAAGTTTTGCATTGAATATTGAACAAGCAAGGCTTATATAACTTTATAGTGACATGCAAAATAATAATAATAATTAAAAAATATCAATGGCATATCAAATAAAATTTAAATAAAAATGGAATGCCTCTTTTCGGTTGCGGGGTTGAGGTGGACGGGGTTTGGTGATAGCAGGGGGTGTATATTGTAGCGTCCCGGAAGAGTTAGTGCTGCAAGAGTTTCTGGGTATTTGTTCTGTTGTGTTTATGTTGTGTTACGGTGCGGGTGTTCTCCCAAAATGTGTCATTCTTGTTTTGTGTGGGTTCACAGTATGGCGCATATTTGTAACAGTGTTAAAGTTGTTTATACGGCCACCCTCAGTGTGACCTGTATGGCTGTTGACCAAGTATGCCTTGCATTCACTTGTGTGTGTGTATAAGCCGCATATATTGTGTGAAAGTTTGTATGGAAGAAAAGCGGACGTGGCGACAGGTTGTAGAGAACGCCAAAGGCAGTGCCTTTAAGGCCCACCCCCAATATTGTTGCCCGGGATGAAATTCGGAAGGGACACTGAACTTCGGGAGTCTCCCGGGAAAATCGGGAGGGTTGGCAAGTAAGAGTATTAGCGGTGTTACAGCGGCAGGCAAGCTCTAATGTTAATTTGATATTGCCTCAAGGGCCAAGTGAAATTACACGGCGGGCCAAATCTGGCCCGCGGGCCAGAGTTTGACACCCATGAACTACGGCGTAATATAAGTTATATTACGCCGTAGTTGATTGGTCGATATTTTCCTTGTGACCAATAAGGACATCTGTTATGAATGATGACGTTATTACCGCCACTTTCCAAATGTAAACAATGTCGGTTCTCGAGAGAAAGGACGCTTCTGTCAGGCTTTCCCCTGACAGTTTGTCTATGTTTTATTTTTTTCCTCTGCATTTGTCTGTTTCCTCTGTGTTTAGTATCTCCTGTCTTTAGTTCCTGTCTAGTGCTCTTATTTTGTCAGCTTCCTGTCTTGTTCCCTGAGTGCTGTGTTCCTCCTCAGCTGCGGCTGATTGGCACCTGGCCACACCCGTTGCCAATCAGCCCGCTCCTTATTTGTACCTGCTTTGTCTTGTGTCAGTTGCTGGATCATTCTGTCAAGGGTATTTGTTGATGAACTCCAAGATGCAGAGACTGAGGCAGGCATCGAAAATGAAAACATGATTTAATTAAAACTAAACAAGAACAAACAAAAAGCACGCACATGGGCGGAATAACAAACTAAGGGAGCTAGCACTGGAAGCTAGAAAACAAAAAGGAACTTTAGCATGGAAGCTAGTGGATAGCAAAAAGAAAAACTGGAAATAACTAATGCTAACAGAAACAGCATACCGCTACGACGACCAGGACAAAATGTAGCATGACAAGTAGTAGCTGTAACAAAACGACATGACAGGTAGCACGACAAGAGTGACATGTGGCAACGACAATACAATGATCCATGAATTGATTAACGTGGACCCCGACTTAAACAAGTTGAAAAACTTATTGGGGTGTAACCATTTAGTGGTCAATTGTACGGAATATGTACTGAACTGTGCAATCTACTAATAAAAGTATCAAAACCAATACAAAGCCATTATGGCTTTCTTCAAGTTTGGTCCCCGGTCTCCGGAAGGGTCTCAATCATAAAAATGTTAGAAATAAGTCATAAATTATTTATTTTTTTCACTTAACGCTTGAATCTCGAGATCAACTTCAGGTCTGTCTGTCGTTATAACATTTTTTTAAATTTTGTTTTTTTATGTTTATGGCCTTTATGTCAAACCCCTTATTTATATGGCAAACACACAAACTATGCAACATTTTCCCCCAAAACATTTCAAAGTGGAATGTTTGACGTGAAGTAATTGGAACCCTAAATTGGTCAATAATTCATAACAATAAACAATGAATAAGTGTTGAAAATAATCTAAATTGGGCTTCACGGTGGCAGAGGGGTTAGTGCGTCTGCCTCACAATACGAAGTTCCTGCAGTCCTGGCTTCAAATCCAGGCTCGGGATCTTTCTGTGTGGAGTTTACATGTTCTCCCCGTGAATGCGTGGGTTCCCTCCGGGTACTCCGGCTTCCTCCCACTTCCAAAGACATGCACCTGGGGATAGGTTGATTGGCAACACTAAATTGGCCCTAGTGTGTGAATGTGAGTGTGAATGTTGTCTGTCTATCTGTGTTGGCCCTGCGATGAGGTGGCGACTTGTCCAGGGTGTACTCCGCCTTCCGCCCGATTGTAGCTGAGATAGGCGCCAGCGACCCCAAAAGGGAATAAGCGGTAGAAAATGGATGGAATAATCTAAATGTATATTTATATATTTTTTTACTTTTAATGCTTAAGTCTGTAGATCTCTTGATTATAAGATTTTATCTTTTTTTTTTCATACTTTTTTGTTTGTTTAAAGCCCTTTTTGTGAAAGAAAACTTTGTTTCGCACAAAATATGCAATATTATCCCCCCAAAATATTTGAAAGTGAAATTGTTCCAGTGAAGAAATTGGAGCCTTCAGCATGGTCAATAACAGTCCGCATGGCAGCTTTGTGTTATTAGTGTCAACATTGCAACTTTTTCTTGTTACATGTCACTGTTTACTCTTTTATGTTTTACATTTTCATTATAGTATTTTTTAGAATGGGCCGGGGGACATTAACAAATTAGCTGGGGCCCACAAATGGCCCTCTGGCCGCACTTTGGACACCCATCTATCCATCCATTTTCTACCGCTTATTCCCTTTGGGATTGCGGAGGGCGCTTGTGCCTATCACAGCTACAATCGGGCGGAAGGCGGGGTACACCCTGGACGAGTCGCCACCTCATCGCAGGGCCATTTTGATATTTTTTCTTTTTTAAAAGCAATACAATAGTGGTTGTTTTTAAACCTTTATGGCTTTCCTCAAGTTTGATCCCCGGTCTCCGGAAGGGTCTCAGTCATAAAAATGTTAGAAATAAGTCATAAATTAGTATTTTTTTCACTTAACGCTTGAATCTCGAGATCAACTTCAGGTCAGTCTGTCGTTTTTTTAAATTTTGTTTTTTTATGTTTATGGCCTTTATGTCAAACCCCTTATTTATATGGCAAACACACAAACTATGCAACATTTCCCCCCAAAACATTTCAAAGTGGAATATTTGACGTGAAGTAATTGAAACCCTAAATAGGTCAATAATTCATAACAAAAAAAAAGAATAAGTGTTGAAAATAAGCCAAATGTATATTTGTATTTTTTTTACTTTTAACGCTTAAGTCTGTAGATCTCTTGATTATAAGATTTTATAGGTAGGTAGGTCTTTATTGTCATGGCAACAAGTACCACAAAACTTTGTTTTCAACACAAACCTGTTCAAGATTAGACAAACAAACAGTGTACAGGGTTACAGAATAAGAACGCTGATGGGTCGCCATAAGGCGCCCCGTAAAAGATGGGAAAGAGGGAAACGCTGGGGAAGGATTATTTAAAAAAATACATTCTAGACTGGGCTCCTAAGGGGGCCCAGTCTGGAGTGGGGAAAAAAAAACCTCCATAGCAAAGCACATATACATATTACAACATACATCTCGAGATATCTAGCAACGGAGGGAAGGTAGTTCAAGGTCATGGTGGTAGGTCGCAGCTCTCAGGCGCTGACCATCCATTCATCACCCCTACGGGATTTGCGTCGAGGGCGTTGGGTTGGGGGGGGGGGTTTGTATGTTTGGCATATATTTTTTTTGTGGATGTGTGTGTGAAAGCCCATAGTGTGTCTCTGTCCCGCGGCCTTGATGTATTATGCAGTCGCTAGTCCAAAGTCAACAACAACAGGTGTGTGTCCATGACAGACAAAAAGGGAGTTTGTTTTGTCTTCGCTGCAGTGACCTTCGGGAGAGTCTCGAAGCCAGGGAAAAAAATCCAAGTTAAAATGATTTGTATGTGAGTGAAAATAAAATTTGCTTTTCACTCTACAATTGCCTATGACTGGTCCTCAAACCTGCGGGGTAGACAGTCCGATGTAATCCACAGTTCTTCCCGCATCCTCCAATCATTTGTGGCAGCTTTGGGGTACTTTGAACACTGCCAGCAACTTCCAATTTGTCGACAAACCAGAGCAACGCTTACTCCAATCAGCAGATGTCCTGTTGTCATAATTTCAAATAGGTGGATATCTTCACGTCCTCGACAGAAAAGGGTCCCAAGAGTCCGTCGTGTGTCCAGCAACAACCAGTTCGTCACGACAGCAGGTTCCCCCAAACCCAAGATCTTGTCAATTTTGTTGAGGCCAGTTAAATAGTTCCCAATGTTTAGATTTGGAGAGCAGTGCAAAAAGAGGCAACAAGGAATTTAAGACAAGACAAAACAAAGAAGGAAGCAGAAGAGATAAGGGAGAGGAAAGGGGAGCGTCCACCCTCGATGAGAGTCATACTTTTTTGTTTGTTTAATGCCCTTTTTGTGAAAGAAAACTTTGTTTCGCACAAAATGTGCAATATTATTCCCCCAAAATATTTGAAAGTGAAATTGTTCCAGTGAAGTAATTGGAGCCTTCAGCAGGTCAATAACAGTCCGCATGGCAGCTTTGTGTTATTACTGTCAACACTGGAAATGTTTCTTGTTACATGTCACTGTTTACTCTTTTATGTTTTACATTTTCATTATAGTATTTTTTAGAATTGGCCGGGGGCCATTAACAAATTAGCTGGGGGCCACAAATGTTCCTCGGGCCGCACTTTGGACACAGCTGCATTAAATTCACTGATGTGATTGGCGCGATGTGATTGGTCGCTCAAGCTGCAGTTCCCTCCATCTCCTGCGAGCGTCGCTGTGGAGCGACGACCTAAGTCTGCGTCCCTCTCGGGCGCGCGCCTCGCGTCCGTCCTGTCCCGAGGCGGTTCGCGCGCACGTCGACGACCTATCTGCAGGTTGGTTTCGCTTTCTCTTTACCTCACGTGCGCTCCTATTCATGATGTCATGACGCGAGTTGTTTTTTCTCTCCCCCGCCTGGGTCGCGGTAGGTCACGTGATGGCGTCCCCGGCCCTGGCGGACCTGTCCCGCCTCTACCAGACGGAGTTCGTGCGCAGCGCGCGTGCCGTGGGCGTGCTGTGGGCCGTGTGCACACTGTGCTTC